>NW_019154099.1:16293382-16751527 GCF_002288905.1 Enhydra lutris kenyoni
AAAAAAAAAAAAAAGAATGAAGAGAAACCACCTAGAGTACTCTGAGCTGCTACAGTCCTGACTTCTTTAACTTGAGGCAGAGGAAGCAGCGGAGGCCTCAGCACCCCTCACCTCCCTAGGAGGCCAAGAGCTACACATATAGCATCCCTTCTCCCCAGAGAGGTCTCATAAGTCACTTTCCCTCTCTCCAGCTTCTTCACTCTTTTACATTCTTAAAATGGTCATAAGATCCTTGGACTACTACTCTGAAGATTTTTCTCATGGTTCATCAGGTGCTTCAACTTTAATAAGCTGTCACAAAACCATAAAGAGCACAGAGAAGAAGCCTGACAGGTCCTAAATGATCACTGTTCTTTTCAATTTATTTTATGATAAAAAAAATAAATGTGTAAATAGTGAAAGAAAGGAAAAGATAACTCAGGAATCAAATAACCAGCTCAGGAATCAAATAATCAGAAATCAGAACATCAAGATTCCTCTTGAACCCTTGTTACTGCTATGCCTTGGTCAATGTCCTTAAACTCCTTGAGCTTGTTTCCTCATCTGAAGTTGGAAAAATTAAAAGCAGCCGTTCTACTTCTTCTGTTATAATAAACAGATAATTTCTTTACAACTATTATATCAACATAAGCTAGCCTTATTATAATAATTGTTTATTCCATAAATAGAAATATTCCAATATACTGTTTTCTTCTTAACATGTGTGAACTGCTTTGCTCATCAAAATGGTGGAATGATCAGTAAGATAATCAGAAGTAAATGCCAAAGTCAAAATTTGCTGTTACAACTTATTAATTGAGGCTGATCAGAATAGCCACAAAGCATTAAAAAAAAAAAAAGTACTTGTTAATATTTGAGGAAAAAAAATTATAGCTTGCGAGCTTTTTGGTACCTCTAGTACTCCTCTTAGTCAAATGCCACTCCCTTTTCTCTATTCCCCCAGCACACAGTTCACTCCATTCATCAAATGGATTTTGCCTGTTTCACAGCATCTAGTCACCCAGTACCACCTTTGCCTGTCCTGTGTGGAATCTCGCTTTCACAGCTGAAATATGAGTAAAAGCAGCATAAAAAAAAAGTATCATTTTTATTTCAGTAGATTTAAGGCAAATATTGAAAGCCAATAATGCTATGCCCCAGAAAGAGTCTTCTTTACACATTTCGTAATAATGAAGAAATTATATGAAATTATATATATGGACATACTTATATACATATATAAATATACATGTATATTATATATATATCTTCTGAAGATATATGCATCCAGTAAAACATTAATAAAATAACTTTGAAATGAGTTAACTGTAAATAATTTCAGTATTAGTAATGAAGTGTGATACTTCAACAGAACACGGAAATGTTTACAGCATTTTTCACAGAATTTTACGATTTGAATGTTGAAAAATCACTCAAAATTATGCTAGTTATCTTCTGTGTAAGAACCCTGAGTGATAAAGTGATTTATCCAAAGGAGTTTGCAAAATCAGAATAAGAGTTGAGGTTGATTGTGTGTGCTGTATGTGTTTTACACAACATCACAGCCTTTTCAGGTCTTGTTATAAATCTTACTGAGTAATAGTTATTGAAATTTTCAACCTGAGACCTAACCGGGGCCAGTGTAACTTTAATTAAGGATCAAAAGAGACAAACAAGAGAAGAAAGAACCTGCCAGAGTTCCTGTCCTCCTGCTTACCTTGTATTTCCCCTATCCTAACTGGCGACATCCGCTTTGGACCCTTCACCCACTCAGGATTCATCACTCAGATTTTTTATATGAATTAGTGGGCCTCACATCCCCTCAAGTTATAGTGCTCTTCCCACCATATTCGTCACCTAATTGCTGGGTACACTTCACTGTTTCACTCCCTCTCACATACCATATGCTTAAATTCTGGTTAAGCATGCAGACTGTGACCCCTGGATTTCGGAATCACTCAAACAAGAGTTTTCAGTTTCTCCACAGAAAGACAGACCTCAGCTTGCCAGTGACGGCCCCACTGCCATTCCTGCACATATGCAGCTTTTAAGAGCGCCTGGGTCACTTGCTGCCTAGTCCCCATAAATGAGACCTTGCTGCCCACACTGCCACTCTATCAGCAACTGAGATCACCCCCTAGTACTTCAGGCTAGCCATACTCACTAAAAAGGAAACTTTGAGTCAAGGGGGAGATAAGCATCAGACACAGAAGAAAATCCCAAGTCTCCCAGGGTGATCTGGCCTTCCTTCCTGATATAGAAAACATCACGCAATATAGAAGAGAGATCCAATGAAGGGCCCTGCCCCTGAGACAACTGTAAATTCATTAACTCAGAATTCTACACTTAGCTGTCTCCATCTTCACCACCCCGCACATACACTACTTTTCTTCACCACCCACTTTGCACTCATTGCTGAAGCCCAAGGAATAGTTTAAAGGATATAAACATTTACAAATCCCTTTGCTTATCTAAGATCTCTATGGGATGATAATATAAAGTTGGCATTCAGGAATAAACAACAGCCATTTTAAGTAAATGTTTTCAATTTATATGTCAGATATGTTTTGATCTCTTTTCATTATTTACTTATGTATTCAGAAATTTTGGACAAATATATGAAATTATACATTGGGAAAAGTAAGAGTAATTAAATATAAAGCTATAACTGTATTTAATTTGTTACTTTGGAAAATGATGAAATCAAATTATAGGTACTAGAATTAAACTGCCCGAGTTCACATACCATTTCTACTGTTTGCTTGCATGGTAACCTGGACAATCTACTTAACTTATCTGAACCTGGATGTTCTCAAGTATAAAGCAGAGATAACAGAATCCACTGCATGGAGTTAGTCTTTAAGTAAGTTGGCACATGAAAAATGTCTAGCATACCACCTGGTACACATGTACACTTAGTAAATGTCTACTATGCTTCTAAAAGAAGATAATGGAGGAGAACATATTTCAATCATGAAGAACAGGCTGTAAAGAAACAATGTCTTTCAACAGGAAATGAAAGATTTAAAACTGTGGTACTTCATTACCATGGAATACTACTCAGCAATAAAAAAGAATAAACTATTAATACACAATAACTGGGCGGATCTCAAAGGAATAATGCTAACTAAAAAAGCCAATCACTTAATCTCACATACTATGTGATTCCATTTACATTACCTTTTTGAAATGACAAAATAATAAAGATGGAGAACAGACTACTGCTTTCTAGGGGTTACAGGAGAGAAAAGGAGTAAAGTGATTCTAGCCATAAACTGATAACACAAGAGATCCTCGTGATGCAAATGTTCTGAATCTTGACTGTGGTGGTAGTTACACAAATCTATAGATGTAATAAAATTGCAGGGAACTAAGTATACACATACATATACATGTGCATGCATGTGAAATTGATGAGATCTGAATTAGTTCTGTGGATTACATCAATGTCAATTTCCTGGATGTGATACAGTACTTCAGTTATGCAGGATATTACCTTTGGGGGAAATTTAGTGAAAGTTCCATGGAATAACTGTTTATTTTGTACAACTGAGTATGAATTTATGGCTATCTCCAAACAAAACGTTAAAAAAAATAAACAACACTAAAATAATTTTCTGGGGATCCTATAACTAAGTCATTCTATCTTTGGTCTTTTCTCATTCAAGAAGGAGAAAAATTAACAAACAGAAGAATATGTTGGTAAAAGTGTATATTACAGCTATTGAAAATCCTGTAGAAACAGAAGATTACAATTGATAGGCAAATAAATGACTTTGCCAACTATGTTTTTCCTTTGAAAAGGAAGAAAAAAATTAGGCATTCATTGACAGTTTACTTGCAGTCTAGGGACTGAGTGTTGTCAGTTAGTGCAGATTTGCCTGATTTTTCAACCATCAGATACAAAAATAGCTCATCCTAAACTCCTGACATCTATAATCTAAGAATCTCAGCAATCGTGCATGGGAACTTTACATACACACACACACACACACACACACACACACACACACACACACAGAGCAGTCACACGTTAGAAGGAAATAGGAGCAGGAAGCAGAGATTTTGTTTGTACAAGTCTTTCTTGCCCTTCCCACCTGGTTTACTTCAATGCCAGACATTTCTTTTTTGGTCTTAACTTCCTCAAGGTATTTACCAGACTGAGACTGGATAGAGTAAGTCACCAGGGAAGGAAATGCTGACTGCTGGTGTTTACCTGAGTAGCATGGGCCAGCCTGAATCAATGTGTCTGTGGTCCTGTGAGTATTGTAGAGGACCTGGCATTTGCCTCAGTGCTATTTGTTGGACAACTACTATTCCCTTGCTGCTGTGATATTCTGCATTATTAAACTTCACCGATTTGTTTGTAAGCTTTCCATCTCATCTATGACACTGGCAAAAATTCTGTCAATTTCCCCTGTCTCCCGGAAGTCTTTCATTTGAGTAGTCATAAACAGACTGGTGCCATGAAGTCCTCAAAGCCCCAGCTGCCAATATCATATTGACAATAGCATATTGTACACATCGTAATTGGAAAACAGGAGGAACTGTGCATTTAGTTAAAAAAAAAAATTCTGTTAAACATTAGCCTTCAATTAATGGAATTCAAATTTTCTACTACAATAGGTCTTTTTAAAAAGTACCTAAAGAACCAACTGCAGACTTATATGTCTGTAAAACTCAATAAAAATAAATTATTAGAAAGATGAAAAGGAAAACCATGAAGACATAAAAAAATATAACCCCAAACATTATGACTAAATCAACATAGAATTATTCTATCATATTTCTATAAAAAATTCTAAACACTTAACTCTCAATTCTTGTGCAAATTGCAATGTAAGTAGTCCATGAGCCAACATTAATTCATCATCCCATTTTGAGCAGTGATGAACTAGAGGATATTCTGTCAACTAGTTTTCCTTCTTCCTTTCCTTAATCTTTTTTAATACTCACCTTTAGACCACTCCTCTCCACTTGGTTTCTCTATTCTCTTTCTTCTCTTGGCAAAGAAAAAGCATGAGTCTACCTGATCCTCCACACATGCATGTTATCTCAGTAAAAAAATAAATTTTTTTAAAACTTGGCAGATCCACATTTATCAAGCTTGATGCTTGACTTCTATTTTCTCAATGGTTAAAAGGACCCCATAAAGTAAGAATTATCTCAGGGAAATCAAAGTAAGTCAACTTGTAAGTAGCAGAGCCAGATATTAAATCTCAATTTTTTTTTCAAAATCTGAATGTTCTCTACACCATTTCTACCTCCTGCTATAATGTTCTAAAAGATTATTGTAACTATGTAAATCACTTTGGTATGTAGTTATCAGCATTTTCTAGCACAAAGAGCTCAGTATATTTTTTTAGACTTCCTTCCATTGTTATTTAATTATTCATATATGCATTTATTTTCTTTGCCAAGGAGAGAACATACCCTCTTTGAAGGCAGAGATTTTTCTTATTAAATTTTATATCTTCCACAGCATATAGCACAGAATATAAATCCACATTTAGTAAATACAGAATAAGAAAACTGACATCAGTTCTCCTATTATTAGATGAAACTTTATTATGCATACTATAATATTTTCGAAGAGAACTGAAATAATACTTTAAAGTGAAAGAAATATTTTAATACCAAAAGAAAAATATGACAACATAATTTTAATTCTCTTTGATGAGTAAAAAGACCTTCCAAGATCATAGAAATAAGTTCTTATTGCCTTGGCAAAATATATGTAAGTGCAGTTACACTTACTTGCTTTTTTTCTTATTTTGGACCACCATTATTTAGCAAAGCAGTTTGAAGGACCCTGAAGATAGGGCTGTATTTAGTCCTGCATGGTAAGGGCCTTTAGTCAATAAACAGAATATCAAACTAACCTCAAGAAGAAGCAACTGATGATTCAAGTTAGATGGTTTTCCAATGTACTCTGCCATCTTGGACTTGCTTCACAGTTGACAGAATCCCTACATCTGCTTTAAAAGCTTTCTACTTTTAATTTTGCCAAAGCCTCTTTAAACATTGCCTATGTGCACTGAAGCTTTTTCAAACAAATCAGAGCTTTTTATGTCTCTAAAGCAGCTGTGAGGACTGCACATGTTCACAAAGGGAATAAAAGATGGAGGTTGTAAAGAGTGGCTTATGGGAGTCTTTGTAGTTGCAAATAAAATGTCTTAATAAGCTTATTCATATAAACAAAAAAATGGGAAATGATCAAAACTATGAAAAATAATTTGCTATCTTGACGAGTGTAATTATATCAGTGGAATCTGTCTACTGCTGTGGGAAAGAAAAATAAAAATAAATAATATTAATGCTCTAAAATATCACACATTAGAAAACTATACTTATGCTTCCAATTCAGATTCTAGGCACAATTTTAATGGCTCAGACTGATAGACAATTAGATAATTCCATTTTTTTTCTAGTGTTCTGAGGTAACTTCAAGTGTCAAATTATAATATATACAAAAGAAAACAAGTAAGATTGTGGAATATTATCATGATTCTATTACATCTTGATAATAATATCTTTATTCATAGTCTGAGCCCTGAGTAATCAAATTGAACACATTCTTCTAAGAAAAGTATGCTATTTTGCTAGGTATTTAATTGCATGGTAGGGTTTAATCCTACTCTCAGAATATCTGAGAACAATTTCTAATATATATACATTGTGAATTATTTTATTTTATTGATAAAACCATCCACATCATTTGACTAACATTAATATGCATCAGCAAGAACTGATCATTACATTGTGTGTTCTTAATGGGAACAGAAAACTCATGACATAACATGATACATATGTCTTGGAAAAGTAAACCTTTGAATTAATAACAAAATATAAAAAACTCCTGAAATAGTGTTCACAGACCATACAAGGGCTAGACTTTCCTTCCTTTATTAGTTCTATATGTACTGTAGCTCTTTTCAAACTAACTATATCATTATCCTGTTCTCTTTCTTATTAGATGGAACTAGATATCCTATGATCAACTGGCACCCAATGGTTTATCAAACAAATGAATGAAATAAGAGGTAGATAAATGACTGAATAAAAATATAAATATTACTATGCCTAATCAGGACTGAATAAACTGTTGTATTAGCTTTTCTACTTCTTTAGATCTCTTACTATATCCAGTATGGTAATTTTCAAACTCTAGTCATTACATAAGGATTTGTTTTTATTAAGACACTATGGTTAACATTCTTACCCCTCCAAACAACCACATTAAGAAGTCACATTTGTTCACTTTAAATTAATAAATTTTCACTGCATTAAAAATGACTAGAAGCCTTTTTAATTTCTTCCATAGGCTTTCATAAGTGGCACCTCTGTTATACACTAAGTCCATTTTCCCCTCTTGATTTTATATACCATAGTTTGAAAGGCTATGTTTACCAATAACAACAAATAGACAAAACTAAGTAGAACAAGTAAGTGTAAGTACCAGATGAAAGCCTGAATCCCTCCAAGGTTATAAGAGAAAGTTAAGACACCGGAAGACAGAATTAACACCGCCAGCCATAGCTTGAGCACAGAAGGTGGTGCTGAGAAGTATGTGCTCTGTCAGACTGGGTCTAAATCCCAGGCCCTCCATTTTAGCTTATGAGGACAAGTAACCTCTCTGTGCTTCACTTTCCTCATGGTTAAACTGCAAACAATAACAGCATTTACCCCCTCAGCTTACCAGGAGAATTAAGTGGGAACATGCATACAGTTAAGTATTCCAAAATGCGTTAGCTGTTATTATCATTATAGAGAATCTATACGCTTTTCTGGGATATAGACATTTTCAAATTACGTGTATTTTTTCAGTATTGCTTGCCCTAAAGTTCACTTGTGCATTAGGGATGTTCTTCTTTCCTAAATTTAATGTGGATTATATTTTGTATTTAATTCTTGGTCCAGCATTATTATAAGAATGTTTGTAGAGGATGAGGGTAGAAGAATTATCCCTAGCAAGATCCCTTCCTTGAAAAAAATCCTAGAGGACAAGAAGTTGGAATTGACAACCTTTCATTTGCCCTTTGTTCCCTCTTGCCATCCCTCCCTGCTTTTAATATCCCTGCTTCCTGAGTGCTCTCTGTGTCCTCATGATGTTACTTCAATATAAAACAAGGTGATTAAAACTGTCATCAAAGTATTAAAGGTGTGTCACACTTCCCACAATGTTTGCATTTTAAAAGAGGCTTTTCTGTAATAGTTGTGCTTTCTATATTGTGTAAGTCTCAAGTTGTGAAATTTCAGTCACTGTAACATCAACTGCATAACAGAGACAGATAATCTTAGAGTATATGGGGGCCAAGTACACATTTCACTAAAGGCAAGAGAAGTGAAGCTGAAAATGATAGCCTGGTAAGTCTAATATCAACAGTAAAATAATGAAACAGGCCCAATGAGATGAAATTTATCAAAATCTGGAGGATGATGGAATTATGAGCAATAAGCAGCATGGTTTTATAAAGAACAAATCGTGCCTGACACAATCAATAGCTCTTTTCAGCAGAATGATAAAATTAGAGGATGAAGGGAATCAGGTAAATGTTGCCTATTTGCACTATCACAATGCATTTAAAATGGTCCCTGTGAGTTTTAAATTCAACCATAGATAAAAACTGATTCAGCTATGAATGTTTTCTAAAAAGTCCTAAAAAAAATTGTAAAATGCCATAGATAATGACAATGCAAGCCGTTGTGGGATGCTCGAATTAATAAAGCACATTCACTGCATTTCCTAAACTGATGAAAGGGAAAAGGTGTATCAGAATTATGTATAACATACTTAGTGAATAGCATATTTCATGAAATGCAATTAGGCAGGTTTTGAAATACAATGGATAATCTGAAAGTATCTTAAGTGAGATCCCTGCAACTATCTCTTCATTAAAATAAAACAGGCTGAGCTAAGGGAAAAGCCCTCAGGACCAATAATCAAGAAATTCTAGGTGTGTTCTCTTTCCATCTTCTCTAATTGCAGTTTCTGTGACTCTTTTGCTGCCTGGGATTCATTCCCCAAACTGTAGGATTAAATATGGTATGGCAGGAATCTGTTCATGCCCATTGAAAAGATCACCTCTTCGACCAGAATCTGATGGGACAAGTTTGTAGTTACCTTCTCAACTCTGACACCTCTGGTCTTAACTAAGAACAAAGATAATCACAGCCTTGGTTCAGAGATGCTCTCCTGGTCCGGAGTCTAATGACAGAGAGAATGAAAAGTAATAAATAACCACAGGGCAATGAAATAAAATAGAGCAACTGAAATAAAATCATAAGAGATCATCAAGGGGAACTGAGTAAACTTCCAAAGAGGCAACATTTCCACCAGGCCTTTTTAAGGCCACATAGCAGAGGGGAGGGAATTGAGACGTATGCCATATAAAGGAAGTGCAGACATGGGAACTCTCCTCATGGGTATAATGAGAACTCCTGTTCAGCCTAGCCCAGAATGCTGCTTTGAGATTAGATGGAATATGTTTGTAAAACATATAAATTTGAAAGATTTTAATTACATTATAAGCAATTAAAAATGCTTTGAAATAAAATCACTTAGTAGGATAAATGCTAGATAAGGCTTAAAGGCGAACTTCATCCTAAACATGGCAGCATCAGCCTCGCTGAGCTCTATCCACCTCTCTAACTCTGCCTCTCCATCCTGAGGAGGGTAGGGAGATGTCACACGCAGAGCAGAGCTCGAGTTTTGTTATGGGTATGCGTACGCCAAAACAGAGCATGACTCACACGTGTGGGATATGAAACCTCCTACAGATCCGCGTGGATTTACAGGCAGCAGCTGCCATTATCCTCCCCTGCAGTTATGTTCACTGTGAAGAGGGGAGTATCAGTTTCCCACCATCCAAGCTTAAAAGCCTGGAATCACCTTTGACGCCTTCTCTCTGTTAGGATTTCACAGTAACTCCTGTTTCTCATCCTCATCTTTTTATTTCCTTTCATGCTGGCACCAACAAATCTACTTTTTCACCTGAACAATTATAAGGCTCCCTACCTGAGGTCTTCCGTTAAGTCTCTACCCTCTTTCCCTCCTCCAACGCATCCTCCATACCAACCTGGCATATGAAAACACTGCTTTTGTCCTGTTGCACTCTTACTCAGAATTCATCAACAATTTCCCACTGCTTACAACAGCGATTCTCAAACTTCACCTGCATGAAAATCATGTCTGATGTTTATTTAAAACTGAGATTCCAGTATGCCCCTTCCTTTTCTGATTCAGTAGTGGTGGGTTCCTAGAACCTTAATTTTTTAACATACAAAAATTTGATATTAGTTTTATTATTGAGCTCTTTGAGGAACATCCTGTGACAGAGATCAGCTCCTCTTAGGGTCTATACCTGAACATTAAATACCTATTACCAAGTGTCATTAAGACTTGTAATCACTTTATTTAAACATAGGAATATAACACATAATCTGTATACGTGCATAATGCATATCTATTCATTTATCTCCCTAAACACAGAGTACCACATAAAGTACCAGAGATGTATTTCTGCCCCCAAGGGGCTACTAACAGAGGATATCTGCTGAAATGGCTAAGAGTTAAAAAAAAAGATGCTAAATTCTGTATAGTCATGGTCAAAGGAAATTTGAGTCATGGTCTTAGAATCTCACAGTTTAAATAAGTCTCTGAAAAGTAATTTTTCCTGCCAAGAAGGAGGGTTGTCTTCCCGAGGAGAATTAAATCATGAAATAACTAGCTCTTTCCCCTTTTCTCCATTGGGTGAGGTTGGTAGTGGTAGAACATTTAACTTATTTCTCCTGTCATGGTGTTCTGTCCATCAACTCCCAAACTGGAGACTGCACCCGCCTTCTGCCTGAATGTGGCAAAGTGATCAAGAAGCAGATGTGCCTGATGTGGCCAGGAGATAGCCAGAAGTGAGTGAACCTGAGAGAGATACTACATTGGAACAACTAACTTATATTCTCAGAAGTCAGCACTCCAGGATTCATAAATCTCACATGAGTCAAAAGGATGCCACACTGGCACTTCTCAGTCACCAGCTGGTGAGAGGAGACTAGAAACAAGACATTTTAGGGTATATAGCCATCTGTGGAGACAAAGGAAGAAGAGACTGTATCTCAGAGAGGTCATCAGACCAGTAAACTAAAGCACCAAACTCCCCAAACACAGAAAGAAAGAAATCTCACCCTTTGTGACAACATGGATGGATCTAGAGAGTATTACCCTAAGTGAAATGAGACAAAGATAAATACCATATGATTTCATTTATATGTGGAAACTAAAAAAAACAAAACATACAGAACAATTATTAACAGACACAGACAAATACAGAGAACAAACTGATGGTTGTCAGTTTGTTGTCAGGAGGGGGCGGGGGATGGGCAAATTACATGAAGAGGATTAAGAGGCACAATCTTCCAGTTACAAAATAAATAAGATATGGGGATATAATTTGTAGCACAGAGAATCGTCAATAATATTGCAACAAATTTGTATGGTAGAAGATGGTAATTAGACTTACTGTGGTGACCATTTCATAATGTATATAAATACCAAATCACTATATTGCACACCTAAAACATAAAACGTACTATAACATTGTACATCAATTACTCTTCAATAAAAAAGAGTAGTAATTATTGTAGTACTCACCAAAACAGGCAACTGAAACAAACAACGTTATGTCATCTCATCCATACAATTACTGTTAACAAGTATGGGCAAAGTCTAATTTTCAGTTTTCTACCAGAGCCAATGAGGAGTTAAAATAATCAAATGGGAGCAGAAATCTAGGAAGAGGAGAAATAAGAGGACAAAGATTTAAAGAGAAACAGACTGAAAAATCAGCTAGTGAAGTAACCAGGAGTTAACATTCTGTTCATCTTAATATGGTATTCTATTAGATATATTTCACATAATCACTGGATTGCCTAGAACAAACAAAAACATTTGTAAATTAGGAATGAAGCTTAAATGTCCATGGGTAATGAGACAGGAGACAACTGTCACTTCCTGATTCATACATGATAAGGATTACCAGTCTGAGATAAGAGAGTGGAAGAATTTCATGTTACCCATGGTGTGCCTGAACAGTCTAGAATGAAATAGTCCCTGGGAGTTAGTTTCTTAGCAACTTGGTGCTGTGGCATAAGGCATTCTCCACTTTTCACTTTTCAAGCAGGTTGGTCTGAAGCATTGCCGGAACAAATTTTAACAACAGAGCCTGATCCAGCATTTGTGATGCTTCATTCCCAGCAAGTTAGTGTGTCCCTTAATTCAAAGCTAGATACTGGTTTACAAACACTTGGTATTGCAAGGGTTCTGATTCTAGCCACAGACACTTTCTATCCACAGACATTTCTATCCACAAACACTAATTCCCTATTTATGCAACCCAAATATTGATGTTAAATAACCTGCAAAGGAAACACGGTAATGCAGAATGCTAAGATAATCAGGCAGGAAGCAAAGGAGGCCAAAGAGAGAATTTCATATCAGAAACCTGTTCTCTTTTCCCACTGAGGCTAAAGTAACTACGAATCATTTTAATTAATCTGCCATAAAATGTCACAGCCTAAATGAGTTCAAAGGATTTCAATTCAATCCATAGTGCATCACAAATACCACCATGAACTAGAGCCAATGCTGCAGCCTTAAATCTGAGAGACATGCAGATAAGAAGACAGGTGTATGCATAAAAGAATAAAGTATAGTAGAAACCAATTACAGCAAAGTCGTTTTTCTTCCATAAGAAAAAAAAATGTATTATAAAAAGAAAAATTACTACAATGAAAGGGACTGTGATTTCTCTAATGATTGAAGTATCTACATACTTTCTTGATGAAATGAATTTCACTCAGGATGAATTATAAATAAATTGTCCAGCTTGCCATACATATTATAGTTCTACTAAAATTCGTACCACCTGCACTGAAAGATATATTTGCCACCTCACGTCCTAAACAATCCAATGTAATTAATGGGGTAGTTATAATTAATATGATGTTTTCATATCTAAGATTAAATATGCAGATGGTGACAAAAGTCTAGGGTACATCTGGTTACAAATAAGAGCCTGACAAAGGCTCTCTTGCTTGACTTGTTACTTAAATATTTGACAGGGTACAGAGACCTAATATGTAATTTTGCAGGTGAACATCACCACCAGCTAATCCTACTGTGGATATCTTTATATTTCAGATACGTAATACTCTTTCTACCCTCGGCAGATTGCTTTTGGTGGCAGCTGAACACTTAAGCACAGCCAAGATGTATTATTAGCAAAAATCTGGCTTATTATTCAATTATCAATGGCTGGTTGAACTCTCAAAGTAGACTAAGTATCCAGAAGTTCTCAAAATGTCCTAAAATAGTAATATCACAAACTGAAGCTTTTCTGGATGTTTTCTATATTTGCTAAGATATATCTCTCATTTTCTCATCCAGTATAACTAGGACCACATTGCGTCAAAATGGACTTCAGGCTCTTGATATTTCAGGAGTGTTCACATGTTGTGTTTAAAATAAAAAATAGATGAGGGGAAAGACCCTAGGTTTGTTCCTTTAAATTAAAAAGTATGTGTGAGACAACACATTTATAGCTAGTATCTGACTCAACAATAGTTTGTTATCATTACTCTGAACTCAGCATTATCCGTCTAACTTTGGGGCAGTTATTCAATTTCTCTGGAGTTCAGTTATAGTGACAGCGATAATGATAGTCCATAACATTTTCTGATAATTAAATACGTCAGAGAGACTAGCACAGTTCCAGACAGGCAGATACTCATTATGTTGGTTTTATTTCTACTTCGAGTACACATTTTCTTCTTTCCTTCTTTGCCTCCTTCATCCTATTCCTTATTTCCTTTCTTCCTTTTTGACAGTAAGGTTTTCTGACTTGCAGAAGAACAAAAAAATCAACAGAAATTTAGGCCCCTTCCATTTCTCCCACTATAGCATAATCTTTCATCCCTCCATTTAGTATTATCATATGTCATATTTGTCCTTACTTGTTTGACACTTGACTATAAACTTGGTAAGAGCAAGAACATGTATTGTCATCTTTACATCCCTAGAATTGAGTGCATTTCAAACACATAATAAACTAACAGTAAGTACATGTTGAACAAATCAATATTGGGAATATAAAATGTGATCCCTGCTTCTGAAATGGAGCATATAAAATATAACTTTTCAAACCCTACATGCATACTTCTATGCAGCATGTAAAATGCTTCCACGTGCATACTCCATTCTTTTCATCTGTACACAGTCTTGATGCATATTTAAGAATGACAAAAAACAGTCAAAAGACCTGCACTCAAAACCCTGTCATTACTAGATACCTGGCCTGAGACTATGACTCTCAGCCTGTCTTCCTGTCTTCAAGTAAGATTAATATCTGTCCTGCCTCCCTGGTAGGAATGTGGTCAGTATCAAATGAGAGAAAATATGTCAAAATGCATATGAACTTCAAAAATATATATATTGGAAATGTCTATAAACCCTTACCCAAAAAAAGATAGATTAAAAATAATTAGTTATTAGATGCGATCTTCACCTAATAATTAAAGAACACCTGATGACAGAAGACCCAATTTTGTATAGAGAGACTGACAGGTAAGATTAATACAATGGAAATGGGCAGAGAACAGGGCTTATAAGAAGTCAGACTTGCTCTGAGTCTTGAATGGGAAACAGGTGAAAGGCAGGAAAAACATTCTGAACAAAGGCTTAAAGTGTAGCAGAAGCAGATTATTTGGGGAAAAGTTAAAAAAAAAAATTACCCTTGCCTGAACTGAATGTTTGTTCTTGGAAATAATAGGAGATGAACTTGCATAGCTAAAGAGCTCCAAGTGTGGAAGACTTTGAAGGTCATAGCAAATTTCAGCATTTTCAGGTAGATAATAATATATTTCATGTGGGAAAAAGCGTATTTTATGTAACCAATAATATATTATAAGGCAAACTGAATTTTGGGAAAATAAACCCAATTATATCCATTGGATTAAAGATGAACGTTTATAGCAAAGAGATCAGTTGTAAGGCTATTTCCATGTGGAAATAATGGAAAGGGAAAGGGAGGGGAGGGGAGAGAAAGAAAAGGAGGGGAGAAAGAAGGAAGGATGGGAAAGAGGAAGAAAGGAAGGAAAGCTACTCTGGTCTATTCAGAAATAAAGACTTCCAAAAAAGCTTAAGGAATAAAGTACTGATAGGAAACAAGAGGAGGGGTGATGAATTCAACCTCATAAGTAAGGAGTTTGGCATTAGTATAAGCTTCAAAAACATAAGAGTGTGGCCTTAGGACACAAGAGAAAGACATGCTTGATTGGCCAGATGTATGGTAATGAGTCCATCAGTCTTAGGGATGAATAGCTCTCAGAAAGAGGCCCATAGTATCATGTCTTTATTGAGTGTGGGTAACTAAATACCAATATAGCATTACAGAAGAGGAATCCAAACAGTCTGAAAATATGCTTTGGAGAATCAATATTTATATCTAAATGGTATGAATATAATAATGTTATACCTGGATATAAGACCCAAATATGTGAAATTTTATCCCAATAGATTAGTACACAATGAGAGAGTGAAGAAGTCCATGGTAGAATAATACCAATAGAGGGGCATCTGGGTGGCTTAGTCATTAAGCATCTGCCTTTGGCTCAGGTCATGATCCCAGGGTTCTGGGATTGAGCCTTGCACTGGGCTACCTGCTAGGCGGGAAGCCTGCTTCTCCCTCTCCCACTCCCCCGCTTGTGTTCCCTCTCTCGCTGTGTCTCTGTAAAATAAATAAATGAAATATTAAAAAAAAGAAGAAGAAGAAGAAGAATTATCAATAGGAAAAAAAAAAAAAAACTATTACCAATAGTAGAATGTCAGTGTTTTGCTGTAGGCACTCTAAAATTATCACTAAAGAATTGCTAGATTCTTTTTTTTTTTTTTTTTTTTACTTAGTACAACAGAAGATTTATTTTTTTTCACTTTTTTTTTAATTTATTTTCAGCATAACAGTATTCATTGTTTTTGTACCACACCCAGTGCTCCATGCAATCCGTGCCCTCTCTAATACCCACCACCTGGTTCTAGATTCTTAATTAAAGAGGAGAAAAAAACAGCCCAAAGAACTCACCCCAAAAGCTTGTGGAAGAAGCTAGTCCAACACCCAAACTGGAATGAACACACAGAAAGAGAATGTGATGGTCAATTTTTATGGCATCTTGGGAAGACCATGATGCCCAGATATTTGGTCAAACATTATTCTGGATGTCTCACTGAAGAGTGTTTTTAGGTGAGATTAACATTAAAATTAGTGGACTGAGAGTAAAGCAGACTGCCCTCCATAATATGATTGGGCATTATCCAGTAAACTGAAGACCTGAATAAAAAGACTGACCTCCCCCAAGGTAGAGAGACTTCTGCCAGCAGATGACTTCTTAACTACAACACCAGCTTTTCCCTGGATCTCCAGTCTGGCAACCTCCCCTGAAGATTTGGGACTTGCCAGTCTCTGTAACTGCATAAGCCAATTCCATATATATGAATCCAGTGGATCTATTTAATTGGAGAACCCTAACACAGAGAGCAAAACACACCTAAGCAACCTCACCCCAGTATTGAATATGCAATGGAAAAGACATGGGAATATTTAGCAAAGGAGATATGAAGCAAATATTCAATAATTTAGTCTGTAAACAGAATTTAATATATCTGTATTAAATTGTCACTATCTCCATCTCTCTCAAGGAAACAAATAAAAGCTCTAAAATTTTTTTTTAAAAATTTAAAAAATAGCATATATGAAAGCAAATATTTGAAATTATAACCACAAGAACACTTCCTTTTCATAGAACTTTACACTTTATAAAACACATAAATGGACGTTATGTATGTTTATTTTGTACAAAGTTTTGTACAAAGTTTTTTCATAAACTGTAAAACACAGATGCAAATGTAAAATATTGATAGCTATTCAAAGTCATTTTATTGAACAATTTTAACTTGCTCAGTTATGCCTTGAAATAGTTTTTTGTTTCCTCCAATCCTTGTCAATTCAATCTTTTCTGTTCATTAAGTTTATCTTACACAGATCCTATAGATTTGGGATCACTTTCAGTCATAAAAATATAACTTAGAGTAGTTTAAAACTCCAATCCCACATTCCCCTTTACTCCCAAAACCAAACATGAATCTTTGAGAGGGAGGTGAGAATGATCTGCCTCTTACTGCTCTTTCTGGTTCTGGCTTCTCTCTGGATGAAAACATAGAAAAATGGAAGGGAAAAGGGCATGAGTTTCTTCACTTGGTTGCCATCCTGTGTTGGCTGTCAGTGCACTAAGCCTAACACCGACTCATCTAATGCTCTCCCCGGCACCGTGGAGGTGTTCCCTGATAACTCACCCACCACCACCCACCTACCGTGTATTTCTCCCAAATAGATAAGGAAGCTAGAGCAAGGAGTGTTCTAACCTCCTCCACTTGCACCAGGGATTCAAACCACAGGCAGTTACTGTGGGGGCCCTTTGCCCAGCAGCCAGTCATTCCTCTTGGTTAGGACACTAGTTCAAACAGTCACAGAGGCTGACAAGTCCACAACATAACCAGAATCCCCGTGATGGAATACATGCTAATCATCCCTTCTAATGGGCATCCCCAAAATCTGTGAAGGAGTCTACTGGATACCCACCCACCCACCCACCCCCACCAACTGGTTTAGGTTGTATATTAGTTAGTTCTTGCAGCAAAGAAACTGCCCAAATTTGTAGTGTTCTTAAGACAACATTTATTATTTCTCACAAGTCTGGATCTCACTAGAGTCCTGCTGAGCATATCTAAGCTGAGTTCATGCACACATATGGGGGCAATGGTACATAAGCTAGAAACTGACTGTTCTGCTAGGTGCCTAGCTGGAACACTCAGCACTCCTCCATGTTTCTCTCACCTGGCAGGCTAACTGGGTTTATTCCCTTGACAGTAGCAAGATTCCAAGAGGGAGAGAGGAAGGCATTTTGTGGCACAGGGGTAGAACTGGAATAACCTCACCTCTGCTATATTTTTTGGGTCAAAGAAAGTCATTAGGTCATTCCAGATTCAAGTGGAGGAAAGACTCCTGTTCTTGATGGCAAAGAGCAAGGATTAAAAAAAGGATGAAAAATTAAGGTAATTTTTACAATCAAATTAACACAGAGCCCTCCTGGCCACAATTATTCACAACCACCCTACATGCAAAATACACTCATTACCTCCTCAGACTTCCAAATGTCACCTAATCATAGCATCATGATCATGACCTACATTAGATCTTGTGGTCCCATGTGATGCAGAGATTTTTAAACTAAAAAGACAAGCCTCTCATAACCCAAAATACAAAACTGAACCTAGAACAGAATAACCACAGCAATACTGCCATTTAAAAATTTGGAGAATGAAAAGCAGAAAGTAATCATTGCTCAATGTCAGTTCCGAAATCCTTCCAGGCAAATATTGACAAGACTCCCTCACCTCTCCCTATTCCATGTTTGGATAATGCTGCTTGATTATGTCTTGGTTCTACTCCTTGAGAATTATTCTCTTGTTCAGCATTCTCCTCAGATCTTACTACCACTCTCTCGTCTCTTGGTTCTGGGTATCATTCATTCATTTTTGAGAGAGTGAGAGCACATGCGTGCATGTGAGCGAGAGGATCTTAAGCAGGCTCCATTCCCAGAGTGGAGCCTCAAGTGAGGCTCTATCTCATGACTCTGAGATTTTTACTTTAACCAAAACCAAGAGTCAAATGCTTAGCCAACTGAGCCACTCAGGCACCCCTCTGGATATCCTTCTTTTTCCAACACATCTTATTTCTGAAAAAAAGGCCCGAGTTTGCAGCTGAGAGGTAGCTTCATCAATTTGATTCCTATGCATATAAAGTTGAGAATACAGAGTAACTTTCACAATGTGAATAGTGTTAGTCAATTTTAGTTCAATTTTGCTGATCTTTTGTCAATATAACCCACTATAAAACTTTGTGAGCTTTCCATATATCTACTTATTCTCCATGTTGCAAAAGTCACACCCCAAATTGTTTCTTAGTTTCACTTTCTAGATTTAATCACTATTACTCTGAGATCAAACTTCTGTGGGACCACATTCTTAAGTTTCCTTAAACCCCTTTTTATCCAGCTGAGAAGGTGTATTAAGCATGGTCATAATTCTTCCAGAAAGTCTTAACAGTAAGGATCCCATTGCCTTAATCTAATTTGATCTTTCTCTCCAGGCTTCACCTTACTTTAAGAATCTGTTACTGGCAAAAGAGACTAGAAATAAGAAATAGTTTTATTTTCCAACCAAGAAATCCTCTATACTCTCTCTAAATTCTGTGTGTTAGCTGGCCAATTTTTCTTTAGTTCATCTCTTTATGTTATATATCATCTACAGCTAAGAGCAACCAGATGACAATTTGTTGGCCTGGAAATCATCTTGATCAAGTCCAAATGTGCATTAGGAACTGTTTCTATCTTCCAAATACCACAGGCCATAACTGTAGCAAATTTTTTGCTCCTGCATTTACAAGGGTCACAATTGTTTTCAACTTATACCTGCCACCTTGCTGTAAAATCAATAGAACATATTTTGGGATTTTGTTATGGCAACACTGTGCTTCTAGGTATCAACTTCTGTATCAGTTAGATATTGCTTCATAACAAAGCAACTCGAAAACTTAGTGGCTTAAAACAACAACCATGTATTACTTCTATAAGTCCAAAAGTGGCTGGGCATTTCTACCAGTTTTGTCTAGGCTCAGCTGAACTCCTATAATCACCAGGGCACTATAGTCAGTTAGTAGGTCAGCTGGAAACTGGCTGCCTGAAGATAAACCCACCTGGGATAACTCAGGTCTACTTTTAATCCTTGTGTCTTTCATATTCTTTGAGAGGTGAGAGGCCAGCTTGCATATGTTTCTCAGGAAGGCACCTGGATTATAGAGAGAAAGTGAAAATATGCAAGAGGCCTATACTCAGAACTCACTTATGCTGTATTCTAAGGTCCAAAGCAAACCAGGAAGCCAATCCATATACAAGAGAAGGTGAAGAAGAGAGAGGAGTCAAAGAGTCTGGGAAGATGGCAGAATAGGAAGCACCAGGAATCTATCTCCCCATCTAGACAGTAATTTCACGGGCAGAATCCATCTGATATGATTATTTTGGAACTCTGTGGTCTGTTGAAGGTTTGCAACTTGAAGGGGAAGTCTTGAAGGATAAATTGAGATTAAGTTTGGTCAATCTCAGCTCCTAGCACAGCAGCAGCTACCCATTCCCCACCCCCAGCCACATGGCAGGCAGCTTTGCATGTGTTCCTGGAGCATCTTGCACACAGCTTGTGGGAGCTAGGATGGGAAATCTGAAAAGGAAATTACAAAAACAATTCCACTTATAAGAGCTAAAAAAGAATAAAATACTTAGGAATTAACTCAACCAAGGAGCTAAAAGACATACAATGAAAACTACAAAACATTATAGGGGGACAGATACTGAAGATAACATAGATAAATGGAAACACATCCCTGATTCATAGATTGAAAAATTTAATACTGTTAAAATGTCAACATTACCCAAAGAAATCTACATATTCAGTGCAATCCCTATCAAAATCCCAATGCTGGGGTGCATGGGTGACACAGTTGGTTAAACATATGACTCTTGGTTTCAGCTTAGGTCATGATCTCAGGGTCACAAGATCAAGTCCCATGTCAGGCTCTGTGTTCAGCATGGAGTCTGCTTGAGATTCTCTCTCCCTCTCCTTCTGCCCTTCCCATCCATACACACACACACACTCTCTCTCTCTCTTTAAAATATATAAATCTTTTTAAAAATTCCCAATGATGTGTTTTGCATAAATAGAAAAACCCATTCTAAAATTCATAAAGAATCTCAAGGAGTCTTGAATGCACAAAACGATCTTGAAAAAGAACAACAAAATAAGAGAAAGAGGGCCTACCTGATTTCAAAATTTACTGCAAAGCTACAGTCATCAAAATAGCATAGTATTGGCATAAAGACAGACATAAAAATAGAATAGAAATAAACCACTGCATATCGGGTCAAATGATTTTTGACAAGGGTGCCAAGACCGTTGGATGGGAATAGCACAGTCTTTTCAACAAATGGTGCTGAAAAAATTGGATACCCATGTGCAAAAGAATAAAGTTATACCCTTATTTACTAATGCTGTATACAAGAATTAATTCAAAATGAATCAAGGACCTAAATGTAAGACCTAAAACAATAAAACTCTTAGAAAAAGACATAGGGGGTGCTGGGTAGCTCAGCTGATTAAGCATCTGCCTTTGGCTTAGGTCATGATCCCAGGGTCCTGGGATGGAGCTCCACATTGGGCTTCCTTCCTCAGTGAGGAGCCTGATGTTCCCCTGCTTGTGCTCTCTCTAATAAATAAATAAAATTTAAAAAATAAATAAAAAGACATAGGACATAAGTTTCATGACATTGGATTTAATAATGATTTCTTAGATATGACTCCAAAGGCACAGGTAGAGGCAAAGTGGACTTAAAAGGGGGAAAAAAACCTGTACATCAAAAAACATTATCCAGAGAGTAAAAAGACAACCCACAGAATGAAAGAAAATATTTGCAAATTATGTATCTGATAAGAGATTAATACCCAGAATGTATAGAGAACTCTTAAAACTCAACAATAAAAAAAAAAATGATTTAAAAATGGGCAAGGACTTCAGTAGACATTTATCCAAAGAAGATACATGAATGGGCAATAAGCACATAAGATGATGTTCAATATTGTTAATCATTAGGGAAATGCAAACAATCAAAACTACAATGCAATACCATTTTATATCTATTAGGATAGCCATTATCAAAAAAAAATAAAAGCAGAAAACAATATGCATTGATGAGGATGTAGAGAAACTGGAACCCTCACACACTGCTGGTAGAAACATAAAATGGTACAGTTGTTACAGAAAACAATATGGTGGTTCCTCAAAAAATTAAAAATGGAATTACCGTGTGACCCAGCAATCCCACTTCTGGGAATACTACCCAAAAGAATTGAAAGCAAGGTCTTGAAGAGACCACTATACAACCAAGTTCATAGCAGCATTATTCACAGTAGGTATTCACAGTAGGTAAAACCTGAAAGCAATCCAAGTGTCCATCAACAGATGAATAGATAAGAAAAATTGGTGTATATATACAATGAAATATTATTCAGCTTTTAAAAAGGACACTCTGCAATACACTACAACATGGATGAACCCTGAGGGGATTATGGTGATAGAAGTCAGTCAAAAAAAGACAACTGTATGATTCCACTTATTGAGGTACTTAGAGTAATCAAAATCATAAAAATAAAAAATATAATCGTGGTTTCCAGGGCTACAAGGAGAGGAGAATGGGGAGTTACTTTTTTTTTTTTTTTTTGTAAGAATGGGTAGGTATAGCGTTTGTTCTACAAGATGTGAGTTATGAGATGGATGTGGTGATTGCTGCAGAACAATCTGGACATTTTCATATCAGTTAACTGTACCCTTAAAAATGGTTAAGATGGTAAAATTTTACATTATGTATTTAACACAATAAGAGAAAGAAAAAAAGAAAGAAATGGGGGAAAGATACCCCTATTGTTAGAAGAACTTGAAAAGTCACATTGCAAAGGATATGAGTATAAGACAGGGGAGGGATTTGGTGTTGCTCTGCAATCTTTCTGCTAGACATGGAGCACCTGAAGGCAGTAGAGAGAAAAATCACAGCACCCCTCCTCACCTAAGGACACAGAACTTGGCCAATCTCCAGCTCCTATTCCCATCCCCAGTCCTCTGCTTACGTAATGGGGACCAGAAAGGTACAGAAAGAGGTAGGAGTTTATGAAGCACTATGTTAGCAGTGACTGAGAACAACAATATAGATTCAGAGCTCTAGAAACTGGCCCCAATTTGGGTGTTTTGTTTTAAACAACATATTTTGTTCTTATTTCTTTAACTGTGGGATATAGTTACAGAGCAAAAAGAATACTCCCACTCCATATCCTATTATTATGGTATTGTTATATCAATTGATCTGGTTGGATAGATAAAGTTGCAATTTCACTTCATTTATCAGACCAAATTTTGGAAGGATTAAGGTCCAGAACTCCGGGGCACACAGCCTTGAGCCCAAACTAAACCTGAGTCTCCTGATTCCAAGTTGTGGTTCTATAATTCCTCTACTTAGGCTGCAAATAGGAACTAGCAGAAGCTTCTCTGAAAGCTATAGTTGCATAGCACTTAACATAAGTTTGGAAAGACTTTAACCATGCATTCAAAAAAATGAGTGGAGTCAATGGCAGTTATGAAGAGAGTGAACCACCACCCATTCCCGCCAAGCCAATACTTGGTAATTAATGTCTTTGCTCCAAATCTAGTCCTCTTCCCACCATACATTGCTGCCTCTTGTAGTGAGTAGTACTGTGTCCTCCAAAAAGCTATGCCAATGTCCTAACTCTTAGTACCTGAGAAGGTGAACTTATTTGGAAATAGGATCTTTACAGTTGTAATCAAGTTCAGATGAGGTGATACTGGATAAGGGTTGGCACTGATCCAAAAATGGATGTCCCTAGAAGAAGAGGGAAATTTGGACCTAGAGACAGACAGTGAAGAACACCACATGACAAGAGAGACAGAGATTGAGGTGGTGACAACAGGGCAGAGATCGAAGTGATGCATCTGCAAGCCTCAGCATGCCAAGGTTTGCCGAAACCATCAGAAGGTAGGAAGAGGCCAGAAAGGATCAACCTCTAGAGCCTCGAGATAGCACAACCCAGCTGATAACTTGATTTCAAACATCTAACCTCCAGAACTATGAGACAATAAATTTCTGTTGTTTTAAGTCACTCAGTTTGTGATCATTTGTTACAGCAGCCTTAGGATACACCTTTCAACTTCTTCCAATTTTTTAAAAACTTCTTCCACAATAAATACCCTAGTGAACACCTTGTATAATGTAATGAAGAGGAAGAGAATCACAGACAAATGGGCATTTCATATTTCTTAGAATGAGGAAGAGAGGAGTCAGAAGGAACACAGAGCTTTAGCTTTAGAATATTGGTTTTTCCCCCTCCAATTCTCACCAGGTCAGCTCCCCTACCTAAAACAGCCACATGAAGCTAGTCTCTAAACTTCCAGTACAATTTTATTTGACCTTTACTTAAAGACCACCTCTACCAGGCAACTGACTTTGTTCCATCCCCTTGGGGTGATGCAGAAGGCAGGTTTCACAGTGTTCCTTTCATTGTTCTGCTTGAGAATCTAAACCTGTTTATCCTAAAAGAAACCAGCCTGAAAGTGCCAAGTGAAGCAACAACAAAACATATTTCATACACTTTTGAGAAAAATATGCAGGGAAGAAAAATGAAGAGAAAAAAATAGTCTGTTTATCTGAAAACTGTTTTTTCATACTAAGTACTATGTTTATAGAGCCAATTCATCATGTCCACCATAAGTGGAACTGAAGCATGTTTCTTCCACACATTGTTTGACACAGAAAGTGAGTATTTTATTGGCATTGGGTAATTTAAACTCACATAGTGGTGTCTGGAGTATATTAGCAGTATACCATGCAAAGTTTAGATTGTTTGGCAATTTGTGTACCAGAGAGAAGCAGTCCACAATAATTCAGGAGAAAGGCAAGGGCAAAAAGTGTGAAGCAGTTGCTTTATATCAGACAAATATAGCTGATAAAACCTAAGAAACCTGGTACCTGGTTTGCTAAATAACTAGTTTAATGGCAGAGTTAAAGACACTGACATGGAAATACTGACCTAACGACATATACAGATACATATACATATACACATACACATATACATATACATATACATATACAGATAACCTCCTCAGGCAAGCTGTTAAATTTATTCTTCCTATTTTTGTTTCCATCTTTCCTATAACAAAGAGCATATGAAGGAACACACACATATACATGTACACATACACACACATATTTATTGATATAAGAAACATAGTGCTTTGTGGTTTAAAGTATTAGCTCTGGAGTTAGACTACCTGGATTTGAATCCCAGGTTTAACATTTACTGCTGTGCAAACTTTGTGTAAATACCTAATATCTCAAAAATACTATTGTGATGAGCATTAATGAGGAGAATGCATGAAAAATGCAATCTGAGGCACAGAATAAGTGGCAAAAAGTGATATCATCATATCACCATCCTCACTGCTGTTATATACATGCATACATTTGGTTATTAATGTATGTCTATACAACAAGTAGCGTCCCTAGGTTTGTATACAAATTTGGGGGACTATGAATTTAAGACAGGACTGGAATTTGGGGAAATTATGTTAACTTTTTCTTTAAAAATACTGTGCTGAAAACACCAAATGCTGGAGAGGATATGGAGCAACAAGAGTGAAATTTCATTCCCCACTAGTGGGAATGCAAAAAAAGTACAGACATTGTGGAAGAGTTTGGAGATTTGTAATTTTGTAATTAAACATACTCTGGAACACCTGGGTAGCTTTGTCAGTTAAGCGTCTGCCTTCAGCTCAGGTCACGATCTCAGGGTCCTGGGATCAAGTCCCACATTGGGCTCCCTGCTCAGTGAAGAGTCTGTTTCCCCCTTTTCCTCTGCCACTCTCCCAGGTTGTGTGCTCTCTCCCTCTCACTCATTCTCTTCCTCTCTCAAATAAATAAAATAAAATCTTTAAAATAAATAAACAAACAAACAAACATACTCTTACTATAGGATCCAGCAATTGCACTCCTTGGTGTTTCCTAAAGGAGCTGAAAATGTGTTCACACAGAAACCTTTACGTGGATGTTTCCGGCAGTTTTATTCACTGTTGCCCAAACCTGGAAGCAACCAAGGTGCCCTCCAGTAGGTGACTGGGTAAATGAACTGTGGTACATCCAGACAATGGAATACTATTTAGAGCTAAAAAGAAATGAACTATCAAAATTTGGAAAACATGGAGGAAACTCAAATACACACTTCTAAGTGAAAGAAGTCAATCTGAAAAGGCCATATACTGCATGATTGCAACTATCTAACATTTTGGAAAAGGCAAAACTATGGAGACAGTAAAATGATCAGTGGTTGTCTTTGCAGGATACGGATATACAGGTGGAGCACAGAGAATTTTTAGGGAAGTAAAACTACTCTGTATGTCATTATAATGGTCAATACATGTCATGACATAGTTGTCCAAACCCAGAGAATGTACAGCACCAAGAGTGAGCTGTATATAAACTATGGACTTTGGGTGATTAAGAAGTGTCAGTGTAAATTCATCATTTATAACAAATGCACCACTCTGGTGTAGCATATCAGTAATGAGGGAGACTCTGATGTTTAGGGGCAGGGAGTATGTGGGAAATCTCTGGATCTTCTGTTCAATTTTCCTGAAAACCTGAAATTGCTCTAAAAAATGAGGTCTTAAAAAAATATATTATAAAATAAAACTCAGGAAAATGTCTCAGAGCCCAAACTTATTCAAATGGCCAGTTAATTAATAGAAAAGATCTGCTAAATCATCATAAATCTCATCAGCTAGACAACCTGGATAAATCAGCATTGTCTCATCTACCCATTTATGGACCATTTGATTCATGCTATGAAAGATGGGACACTATGATTAAAGATAAAAAGGAAGTAAAGCCAAAGGTATTGCAGGAGAATAAGAAATAGGTCAGTTTGTCTGGCTCAGCAGGTGGTGATTTAAATCACACTAGACCTACCACAAATCCCAGCTTCCACTCCCTGACCTGCAGTAGGAATACTGGATTTTTTGGAGCCTCAATGCTGGGCTGGTTGATTTTCATTTCAATTATAAGCAAAGGCTATGTGATACTGAGCAACTGTATGTTAAAGCACTTTCAAAGATTCATCAACACTAGAAAAAAATAATGGAATTTTATCAAACTCATTGCCATATATCACCTTAATATGAAGTTAAAAAACAAATATAACTAAGATACGAATGTCAGTCTAAAGAAGTTGAATTCTCCATTCTAGCCCATGGAAAGCCAGTGAAGACATTTTAAGAAGTGAGATGATCAAAATGGTATCTCAGTGGGTTGCTCTTTCAGCTATTATGTGGCCTTATTTTTATTGAGTCATGTTTTTCTTCTTGCAAGGCAGATGAGATCACAAATAAAGCTCTTGAGAATGTTTTTGCTGTTCAGAATTTACCATAGAAAATATATATTAAAAAATAATTTATGACATTTATAAATACAATTCCCTGGCTAATAATCACTCCAATAGCACTATACAGGAAGGTACCTATAAAAAGATGGATTTAAAAACCTATCAGAAATGTATTTTTTTTTCATGTAGTAATGTTTGGCTCTCTTTTTAAAGAAATATTATACCTTTTCTACTGACATAAGTGCACCACATTTCCCTTCTACCATAACTTCTGTGTAGTAGAGCATATTATTGCTCAAAATACAGTTGACCCTCTTGGACAGCCACATGTAGGAGAATGAAACTGGACCATTTTCTTATACGATATACAAAAATAGATTCCAAATGGATGAAAGACCTAAATGTGAGATAGGAATCCATTAAAATCTTAGAGGAGAGAACAGGCAGCAACCTCTTCAACCTCAGCTACAGCAATTTCTTGCTAGACACATCACCAAAGGCAATGGAAAAAAAAGTAAAAATGAACTACTGGAACTTCATCAAGATAAAAAGCTTCTGCACAGCAAAGGAAACAGTCAACAAAACTAAAGGCAACCTAAAGCATGGGAGAAAATATTTGCAAATGAAATATCAGATCAAGGGCTAGTCTCCAAATCTATAAAGAACTTACCAAACTCAACACCTAAAAAACAAATAATCCAGTCAAGAAATGGAGAGAAGACATGAACAGACATTTCTCCAAAGATGACATACAAATGGCCAACAGACATATGAAAAAATGCTCAACACCATTTGTCATTGGGGAAACACAAACCAAAACCACAATGAGATACCACCTCACACCAGTCAGAATGGCTAAAATTAATACGGCAGGAAACAACAAATGTTGGTGAAGTTGTAAAGAAAGCGGAACCCTCTTACACTGTTGGTGGGAAGACAAGCTGGTCCAGCCACTCTGGAAAAAAGTATGGAAGTATGGAGGTTCCTCAAGAAGCTAAAAATAGATCTATCCTATGACCCAGCAATCACACTACTGGGCTACTGGGTATTTACCCCAAAGACACAAATGTAGTCATCTGAAGGGGAACCTGCACCTAAGGTTTCTAACAGCAATGTCCACAAACAGCCAAACTGAGGAAAGAGCCAAGATGTCCATCAACCGATAAATGAATAAAGATGTGGTATATATACACAATGGAATATTATTCAGCCATCAGAAAGGATGAAATCTTACCATTTACATTGACATGGATGGAAGTGGAGGATATTACACAGAGAAATAAGTCAATCAGAGAAAGACAATTATATGGTTTCACTCATATGAGGAATATGAGAAACAGCACAGAGGATCATAGGGAAAAACATAGGGAGGGAAAAACTGAGTGGGAAGAAATCAGAGAGGGAGACAAACCATTAAAGACTCTTAACTATAGGAAAGAAATTGAGGGTTGCTGGAGGGGTGGTGGGTAGGGGGACGGGGTAGCTGAATGATGGGCATTAAGGATGGCATATGATGTGATGAACACTGGATAAAAAAAATACAGTTGACCCTTGAACAATGTAGGGGTGAGGGAAAAAGACCCCCTCCCAACACAGTCAAAAATCTGCATATAACTTTTCACTCCCCCAAAACTGAACTATTAATAGCATACTATTGACTGGAAGCCTTACCAATAACACAAAAAGTTGATTACCACATATTTTGTATGTTATATTCATTATATACCATATTCTTAGAATAAAATTAGATGAAAGAAAATTTTTAAATCATAAGGAAAAGAAAATACATTTGCAGTATTGTTTCAAAGGGGGCAAAAAAATCTGTGTATAAATAGGCCTGTGCAGTTCAAATGCATGTTGTTTAAGGGTCAATGGTATTTCCTGTCTCTTCCTGGGAGTTGACTGGAGATTGCTATTAAGTTTGTCTCTGTGATCTTCTCTGACTGACAAAATGTGACTAGAAGTGACAAATATCACTTCCAAGTATAAGCCAGAAAAGCCTTCACATAGTTTCATCACCTTCTCTTTTCTGACTGCCAAGAGAGAATGAAATAATGAAGTTTCCATATTCCTTTTTAAAAAATGTTCTGAAACTACAGAAACAGGTAAACACCAGAATTCTTTAAATCTATCTGATCAGTGAGTGACAGTTCCACAGCCATAACAATAATCACAACTGCTTAGGAACACCAGCCA
This sequence comes from Enhydra lutris kenyoni, assembly GCF_002288905.1. Taxonomy (NCBI): domain Eukaryota; kingdom Metazoa; phylum Chordata; class Mammalia; order Carnivora; family Mustelidae; genus Enhydra; species Enhydra lutris. The sequence continues at coordinate 16,322,712 of NW_019154099.1, forward strand.
ATCAGTGAAAGCATTTTGCTTCTAAAAGTCATCTAGTAGGGACTGGACTTTCAGAAGAAACATTATCTGAATGTCAATTATCCATCAGTCTCACTGTAGTATCCATGCTTCTACAGCTGATGTCAGCACACTCCCATCTTGAAAGTCAGTCAATCCCCAAATTCCACGTTCCCAAAAGCTCTAAAAGAGATAGGTTCCCTGCTTCACTTGAAGACCATATGCCTGACCCACAGAGCTTTCCCTCACTTAAATAAGCAATAAATACATGTTAAGGTTTTTGTTTCAGATATTGAGAGATGGTCTTGTCCTGTGACACATAACATTTTTTAAAATGACCAGAAAGGGGTTATTCTGTCAGTTTGGGTTCCCCAGTGAAGAGAATGTGGAGCAGAGCCATGGTTGATCCATAAGGGACATCAAACATAAATGAGAATTATAAAGTAAGCCAAGTACTTTGTAAAGGTACTTTGTAAACACAAAGTAAGTCAGACTAAGCTAAATTAAACACCCTATAAACATAAGTTATAGCTATAGGAGATTACACAAAGAAAACAAATAGTTACAATTTAATTGCCCACCCCCATAAAAGATGAGTTTTCCTCTTACAGAATTAGACTTCTCTTCCCTCATTTACTATAGTCATAGTTTTCACATTTCAGTGCAATATTTATTTTAAAAGTTTCATTCATTTCATTAGAAAATTATTTTTCTGTAAGATATATGATTTTAAAAGATTCCTCCTGTGCAAAAAGATTGCCAAAACAGTAACATGAGCAAAAAATATAAAGCAAAGTAAAAATATGGCAACAAAAGAAATAATGTACTTCATTATATTTTAGCCATCCATAAATTTTTAATTCTTAAGCAATTTCTCCCACAGGATTCTGTATTCAGTTTTAAAATGAAAACACATGAGGTAATTTCATTTGTCTTTAAAATACGTTAAACTTTACTAGACCATACCTATTACAATGAAATAATATGCTATATTTGTATCTCATTTGATATATGATTATTTTCAAATTTCATTATTTGGTTGTACATTATAGAATTCACTTTGAAGGACAGAAGAATTCAGTTATCATGGAACCCAATGAGTCATTTAACAAATATATGATGAAAACGTATTATATGTAAAGTAAGGTATAAATGTCATTAGTGTTCAAAAATAAATAAGACACAGAACTAACCCTCAGATCTGAAAGTAGAAAATCTATGGGATGCCTGGGTGACTCAGTCGGTTCAGCGTCTTCCTTTGGCTCAGGTTATGTTCCCAAAGTCTTGGAATCAAGTCCCACATCAGGCTCCTTGCTCAGCAGAGAGCCTGCTTCTCCTTCTGCCCCCCAAACCCCACTTGTACTTGCCCTCTCTCTCTCTGACAAATAAATAAAATCTTTAAAAAATAATAAAAAAGTAGTAAATGTTTCACATATAATCAATAAAATATAAGACTGAGAAATAGCATCAGAGAGAGATAAAAAGATATGCAAAATCTGAAAAATTAGAAATCACAACTGAGAAAAATCAGAGAAGGATCATGGAGCAGGTATATTTAAACTGGGTCTTGGGGACACCTGGGTGGTTCCGTTGGTTAAAGCATCTGCCTTAGGCTCAGGTCACAATCTCCAAGTTCTAGGATCAAGCCCCGTGTTGGGCTCCCTGTTCAACGGGGCAGCGGCGGGGGGGGGGGGGGGGGGGGCGGTAATGCGTCTCCTCTCCCTCCCATGGCTTGTGCTTTGTCTCTCTCCAATAAATAAAATCTGTGAAAAGAAGAAAAAAGAAAAAGAAAATGAACTGGGTTTGAAAGCCAGGTAGATAATACACACATGAGCCTAGCTCTAATCCACATAAGGCTGAATCTGTCTCTTTAGTGTTGCCCTGATCTAGCAAGACAGAGCTCTTCTTCCAACATGACTCATTATTTTCTTTATGTGTATTATCAATACCCTCTGAGATTTGGCAGAAGGGAAAGAGGAAGTTATATTTTAGGATCTGTTCTCAAGTTCTTCCCACTCATTAAGGCATCATAATTTTTTTTTTTTAAAGACTGAAGATTTCTTTTTTTTTTTTTTAAGATTTTATTTATTTATTTGACAGAGAGATCACAAGTAGGCAGAGAGGCAGGCAGAGAGAGGGGGGAGGAAGCAGGCTCCCTACAGAGCAGAGAGCCCGATGCGGGGCTCGATCCCAGGACCCTGAGACCATGACCTGAGCCGAAGGCAGAGGCTTTAACCCACTGAGCCACCCAGGCACCCCAAGGCATCATAATTTAATTGAACTACCTCTTCTAACAAATCTGAAGTGAAGTAGAGATTTTAAAGCATACAGGTCATTGGAAATTAATTCAAGGTCTATACATTTCGCTGAACTGTTAGCTTATGAAAGCCCAGATTGTCAATACCTTGAGTGAGACTCTTAAAGTAGACTACTTTTCTATGTTTTACTTCTTCTATATGGGCCAGAGCTTTAATCCAAAGCACTGAATCCCACTCAGGGATTAATAGTGGTGAAAACTGTGAGTTAACTAGATTTGATGGAGCAGCCGACTGATAAAGCTTGATTATAGGACTCATAATTCACTGGAAAAAATTCATTAGTCAACATTTTCCCTGACACTTCCTTCCTAGTAATAGTCAAAGCACCCTTCTACAGCCCTTTCCCACAATTACTTTTCTCACTCAGGAAATTCCAGGATGAGCAGATTAAAAGAAAAGCAAATCCTTCACCCCATATTTCACCTACAAAAGTGGGCAGCAACATGATTTGGGGAAATTTCTTGAAGTCATGATGAAATTTATAGCAGAACAAAAGCCACCTGGGCCTATTATTTATTTTTAAAGCAAAGTAAGGCCTTTTTAAAAAACTCATACTCAATTTTATTAAGCAATATTAAAAAGCAATAGAGCTTCCAGGACACACAGGAATATAGTGCACATATCATTTATATGCAGTTGTGCATAAATCATTCTTTTTTCTTTTTTCAGAAGAATAAAATCAGAACTTCATGGCACTTTCAGAAAATACCCACTTAACTCTCAAGAATAACCCTATAAAAGAAGGCTTATCAAATTCTCCAGAATAAAAATCAGGCCTAAATTGGAAGACTTTGCCATTATACAGCCATTCTCCAACCCTCTGACTTAGTGGAGTTAATATCACTGCCATCGTTATTACTTAAAATAAATGGAATAACGGCCACTTCCTAGGAAAAACAGTAAATTAACTGGCAGAGCCCATGAACATAAACAAAGCTTAAGTCTCAATGTTTAAAAAAAATTTTTTTAAGTTTTCTGGGTAAAAAGCTCATTATAATCATCAGCCACTTTTTAAGAGAAAAAAGCAGCCTCTCAGCTCCCCACATCACATTTACTAATGGGTCAAACTAAAGGAAAAATACTGGGTAATGAGTCAAAAGAACTTGGCCCCAGACTTAGATATACTAAATACAACAATTTGCTCGATGACATATTGTTATTTTTTGTTCCTCAGTTTCTTCACCTGAAAATGGAAATCAAGTCTCATCCTAGAAGTGTTCAGCCATCGAATTCAGGAATATATACAGAAGCATTCTCTGCAAACTCTAAAATATAAGGGGCCCCTACTACCACACTTTTATAAAGTCTGTCTGACCTTTAGTTCTTAGATACTGGCTTCTCAGTTGACCCCGTGGATATTTACTTCTACACCATCTTGGCATTGACTTGTGGGCATTGCTGGATATGTCCCTACCCTCTCTTCTTCTCATTCTTTCCTGGTATAAAACTGAGTTGATCTCCACCAGTCACAAAAATCTGTGAAACATATAAATGTTTCAAAAGTTCTCTGAGAGACTCAGAGCAAAAAGCAGACTGCAAATTCAAAGTTCCAATAAGATTGTCATGACACTAAAGTATTACCACATCTCTTTGGAATTTGTATAGCTTTTCTGTCCTTAGGACACAAGCAGAATAAATTGGGTAAGGGTTTGGGTCTTGAGGAGCCATTCCAGACAGCCATGTATGAGCACAGACTGGGGCCAGAGCTGGCTACAGAGCCTCTGAATTCCATTACGAGACTGTTGGATGAGGCCATTTTACCTACATCATAATGAATAAATTATCTCAGGCTTCCCGACTGTTTTGAAACTAGACATATGACATTTAAACTTGGGGTGAGCAATTACTGAAAAACTGACAATCTGCGCCAACAGAAAAGTTCAGAATATTCCCTTCTTCAGCCAGACACTTTTAACTGTGAGGGAAGAAGAACTAATCTATGTTTCAATTAGTTCCTGGTGACTCTAGCAAGCTTCGATGGATTAATCAAATTCTGGCTTTTGGGGGGAAGGATTTACTTAAAATCAAATTGATCTGTTGTTCTCATATTATCACTGGTAAATCTATATTTACGCTGCTTTAGGGCTTCTGAAGAGTAATAAATTGTCACCACTCCTGCAGTCTGCCTGAGTCTCAAGTCACACTTGAAATGAGTTTAATATTTAGAGCCCCTTTCAAAAGTACTGTTGCTTGCAGACACTCAGTCATAAACTTTCCAACAACAACAACAACAAAATGCCATGGTAGAAGCAAAATTTCATGAAGGCAGAGTCAGATTGTAAATCTTCTTCTTGACTTTTGGGGATAAGAAAGACAGTGTTACTGAACAAAAGGAAAATGCAAATGCAAAGAAAGTGTGAAGTGAGTGTGGTATATGTGTATGTGCACATGCCTGTTTGTGTGTGTGTGTGTGTTTATGTGTGTGTGTACATGTGCAGTAATGGGGTGGTGAGGGCATCTAGTAGCTTTCTGAAATAATATTTCCATCCACTTTCATTCTTACTTAGTGGAACATTCTTCCCAGGCTTGGCCTGGTCTGGCCTTGCCTTGCCTTGCCTTTTCTTTCCTTTGAGGGACACTGACAACAGCCTCCCCTGCTCAGAATACACTCTGCAGGTGTTGCTTGGAAAAGCATGCCCATCACTCAGACTCCTTATCATTTCCAGGGACCATTTGTTCTTTGTCCCTAGTGGGACAAAGGCTCTGATAAAACTTCAAGGCTCCGATGTTTAAATACAGATTTCTGCATTGAAAGAACATTGGTGTGGCTTTTCCTGCCAAGAGAGCTGGACTGCTAATTTGACACATCAAATGAGCCTTCTGGACCATGAGGGGTTAACCCAGTCTGCCAGCCAAGCCAGGGAAAGGAGCGGACTCCCAGATGCCACTGCTAGCAAAATTAATCCCGGAGCTTAGCATCTGGGTGTTTCACCTGCCAGGCGTGCCCCAGTAGGTCTTTTTCATCACTGGGCCAGATTAAAAGAGAATGACGAGCAGAAGCAGTTCCACACCACCAGTGACAAATAAGGAAAAGGGAAAAAGACATCTTCCACTGAGAAGGAGCCTCCAACTGCCTCCAGGTACTAATGTCCTGCAAACAGTGTATGGGAGCACTGTGCTCTGGCCAGATGCCACTTGAGCTGTCTGGCTACTGCAGAAAGGCTCAGGAACATCAGAAGCCACAGGGTAGGGCAGACTGAGGAAGTCCAAGCTACCTTCAGGGTGCCACCTGTCAAGTTTTCACCTGAGCAGACAGGATTTTTAAGTATGTTCTTTGGTTTCAGGCTTCTGGTAACATTTGTCAGCAACTTCTACCCCTAGCCTTTCTTCCTTGCCTTGTTTATTTTACACTTAACAAGAAATCAAACTTTCCCAAATCCATGTGTCTTCTTAATCTTCTTAAGAAATTTTTTAAACTCCGGGCGCCTGGGTGGCTCAGTGGGTTAAGCCGCTGCCTTCAGCTCAGGTCATGATCCCAGGGTCCCGGGATCGAGTCCCGCATCGGGCTCTCTGCTCAGCAGGGAGCCTGCTTCCCTTCCTCTCTCTCTGCCTGCCTCTCTGCCTACTTGTGATCTCTGTCTGTCAAATAAATAAATAAAATCTTTAAAAAAAAAAAGAAATTTTTTAAACTCCAAACTTCTCTTGTCTTCACAGGTGTTTTCCATCTTGAAAGCATCCAGTATTTTCAACATGTTGTTTTAAACATTTGAAGTACAATTACAGCATCCAAGAATTGGCCAGTGCTGGAAAAACAGTGCGTTCCACCCATTTAGACAAACTTGATGGGAGGGCAGAGGGCTAAAAAGCAGGAAGGAGGGCCAGTAGGACAGACCTGATTTGCAGGGCAAGAACCTCAAAGAAATAATGAGGTCCCAGGAGAGGTGGAGCTCTGATGTAGGGAACTGAATCCTTTTCCAAAGCTTTCATAAGATGTATTTTCCTTTCTACTTCCAGATAAAGGTCTGTGTGGGGTAGAGGGAAAGAAAGAAGTTAGGGAGTGGAGGAAGCATTTGATGAAAAATGGAGGGGAATGGTTCAGGGCTTTGCTTAGGTTTCAGGTAAGGTTTCCTTCAAAAGTTCCATGAACAATTTAAATAGTAAAAAGTGTCTGAGAGGGGCGCCTGGGTGGCTCAGTGGGTTAAGCCTCTGCCTTCATCTCAGGTCATGATCCCGGGGTCCTGGGATAGAGCCCCGCATCGGGCTCTCTGCTCTGCAGGAAGCCTGCCTCCACCTCTCTCTCTCTGCCTGCCTCTCTGCCTACTTGTGATCTCTGTCTGTCAAATAAATAAATAAAATCTTTAAAAAAAAAAAAGAAAAGTGTCTGAGAAGTAAAATAAGCCAGGATGGAGACACGCATTTCTAGGAGTCATTATTGGAGACGATAATTTTTTTTCCATTTAGCAGACACAGCTAAAAGTGGGTGGCAAAGTCCTACTTTATAAATTAGATCTCTGAACATGAAGCCATATTTTCTAAGTTTATGAGTTAATATTTTTACAAATGGAATACCCAAACTTCTATGTAAATTTCTTGAATTTGTCCTCTGAAAAAAAAATAGCTGGCAAGCCAAATCTCAAGTTTTAGGTTCATGTCCTCCTAGCAAGATAAAATAATTATTTCTAAATGTGAATGTCAAAATGCTTATGGCTGATTGAATCTAAGCATGGTTATCTGACTCTTTTATAAAGGTGACTTTCACAAAAAACAACCTACCCTATAAGGAAATGAAGCCTTCCTCAAGTACTGATTCTCTTACCATTTTGGAAACTATGTATCCCAGTTTTCCTAGGACAGCTATTCTTCTTATCGTAGTGAAATGATTTACAGCACCAACATTTTATTCTCATAAATGTCCTGGTCTGGATGATAAATTATATTGTCTTGCTACTTAAAAAGGGCTCCAACATTCTGATATACATAAGTTGAGGTCACAGGGTCAGGACACCGGGGGCTGGCTAGAACAGCAATCCTAGGGTGAGGAATGGATCCCAGCATAAGGCCCAGGAGAGAGAGCCCAAACTGAGCACAATTGGAACTAGCAAGCCAGGGTCCCATGGCTCCTATTTTATCACTTCTTCTTTATGAAGACTGGTTAAATGTTCAGAGTACCCTCAACTAAGCTATGCAGAATTAAATGACCAGTGCCCACCCTGGTGCCTGAACATAAAGAGGAAAAAAACAAAAACAAAGTGAGAGCTGAGACAACAACTGAGTCCAGTGAGATATCACCAGGGAGGAAGGTATCTAGAGTCAGACTCTAACATCCTGCAGCTCTTCCACTATGAACACTCCTCCTTAATTGTTGGCCTTACAGAACATCTGGCATTCATTTTATTAAAGAAATGGGTTAAATTTTCTCCTGTTGTACCAAAAAGGAAACCACATGCTCAAGAGAGAGATGATATTTGGGCATTTTATAGAAGATACTTTCCTCCCTCATTATAGTCAAGAATGCCTAGATTTTTTAAAATTGCAGTAAAGGAAGGAAACAAAAATGTACTATAAAAGAAACTTGCCATTTAACACTAATGAGATGAGCATTTAATTGTAATACGTATTAAACAGTACAATAAGCATACGCTAATTTAAATAATGACAGTCACAGTAAATGATAAGAAATAAACAAGAATAATTTTAGGGCACTAACATTACTTATATACATACAGTTGTGAAAAATCTCAATTTACTTATTTCTTCCTGGATTTTATAGAATTTATCTGAAGAGTGAGGGGACATAAGTTCATTCTAGTCATTTAAGAGCAGGCTGACAAGCCATGAACACACTCACTCAGTGAGCAAATATGTAGAATACCTACCATGCACAACGCACTCTTCTTCAAATGGTGATCAAACAATAACATGAGGAAGGTTTAAACCTCATAGAAAATACAAAACATACATGTGTTCATAAACAACTAACACTGCACTATTAGAACACACAAAGTTTTCTCATACCCCTTATTTTATTTGATCTTTCAGACAGAATAGTTCACAGGTGAACAAAACCAAATTCAGAGAGGTTGCATCTTTTAAGATCAGAGAGTAAGTAAAGAGTTGGGGTTCAAACCCATAGTTTCTAACCAAGTGTTTTTTTTGGCAATCATTCTATGTCTTATAGGATCAGCTGCACATAGGAAAGTATATGATACAAGATTTCAATATGGCAGGAGGCAAAAGAATAAATAAAACAGGATTCTAGTCACAGGCCATGTTAAATTAGACAAAGTTCTTGAATTTCTATTTCCCCCTTTGTGAAACAAATGAAACAGTCATAATACTTCATAATTTATCTTCCTCATAGCATCCCACAATGAAGTACTCTTGAAAACTCAAAAAGTGATGCAAAGATTTATTTCCATTAAAAACTAGAAATAATTAATGATTCCTACGGTAATTGTAAATTGGGGGTAGGAGGTATATGGGAGATACCTGTACTGCTAAGGCCATCAGAATCAGTAAAATATTGCAGTATTTCTCAGCTGTTTGATTAACTGCCACTTGCTCTAGTCCCTTGAGTACCCAGTCCCATACCTGGGATCTCCTAAATGTCCCCATTAGTCAGAAACTAAAGGACCAACACTGGAAGGCTTCAACGCTAAGGCCAGTACCAACCTAGCTCACTAGCACTTGACCTCTGTCCCTGTCTTAGACACATTTCTAAGCAATAAAGGGAAGACCCCAGGTTGCTTTCTGATGTGGCCAGAGTCATGTTGCCAACATCTCCCTATGTTCCTGTGGTAAATCCCCAAGTGAAAATGGTACCACTTTTTGTACACACTGCAAGACAATAAAATTTCCAGAAATATGAAAATTATGGCTGGGATGGAAGATTTATCAAAATGGGATGCTTGACTTCCAGTGACATTAATGCAGCCATACAGAAGGTCTAACTTTGGGAAATCTGGGAGCAGGGGGCAGGTTGTTGATTATCTATTTGATGTCTTTAGGAAAGGAAGAATTAAGGAGTGCTTCAATTACTCAGGAATTTATTCCCCAACTCACAGCAATGTAATGTAGCTGGACCAGAAATAGAGCTCTTCAAAGCCAGCTAAACCATACCATAGAAAGAACATCTGAACACCAGGAATTTGAAATACTCAACACCAAAAACTCTTGTCTCCAGCTTGAAATATGAGACAACTCCAACAGCTGTTAAACGGGGAGTGAGGATAACCCAAGAGAAACCACCAGTAATGTCTGCAGGTCAATGTCAGAGTAGGACATAGTCTGCTCATTCAGGGGAGAAAAACAACAAAACCAAACAAAAATAAGCATGGCACTTATGAAAGTTACCTGCACTTTAAAAAGGGAGAGGACGTAAGCAGTAAAAATGCAAAAGAAAAACAAACTTTTGAGAAAAGATCTATTATGGGAACTGATTTTATATATATATATATATATATATATATATATATATATATATATGTATATTTTTTTTTTTGGCGGGAACCTGATTTTTATTACCAATGACATGGAAGGAAACATGGACTCTATGAAATAATATGTCAACCTTTAGATAGTAAGGAAATGGAATGGGTTAGGGAACTAGATTTTTTAAGACCATAATGATATGAAATTACAATAAATCATTCAATGTATCTTTATGAAGAGCAAGGCAATCTCAGAATCAAAAGCTAAAAGCAAGATGTGAAAAGAAATACAGAAAATTAAATCAGTCCAACAGGCAACAAACTTAAGCACTTCAAAAAGGCAGACTCTATTGGTTGGAAAACGGGCCCGCACACGGAGGGCAAAGAGACAGGAGGAAGAGGCAGACCACTCCAGACTGAGAGCTAGCGGATCTGATAAGGGAGGGAACTTACTTCCGACACTGGTCTGGAGCAGCCGGAAGATGAGTAGATATTCGCACCTGCCAGTCGGGAGTCTTAAAAGACTAAACAGAAGCCTTAGCTGGGTTCAGTCAGGAACACATCCCGACAGTCTCAGTGGCACCCCATTCTGTCCAGGCTGTTGGAAACACTTCCCGCTGTGGGGATCCCCCAGCCTAGAAAACAGCAGGCACATCCGGGAAACAGGGAGGTGGGGTGAAGAGGCTCCAACTGCCCCGATTGTGCTCTGATTGCCCGGATTGTGCTCTGATTGCCCGGATTGGGTTCTGATTGCCCGGGTTGGACTGTGATTGCTGGGATGTAGTTCTGGCGTTAACTGGCAGGTCATCTCAGTGACCTCTGCCGATAGAAGGAGAAGAAAAGAAAAATTACAGGTTTAAAGATGATTAAAATGGAAGACAGGAAATAAGGATTAAGAAATGAGAATTGATTTCCTGGGAAATAAATATAAAAATAACCCACAATAAATATGATCATAAATAACGAACTATATAATAAAGAAGTGAAAAGGTTCTTACGTTTTACCACTGGATTAAAACATTCTTAATGTTTCCTAAATTATGTAAGGGAACGTAAGAAACATCTCAAGAAAGACTTGAGGTCTTACCTTTCCAGATCACATTCTGGTAAAGTGAATTTCAAGAAAAAAGGAGCAAATCATGCATCCCTGAGGCTGGGAGTGGAACACGGAGAAATTAACCTCTCTCGGAAGAAAACCTGTGAAGCTGGCTACTCTATGATGACATTACAAGCCATTAAAAGAAAGGTAAAAAACAAACCCTTAAAGATGTTTTGAAAAGAAAAGGTTTACCAGGAAACCCTGTCCTCAGCCAAGTTATTCAAGTAAAGACAAGAGAAATTATTTGTAGTTGATAGGTCTCCCAATAATGGGTCTGTGATCAAAGGAGCGAGAGGGATACAAAGCAAAGGTCAAGCCAAGCTTTATTTCGTGCCAAGTATCTAGAATCAAATGGACTGGTCGGGGCCATCTCCCAGCCTCACAGACTAACTTTTATAGAGCAAAGGCCATGTGGTTGAGCCTGGCCACACACAGGTGGCCAATGAGATTGCAACACACAGAGAAAGCTGCACAGTCATGCTAGGTCACACATGGGCGGCCAATTGAATTTCAATTTACCCCATAGTAGCTATTTGAACTAGCCTATCACCTTGGTCAGAATTGGTACCCAAAAGGCGGGGCCCACTCTCCTTGGTAGTTAGGGAGAGAGTATGTGCGCCCCACTGATTGGATGTCTCCACCTGGCCTGACCCGCCCTTGTATCTGGGCTTTGCTACCTGGAACTGGTTTCCCGGACTTGCTTTTAAGTAAGTTCCTCTGGGAGGGGCAGGGCCAATCTAAGTTTACTGCATAAACAACAAAATGGCTCCCTCTGGCTAAGTAGGCCCTTACATAGTAATGCACAGGCTCACAAAGGATAGCTTCCAAAGTTATTCGTGAAAATGTTAACTGTTTTAAAATATCAGTCAAAAAGGAAACCAAGTAGTGAACCTGTCATATGAAAGGATGCACAGAAGGCACTAAAGTCACTTAAATATAGTAACAGTTGTAAAACAAAAAAATAAAACATGAGCAATGGCTCTGAAAGAATAGCTTCTTAATGTTAATATATAATTTAATAGTATCTATTTATCCAGAAATCCCATATCATATGAAAAAAACTATAAAATAGATGGGGTGAATAAAAGTGGGTACTTAGTGTAGAAAAATAGCAACAGCTTTTGGTCCATTTATGACATTAATAATCAGCAAAATACATGTTCAAATATGCTATTTTAAAATTTTAATAGTAACCTCTAAAATACTGCTTTCAGTGTGGGGAGGGGGAGTTCTTCCAAATTGTTTAGCAAAATTAATTAATTAATTAATTAACATATTTCATATGACAAAAAAGCAAACAAAGACGTCTTTAAAAAGGCAAAACATACAAACAACAAAATACCAAATACAGAAATCTCCAAACAATGACAAAATAATATCAAACATACCATTTTTAATAATAAACACCTCTGCTAAAAGATAACCCTTAGACTTGGCTACAAAACAAAAGCTAGCTTCCGTAAAGCAAAATAACAAAGAAATGTTAAAAGTAAATATTTGGACAAAATGCAGCAATTAAACCAAAGGAAAAAGAAATTGCCAAATTATATTAATAACAGAAAAATAGTCTTCAACAAAAATGAAATATGCAATACCTTATCTTTGTATGAAGATACAATCTATAATAATGACTTTGGAGTCTAGCAATTATACTTTATAATATAAAACACAGGAAGCAAAATCTGTTAAAAATACAATAAGAAATAACAGAAACACCACAGGAGGTACAGATTTTAATTCAACATTCTAAAAAAGGTGATAGGGGCACCTAGGTGGCTCAATTAAGCATCAGACTTCAGTTCAGGTCATTTTCTCAGGGTCCTGGATCAAGCCCCAATCAGGCTCCGTGCTCAGCAGGGAGTCGCCTTGTCCCTCCGCTCCTGTGGGCTCTTTCTCTCTCCCTCCCTCTCTCTCTCTCTTTCAAATAAAATCTTTTTTTTTTAAGTATAAATAAAACTCCAAAAATTCCATGGTGTATATTGTTTGAAACCAATTCAAAAACAATAATAGTGACAACCCTAAAAATTAATATCAAAGTGTTAAAAAATTTCAAGTTTGAAAAATTTATTAACCTCATAAATAGCTTCTGTTAAAAAATAAAAATAGCAATTACAGAAAAATTTTAAAGTAGCACTAATGATTAAAAATGCATACCAAACACCTGGCAAGTGGCCAAAGTTACTCAAAAGAACTATTCTTTTTAACCTAAAATGCTTCAATTCTTTAAAAAAAAAAAAGGCAGAAAATTTATGTATTCAATGAAGTTGCAAAGATAGTAAAAAGGGGTCTCATGGACCTTTTCCACCCAGTTTTCCTCAATGGTCATGTTGTCCCTAGTTATAACACAACATCAAAACCAGGAAATTACATTGAGGCAATGAGTATGCATAATTGTATTGCTATACTGTAGCATGTGTAGACTTGTATAACTGCTACAGCATGAAGATACAGAATTATTCTGTTACTACAATAATCTCCCTCCTTCTACCTCTTTCTTTATAGTCACACCCATTCCACTTTCTTCCACCATCCCTCACCCCCGGCAACCACTAATCTGTTTTCCATCTCTAGAATTTGGCTATTCTGAGAATGTTATAAAATCATACAGTAGGCTGGCTTTTTTCACTCAGCATAATTATCTCAATATCCATCCAGGCTGTTACATGTACCAGTTTTTGTTGTTGGGTGCTATTTCATGTATGGATATACCAGAGTCTATTTAGACATCTACATATTGAAGAACATTTGATTGTTTCCATTTTTTTTTTTTTTTTTTTGCTATTATGAGTAAATGTGAACATCTGTGTACAAAAAAAAAGGATAAATATGTTAATCAGATCTTTAATTACACAAATTGGAAAGGAGGTACAACAAAGCAATTTTAAGAAGAGCAGAAGAAATGAATTCTTTGTTAAATGTATAAATTAACAATTTAATATAAAAATTAAAAAGTAGAATTACTTAATCTAAGGAGTTTTTTGAAAATAAATCACTCAAAATAACTCTTCTCCAAAAAATAATTTAAGGGGCACCTGGGTGCTCAGTGGGTGAAGCCTCTGCCTTCGGCTCTGGTTGTGGTCTCAGGGTCCTGGGATCAAGCCCCATGTCGGGCTCTCTGCTCAGTGGAGACCCTGCTTACTCCCTCTCTCTCTGCCTGCCTCTCTGCCTGCTTGTGATCTCTCTCTCTGTCAAATAAATAAAATCTTAAAAATAATAATAATAGTAATACTTTAAAATAAATCCTAATACACAAATTTAGAAAGAGAAAGGATATACAGTATAATACAGAGGTGATTAAAAATAATACCATGTATTGGCCTATGCTAAAGTTTTGAAAATATCAACATATTATACATTTTTTCATAGGAAATATAGTTAATCAATTGACCCAGAAGAGGCAGAAATCATGGGAAGAATTTAAAAGTTAGTAAATTACCTGGGAAAAATGTTCCAAATTAAAACAAGATATCATACTGGATAAACGCCTCTGTATAAAATAAAAATACATGATTAGTTTTCCAGCTTATTTTATAATTTTTTTTGCATAATCTTAATACCTGAATATAAAAATAGACAAAATAGGAATTCAGGCTGACCTCAATGTACATATTTGAAAATTTTAAGTAAAATCTTACAAAACCTATTACAACATTATATTTTAAAAAATTTTTCACCCTGACTGCAAGACTTATTTTTGTAATACAATAAGAGCTTATTTTATATTAAGAAGTTTGGTAAACTGTCAAATAGTAATTGAAAAGAAAATAGTTTCATCAGTACATACTTTGCTAAAATTCTACATATCCCAACATACTAGCAAAGAAAATCTCCAAAAGATCACAGCAAGAATTTCGGAGGTCTCTATAAATTTGGTATACTGTATCATTATATACACAGCTGTGTTGTGAACTGAGACCCAGCTGACAACTCCAGCTCCTCTGTCAACTGAGTATACCGGATTCAAACCAGAATCTAAAACTTGGTGTGGTAACACTGCTCTGTTGCCTAGATTCTCCCTTCAAGGAAAATGTTGTTGCCCAGATGCTAGGAATACTACTAAAAGAGAGCCTTTGGCTCTCAGCCTCCAGGGATTACCTCAAATGCAGGGAACTGCCTCACCCAACGTCACACCTTTTCTGAGGTGGCACACATACAATACAAGGTGTAAGTTGCTGACCATCCTAACCCACTAAGGACAACACTGAAGGATTGTTCTTGCTCTGGAATTCCTTTGGAATCAAAAGAGGCCACTATTAAGACTGTATTGAAGCTTGACCTCTTTCTTTGCCCAATCCTGCTTCTCTTCCCTTCCATTTCACAGGTGTTCATCGAGAAGGTGCTCCTTAATAAACAGCCCCAGCCAGAGTCTGCTTCCTAAGGAATCCAACCTATAACATTATGACATACTAATGTTATCTTATTCAGTACCTAGCCCCAATATTAGGGCCAGGCATTATCTCTTAGGGCAGAAACTTTAAAAAGTGTCAGGAACATGGATGGCCTTATGTTGTCACCTCAGGGCTACAGATTCATCTTTGCTCTACTTCTGATAGAAGAAGAAACTGAGCCTGTTTCTCATCTGTAAGATGTAGAAGTCTGAGGGATTTCTAACCCTTTTCTGATTCTAAAAATGCCATATGATGAGACATTCAAACGTATATGTTAGATTTAAGACTTTAATATCCATAGTCATTTAAATAATTTTCTAAACGACATAATAATATAATCACTGAGTAAAAAAGAAATTGTTGGATTGTTTGAGGTTAAAGCTAGAATAGTTACTTAGGGAGCCAAAATTAGGAGAGGTAATGAACATTATCTTCACTCATCTACCAACTTTTTTATTCATCAACCACTTGAGCAATTACTATGTGCCAAGTATTGTGCTATGTTCTAAAATTCATAAAATGTGGCCCTTGCCCTTGAAAAGCTCACAATTTAATGAAAGAAAAAAAAGATACCTAAAATAATGTAACAAAAATCCACTAGGATAAAGTCAGCAATAAAATGCAATAAGTTCTGTTGGACCATAGAAGAGTGCACTTAACTCTACCTGAGGAGCAGAGGAATGGCTCCCCAGGGGGGTTGATGGTCTCTGGGTAGAAAATGAAAGCTGTCCAGAAAGAGGACGCAATGTACATCAAGGCATAATCTCAAAAACCAATATGGTGTCTGGAGAGGAGAGGACATGGTCAGGGCAGTCAGAAAGGGTTAGCAAATCAGTTTGAGGATCCTGCAGAGCAGTGTTGACCGTGCTTCTTAGAGCTATCCTGTGCACCTCTCATGTGCTCAAGATGATGATTCTCTGGATGTAGGTTGTGGCTCAGAAATCTGCAAGCCAAGTTGGTTGGACTGATTTACAGATGAGATCTGCAAATTATACTTTGAGAAACACAGGAGCCAGTACCTTCCAATATGCCTGGGATAACCTCACTTTTCACCTATTATCCCAGTAACTAGCAATGATTTGACCATTCACTCTCAGAAGTGTGCCTGTTTCGATGATAAATTATTGCTTTCATTCTAGTCACACATGGGTATCATGAAGGTGCTTCAGGGACCACAGAGAAGGGTAAAGAGTAAAAGATGGTTTAAGGAAGGGAGGCTCTGACCCTTCCCCTGATACAATTTTATCAATGTTATTCATTGGGCTTCTGCTAGAGATTTTTCTGAAGAACAAGTTTTGATACAAACACAAATAAAAATGGAAAATCATTGAATGCTTTTAAACATGCAAAGACATGCTCAGATGGATAGATGACCTTGCTATAGAGAGATTGATCATAGATCATCTTGGTACATGTATAGACTATAAAGTAGAACTGGGTATCCAAATAGGAAACTGTTCAGCTGTCCAGCAGAGGAATGATAGAGGCCTTAAATAAAATAATGAAATAATGGGAAATATTTGAGAAATTTCAAAATCTGGCATGACTTGTTAATTAATTTTCAGGATTGGGGTGAAAAGATGTGACTCTCGTGTGACTCTCCACTCTCTCTCATGTGAACATACTCCACTAAAAAAGAGACCCCAGAATACATCACATGAATGCTCTATTATTTAACAGCTTAGGAAAATCTTCTGCAAAGGGCAAAGAGGATTTAGTGAGAAAGGCCAAATCTCTTGCCTACATATACAATAATGACAGCATTTATTCCACTTATAAAAATGTTCTGTTACATTAAACTTTACTAAGCATTTTTAGGTAGTCAGACTATACCCAAAAAGTAAAATTATAATGTTGAGATTCAGAATCATAATGAAGTAAAAATCTACTAGTGTTGTATATAAGTATGTAATCATAATTCTAAACTGGGATGAGTTCAGGATTTGGAGAACTGAAGATTATAAAAGTTTGAGGGTTGTCTTTTAAAAAAGAGTACCAAACCAGGTACAAAAACAATTTTTTACTAAGGAAAATAAAAATATATAAATTATGAGTTTTAAAAATATGAAGATATCACAAAAAAACCCAGCAAATACAAGATATTTATTAACTATATGCTCAATATCTCCCTTTAATACTTTTCCCATGTAATTGACTGGAGCCCCTTCAATCACCTCTTCATAAGACATGATTTTATATATTTTCTGTAGCAGGGCTTCTCAAGCTTTGCAATCTTTGCATTATTGACATTGTGAACCAGATGGTTCTTTGTTGGAAGCAGGTTAAATTGGAAAAGAGGAGACAAGCTGCCCTAAGAATTATAGGAATTTTTGTAGCACTTCTGACCTCTACCCATTAGATGCCAGTAGCATCCCCCCAATTGTGACCATCAAAAATATCTCAAGACATCATCAAATATTCTCTGTAAGGACAAATTTCACACCCAGTTGAAAATCACTCTTTTGTAGGAAAAAAAGGGAAAGATAGTGCCTTAGTCAACTCGCTCTGCTATAACAAAATACTTCAGACCGGGCAGCTTAAACAACAGAGATTTTCTCACAATTCTAGAGGCTGAAAAACCCAAAATCAAGGTTCTAACAGGGTTTGGTTTCTGATGAGAACACTATGGCTTGCAGAAAGCTGCCTTCTCACTATGCCCTTCCAGGGCAGGGAGGCAGAAAGGGAAAGTAGCAAGAGAGAGCAAGCTCTGTGATAGCTCTTCTTATGAGGGCACAAATCCTATCAACCCATTCTTATGACCTCATTTTTATCTTTATTATCTTACTGTAGGCCCTATCCCCAAACACAGTCACAGTGAGGGTTAGGGCTTCAACATATGAAGTTTGGGAACAACACAATTCAATAGCAAGCAGATAATAATTAAGTCTTTTCTCTCATATGGTTAGGCAAAGAAAAAAAATAGTATTTGGGGAAAGTTTCTACAAGCTTCACAACTCCATTGGTAATATATGAATTTTACAGTTATTATCAAATTTGAGAAAATATCAAGTTTCTTTCATAAACAGCCTATAAAATTTTAGGACATTTTAAATTTTCTAGAACCATGATTAATCTTACATGCTTCTTAAATTAACGATGCTTGTTTATCAGTTCATCACAGATGTCCTCATTGTCGTGGTATATTATTAGTTTTATATTTCCTTTGTCAATGTCACATCAGCAAGAAATTAGTAAGAAATAAGCACACATCTAGTTTGGACAAAGTTATTTCAGACAGGGAAAAGAGCATAAGCAAAGGTTTGCCCTATCAATAGCAGAGTCTGTTTGGGTAGAGTGTGGTGTATACGTAGGCCAGGAGTGGATGAGAACATTGGCAAAAAAAAAAAAAAAAATGCTCTGGAGTCAGGAGGGGAGGTGGGAAATATTGTCAAGTGCTGGCAAGTGACTAAAAATAGATGACCATGATTTGAAGTTTGGGTTAAGGAATCAAAGATTGGTTGGTAGACCACTAGGCATATAAAAGGCAATATAGTGTGGTGTGAAGATTGTTAGCATCAGAGTCAATAGCCAACCTTTGGTTTAAACAAATATCTGACACTCACTCACCTGTGAAATCTTCCACTGTGTCAGTTCATGTCCTTTGAGGCAGACTCCAGGTTGGAATTAGATGTGTACGAGAGATTTGTTGAGGGAGAATGCCCATGGAAGATAAGAAAGAGAAAGAATGGAATATAGAGAGAAGCTTTCAAATGTGATGAGGATCTGACACCTGTGGAAGGAAAGAGAGAAGGAAGGAGAATTGGATGGAGGACCATATGGCTGCAGTACAGCTCTGAGAAAGTTGAGGCTCCATAGCAAAGACTGCCCATTCCATAATGGGCAGGAATGGTCTGGCTCTAGGACTATGACCACACAGTCACTGGCTCAGAGCAGCCTGGAGAGAGCACAGTCTCGCTGAGAGGCTGAAGGTGCAGAGGCTGGAGGAAATATGCCAACATGTTCTCTTGAAGGGACATCTGGGCTGTGCACCTTCAAGGCTGCCCATTAGCCGTGGCTGACTCATAGAAGTACTTGCTATGCACATAAATCCATGCTAATAAACCCAAACTGAATGTATCTCAGTCGCATTCTCCTTAGTCAAATCAAAAATGTGTCCTGGCCCACTGGCAATGCCACCGGGCATGAGTGGAAATATGACAGATTGGAAGATGAAGTGAAAAGACACAATGGTTATCATCAATTGCAGTTAAAATATCTTCTGCAAATTTACAAAATTATATGCTATGTGAACACATCGCTGAAGCCCTTGCCAGGGCATCAGAAGGGGCCCATGCAAATGAAGACCTGGAAACTTAAGATTCTTTAGCTTCACATAAATCTACTTCTGTTTCTATAGGTGGTGGTGATTTTCTTTGGACATGCACCAGCATTAAGACCTAGTCTAACCCATGCTTCTAAATCCTGAAAGCTCTCGGATAACTAAAACTAGCAGAGAATTGATACATCTGGAAAAACAGAAGAGCTATCCCCCTTCTAGAATACAAAATCACCAAGTTCAGTTGAACCAGGGAGCTCTCATTTTTCACCTTGGGCCAGAGGTCAAAATCTAAGGGTTCGGTTCAAGGGTGAAGTGTAGGTGCCTATGGAGTGAGGCAGTTCAAGGTGGGAACAGTTCTCAGTATGATGTACATGAGAGCTCTGGATAAGGGAAGTCCACACAAGACAATGTAAAACAAAAAGACAAAAACGAAGACATTTCAAAAGTGGGATCCAAACCAGGTGAAGGGGCTGCTGGGATCTAAAAGAGCGACCCAGAGCCCTAGTCAACAGTTAGGGCTAGGATAGGGTAGGGGCTGGGTCAGAGGAGAGAGGAGAACACCAGGAAGTCAGAGCTCCTTGTCAGCCAACAGACTTTATTGGTGTATTGTGAGGGTGGGCAAAATACATTGTGAATTCACTATGCCCAGATGTCATTGAGGAAGTTCCTGCTGAAACATTACCACATGGTCCCCTTTGACTTAGGAACTGAGCAAGGGAAGACAGGCCTTTATTACCCATACCTAGGCAGAGCAGGGGAAGGAAGACAGGTAATGAACAGGGAATTATATCCATGCTGGGCATCCAAGCCTCAGAGCTCTAAATGTCCTAATCACCACCTCCAAGCTGCCAAGATACTAATAAAAGTAAAGCCTAGCCAAGATGAGACCCTGAGACACATAGAAAAAGAGTTACCAGAGGAGGATAAAAACAGCAATCGTGCATGGGTGCACTAACATATGCACTTTACTGGTACAAAATGAGATGCAAGCAAGTCAGAAAATAATCCTGGAGGAGAGATCAAGAGAAAAATCAAAATAACGAGAGAAATGGCAGAAAGAGACCTCAGGAGGGTCACAGACAAGTGGCCCTTTGCAATTGCATCATTTGTATAAAATCCAGGTGTAAGCAGCAAAACTGGCAAGTCTTTAAGTTTAAAAATCTCTTTCTTAAACAGAACTAATTTGTGTCCCAGGTCACTGGTTATTGGTCTCATGTTACCCCTAAAAAATAATGTAGAACCTATTAGTGGGCAGAAGGAATTAAGGATCCTCTCTAGCTATAAATTATTTATCACCTCATTCTACGTTCTCTTTACCTTCATTGGGATGCTTCCAAATTGACAAAGAAACCTATTTACTGTTAATTGATCACCACTCTAAATTCATTGAGATTGCAGCAGTAACAAGCATCTCAAGTAGTTCAGCTGAGATTAGCTGTATCACATCACAGAAGAGGAGACGAGGTGCAGCTACCGCAGGTTCTCCTCACTGACAGTGGACTTCCAATTTCAAGTGCACATGCTTCGAAATTCAATACAACTGTCTCACTTTGTCTGAAAGACGAGCTAAAGTACCGAGCTTCATCTTTGCAGCACAAACGATGGTCAATGGGAATTAAGTCAGGGCAGGAATTACTGGTTCTACTACATGTTAAAACTTACTAAAATAGATTAAAAATTCTTGGTATGATATCTCTTGATAACATTAGAAAAGGTTTTCATTTTCATTCAGTTCCAGCTCCCCAAATATAATAAGCATTAAATTCTAAAGCAAATAAACGCAGCAGAATCTAGTGTTGCATGGGAATAAGGAAATATTCTACATGACAAAAATGTGCTCTAAGGAGATGTATTTTATTTCACAATATTTTTCCAGAAATGACTTGTTCAGATTATCCATTCAATGCTAATGTTTTACTGTTGAAATTGCTATTCCCCAAAATTGGGAGTATTTCTTATCAAAGCTATGGTTAATTATAATAAAACCAGAGGTCAGGGGGACAAGAATAATCAAAGAAAAAAAAGTTAAAATTAATATACTTAAGGACTCGGACCCAATCTACAAGAATGACAATTTATATCGCAAATATTAACATCAACTTATTCATTCAGCAAATATGAATTGAATCAAGCTAATATCAATTGGATCAAGCTAAGCATGACTCTAATGGTAAGCAAATATGAACAAAAGCGGGGAGAGGAGTCAAGATGGCGGAGAAGTAGCAGGCTGAGACTACTTCAGGTAGCGGGAGATCAGCTAAATAGCTTATCTAAAGATTGCAAACACCTACAAATCCAATGGGAGATCGAAGAGAAGAAGAACAACAATGCTAGAAACAGAAAATCAACCACTTTCTGAAAGGTAGGACTGGCGGAGAAGTGAATCCAAAGTGACGGGAAGATAGACCGCAGGGGGAGGGGCCGGCTCCCGGCAAGCAGCGGAGCAACGGAGCACAAAATCAGGACTTTTAAAGATTTTATTTATTTATTTGACAGAGAGAGATCACAAGTAGGCAGAGAGGCAGGCAGAGAGAGAGAAAGGGAAGCAGGCTCCCCGCTGAGCAGAGAGCCCGATGCGGGACTTGATCCCAGGACCCGGAGATCATGACCCGAGCCGAAGGCAGCGGCCCAACCCACTGAGCCACCCAGGCGCCCAAAATCAGGACGTTTAAAAGTCTGTTCCGCTGAGGGACATCGCTCCAGAGGCTTAACCGGGGCGAAGCCCAGGCGGGGTCAGTGGGGCCTCAGGTCCCACAGGGTCACAGAAGGATCGGGGGTGTTTGAGTGTCGCAGAGCTTACAGGTATTAGAACGGGGAAGCCGGCTACAGAGACAGAGCCGAGGAGTGAGCTCTAAGCTCAGGGTTACCTTGAACGGGTCGCAGGCTCGGTCAGCTCGGAGCGTGGCCGGAGGCCAGGGTGACGGGAGTAATTGGGCGCTGTTCTCTGAGGGCGCACTGAGGAGTGGGGCCCTGGGCTCTCGGCTCCTCTGGGCCAGAGACCGGGAGGCCGCCATCTTCATTCCTGCCCTCTGGAATTCTACAGAAAGCACTCAGGGAACAAAAGCTCCCTAAATCAAACCCTGAAAAACCGAGCGGATTACTCAGCCCGGCCCCGAGTAAGGGCAGTGCAACTCCGCCTGGGGCAAAGACACTTGAGAATCACTACAACAGGCCCCTCCTCCAGAAGATCAACAAGAAACCCAGCCAGGACCAAGTTCACTTACCAAAGAATGCAGTTTCAATACCAAGGAGAGCAGCGGAATTCCAGAGGAGGAGAAAGCAAAGCACGGAACTCATGGCTTTCTCCCCATGATTCTTTAGCCTTGCAGTTAATTTAATTTTTTTTCTTTTTCAATTTTTTTTTCTCTTCTTCTGCTAAATTTTTTTAACTTTTACCGTTTTCTTTTTTAACGTTTTTTACTTAGTTTATCTAATATATATATATATTTTTTTCTTTTTATATTTTATCTTTATCGGTTTTCTTTTTTTAATTGTTTCTTTTATTTATTTTTTTTTCTTTCTGAACCTCTTTTTATCCCCTTTCTCCCCCCTCACGATTTGGGATCTCTTCTGATTTGGCTAAAGCATATATTCCTGGGGTTGTTGCCACCCTTTTAGTATTTTACTTGCTCCTTCATATACTCTTATCTGGACAAAATGACAAGGCGGAAAAATTCACCACAAAAAAAAGAACAAGAATCATTACCAAAGGCTAGGGACCTAATCAATACAGACATTGGTAATATGTCAGATATAGAGTTCAGAATGACGATTCTCAAGATTCTAGCCGGGGTCAAAAAAGGCATGGAAGATATTAGAGAAACCCTCTCGGGAGATATAAAAGCCCTTTCTGGAGAAATAAAAGAACTAAAATCGAACCAAGTTGAAATCAAAAAAGCTATTAATGAGGTGCAATCAAAAATGGAGGCTCTCACTGCTAGGATAAATGAGGCAGAAGAAAGAATTATCGATATAGAAGACCAAATGACAGAGAATAAAGAAGCTGAGCAAAAGAGGGACAAACAGCTACTGGACCACGAGGGGAGAATTCGAGAGATAAGTGACACCATAAGACGAAACAACATTAGAATAATTGGGATTCCAGAAGAAGAGGAAACAGAGAGGGGAGCAGAAGGTATATTGGAGAGAATTATTGGAGAGAATTTCCCCAATATGGCAAAGGGAAAAAGCATCAAAATCCAGGAGGTGCAGAGAACCCCCCTCAAAATCAATAAGAATAGATCCACACCCCGTCACCTAATAGTAAAATTTACAACTCTTAGTGACAAAGAAAAGATCCTGAAAGCAGCGCAGGAAAAGAAGTCTGTAACGTACAATGGTAAAAATATTAGATTGGCAGCAGACTTATCCACAGAGACCTAGCAGGCCAGAAAGAGCTGGCATGATATATTCAGAGTACTAAACGAGAAAAACATGCAGCCAAGAATACTATATCCAGCTAGGCTATCATTGAAAATAGAAGGAGAGATTAAAAGCTTCCAGGACAAACAAAAACTGAAAGAATTTGCAAATACCAAACCAGCTCTACAGGAAATATTGAAAGGGGTCCTCTAAGCAAAGAGAGACCCTAAAAGTAGTAGATCAGAAAGGAACAGAGACAATATACAATAACAGTCACCTTACAGGCAATACAATGGCACTAAATTCATATCTCTCAATACTTACCCTGAATGTTAATGGGCTAAATGCCCCAATCAAAAGACACAGGGTATCAGAATGGATAAAAAAACAAAACCCATCTATATGTTGCCTACAAGAAACTCATCTTAAACCTGAAGACACCTCCAGATTTAAAGTGAGGGGGTGGAAAAGAATTTACCATGCTAATGGACATCAGAAGAAAGCAGGAGTGGCAATCCTTATATCAGATCAATTAGATTTTAAGCCAAAGACTATAATAAGAGATGAGGAAGGACACTCTATCATACTCAAAGGAACTGTCCAACAAGAAGATCTAACAATTTTAAATATCTATGCCCCTAACGTGGGAGCAGCCAACTATATAAACCAATTAATAACAAAATCAAAGAAACACATCGACAATAATACAATAATCGTAGGGGACTTTAACACTCCCCTCACTGAAATGGACAGATCATCCAAGCAAAAGATCAACAAGGAAATCAAGGCCTTAAATGACACACTGGACCAGATGGACATCACAGATATATTCAGAACATTTCATCCCAAAGCAACAGAATACACATTCTTCTCTAGTGCACATGGAACATTCTCCAGAATAGATCACATTCTCGGTCCTAAATCAGGTCTCAACCGTTATCAAAAGATTGGGATCATTCCCTGCATATTTTCAGACCACAATGCTCTGAAGCTAGAAATCAATCACAAGAGGAAATTTGGAAAGAACCCAAATACATGGAGACTAAACAGCATCCTTCTAAAGAATGAATGGGTCAACCAGGAAATTAAAGAAGAGTTGAAAAAATTCATGGAAACAAATGATACGGAAAACACAACGGTTCAAAATCTGTGGGACACAACAAAGGCAGTCCTGAGAGGAAAATATATAGCAGTACAAGCCTTTCTCAAGAAACAAGAAAGGTCTCACGTACACAACCTAACCCTACACCTAAAGGAGCTGGAGAAAGAACAAGAAAGAAACCCTAAACCCAGCAGGAGAAGAGAAATCATAAAGATCAGAGCAGAAATCAAAAAAACAATAGAACAAATCAACGAAACTAGGAGCTGGTTCTTTGAAAGAATTAATAAGATCGATAAACCCCTGGCCAGACTTATCAAAAAGAAAAGAGAAAGGACCCAAATCAATAAAATCATGAATGAAAGAGGAGAGATCACAACTAACACCAAAGAAATACAGACAATTATAAGAACATACTATGAGCAACTCTACGCCAACAAATTTGACAATCTGGAAGAAATGGATGCATTCCTAGAGACATATAAACTACCACAACTGAACCAGGAAGAAATAGAAAGCCTGAACAGACCCATAACCAGTAAGGAGATTGAAACAGTCATCAAAAATCTCCAAACAAACAAAAGCCCAGGGCCAGACGGCTTCCCGGGAGAATTCTACCAAACATTTAAAGAAGAACTAATTCCTATTCTCCTGAAACTGTTCCAAAAAATAGAAATAGAAGGAAAACTTCCAAACTCATTTTATGAGGCCAGCATCACCTTGATCCCAAAACCAGACAAGGATCCCATCAAAAAAGAGAACTACAGACCAATATCCTTGATGAACACAGATGCAAAAATTCTCGCCAAAATACTAGCCAATAGGATTCAACAGTACATTGAAAGGATTATTCACCACGACCAAGTGGGATTCATTCCAGGGCTACGAGGTTGGCTCAACATCCGCAAATCAATCAATGTGATACAACACATTAATAAAAGAAAGAACAAGAACCATATGATACTCTCCATAGATGCTGGAAAGGCATTTAGCAAAGTACAGCATCCCTTCCTGATCAAAACTCCTCAAAGTGTAGGGATAGACAGCACATACCTCAATATTATCAAAGCCATCTATGAAAAACCCACCGCAAATATCATTCTCAATGGAGAAAAACTGAAAGCTTTTCCGCTAAGGTCAGGAACACGGCAGGGATGTCCGTTATCACTCCTGCTATTCAACATAGTACTAGAAGTCCTAGCCTCAGCAATCAGACAACAAAAGGAAATTAAAGGCATCCAAATTGGCAAAGAAGAAGTCAAACTATCACTCTTTGCAGATGATATGATACTATATGTGGAAAACCCAAAAGACTCCACTCCAAAACTGCTAGAACTTGTACAGGAATTCAGTAAAGTGTCAGGATATAAAATCAATGCCCAGAAATCAGTTGCATTTCTCTACACCAACAACAAGACAGAAGAAAGAGAAATTAAGGAGTCAATCCCATTTACAATTGCACCCAAAACTATAAGATACCTAGGAATAAACCTAACCAAAGAGACTAAGAATCTATACACAGAAAACTATAAAGTACTCATGAAAGAAATTGAGGAAGACACAAAGAAATGGAAAAATGTTCCATGCTCCTGGATTGGAAGAATAAATATTGTGAAAATGTCTATGCTACCTAAAGCAATCTACACATTTAATGCAATTCCTATCAAAGTACCATCCATTTTTTTCAAAGAAATGGAACAAATAATCCTAAAATTTATATGGAACCAGAAAAGACCTCAAATAGCTAAAGCAATATTGAAAAAGAAAGCCAAAGTTGGTGGCATCACAATTCCGGACTTCAAGCTCTATTACAAAGCTGTCATCATCAAGACAGCATGGTACTGGCACAAAAACAGACACATAGATCAAGGGAACAGAATAGAGAGCCCAGAAATAGACCCTCAACTCTATGGTCAACTCATCTTCGACAAAGCAGGAAAGAATGTCCAATGGAAAAAAGACAGCCTCTTCAACAAATGGTGTTGGGAAAATTGGACAGCCACATGCAGAAAAATGAAATTGGATCATTTCCTTACACCACACACGAAAATAGACTCAAAATGGATGAAGGATCTCAATGTGAGAAAGGAATCCATCAAAATCCTTGAGGAGAACACAGGCAGCAACCTCTTCGACCTCAGTCACAGCAACATCTTCCTAGGAACATCGCCAAAGGCAAGGGAAGCAAGGGCAAAAATGAACTGTTGGGATTTTATCAAGATCAAAAGCTTTTGCACAGCAAAGGAAACAGTTAACAAAACCAAAAGACAACTGACAGAATGGGAGAAGATATTTGCAAATGACATATCAGATAAAGGGCTAGTGTCCAAAATCTATAAAGAACTTAGCAAACTCAACACCCAAAGAACAAATAATCCAATCAAGAAATGGGCAGAGGAATGAACAGACATTTCTGCAAAGAAGACATCCAGATGGCCAACAGACACATGAAAAAGTGCTCCATATCACTCGGCATCAGGGAAATACAAATCAAAACCACAATGAGATACCACTTTACACCAGTCAGAATGGCTAAAATTAACAAGTCAGGAAATGACAGATGCTGGCGAGAATGCAGAGAAAGGGGAACCCTCCTACACTGTTGGTGGGAATGCAAGCTGGTGCAACCACTCTGGAAAACAGCATGGAGGTTCCTCAAAATGTTGAAAATAGAACTACCCTATGGCCCAGCAATTGCACTGCTGGGTATTTACCCTAAAGACACAAACGTAGTGATCCGAAGGGGCACGTGCACCCGAATGTTTATAGCAGCAATGTCTACAATAGCCAAACTATGGAAAGAACCTAGATGTCCATCAACAGACGAATGGATAAAGAAGAGGTGGTATATATACACAATGGAATACTATGCAGCCATCAAAAGAAATGAAATCTTGCCATTTACGATGATGTGGATGGAACTAGAGGGTATCATGCTTAGCGAAATAAGTCAATCGGAGAAAGACAACTATCATATGATCTCCCTGATATGAGGGAGAGGAGATGCAACATGGGGGGTTAAGGGGGTAGGAGAAGAGTAAATGAAATAAGATGGGATTGGGAGGGAGACAAACCATAAGTGACTCTTAATCTCACAAAGCAAACTGAGGGTTGATGGGGGGAGGGGGTTTGGGAGAGGGGGGTGGGGTTATGGACATTGGGGAGGGTATGTGCTATGGTGAGTGCTGTGAAGTGTGTAAACCTGGCGATTCACAGACCTATACCCCTGGGGATAAAAATATATGTTTATAAAAAATTAAAAAAAAAATAATAGGAAAAAAAATATGAACAAAAGCTCCTGTCCTCATGGACCATACATACAAAGAAGGATGGAGGATGTTGTGAGAAAAACAATAAACAAATTTATACTGGGTTAAGCAGTGATCAACACTATGGTGAAAAAAGAGCTGAAGTATGGGGACAGAGTTGCCCTCTTATAATGAATGGTCAAGAAAGACTTTCTGACAAGGTGATATTTTAGGATTACATTGATTTATTTATTTGACAGAGAGGGAGAGAGCACAAGCAGAATGAGGGGCACAGGAAGAGGGAAAGAGTCTTAGGCATTGAGCAAGGCTCGATCTCACCACCCTGAGATCATGACCTGAGCTGAAACCAAGTCGGAGGCCCAAACAACTGAGCCACCCAGGCTCCCCCACGGTGAAATTTTAGCAGAAATGTCAATAAAGTGTGGAAAGAAGCCATTTGTCTATCTGGAAGAAGAGAATTCTGCACAGAAAAGTCAGCAGGTAGAAAAGTCCGGAGATGGCAGTTGTTCAGCATGTTTGAGGAACTAAAAAGTAGTCAAGTGTATGGGAGGAAAGGGGGCGTAAGAGAAAAGTTGGCCATGATGTCAGACTTCAGATCAAATAGGGTGTGAGCAACCACTGTTCAGATTTTTCCTCTTCCCTTGTGAATGGAGCAGTCTGGGCCGAGAGAATGGGAACAGGGGAGTGGGAGGAGGAAGGGAGAAGTATTTAGGAGGTTATCAGAGTAGCCCAGGCAAAAGATGTTTCTAGGAGATGTCAGTGGAGGATTTAACAGTTCAAAGACAGGACTGACATACTTCTGGGTGCTGATTTCCATAGAGAAGGAGGGATTGAGGATAGCTGAGGTTCATGTCCTGGAGTGGAAATTTGTTAAGGGGGAAGACTACAGGGAAGATGGGCAGACTTGAAGCAAGAAAATTGAGTTCTAGTTTGATCATATCAAAACTAAGATGACAATTAGCTCTCCAAGGGGAGATGTGCATATAAGTGTGTCTTTCACCAGTCATATTACTGACAAAAAACCCTGCTGTCACAAGTAAGTATTGAATCAAAGATTAAATTTAAAAAAAAAAAAAGTCAGAGGAGAAATGCCTGAGGCATCAGAGAAACACTGAAAGACTGTTGAATTGAAATAGTGAAAATGCCAAAATGCCACCAGCTGAATGATCTCAGGGTGTCAAACAACTTTTCAGGGACTCAGAAGCCTCTTCTCTAAAATAACATATAACTAAAGTCCATGACTGAATGACTCAGCTCTTTCAAATTCAAAGAGGATATAAATCCTCCCAAACCATTCCCCTCAAATAGAGCCCTCCTGTCCAACCCAGGAAAAAAAAAAAAAAGTTATTGTGTACATGACAAGTTTTCTCCTTTGAGAATTGGACTTGTGTGGGACCTCTCTTTTGCAGAAGCCATGCACTGTAGAGGGAGAAATGCACAGGCATCTAGCTCAGCGTGTTCCAATCCTGGCTCTTCTGGCAGGTGCTTAGTAACCTTGCTCTGATCTCCCAAATTCTGCCCAAGGTCCCTTATTTATAAAAGAAACCAAGTAATACTGTTCTCACAAAGTTGCTGCAAAGATATAAAAATTAAAGAATTTACCACCATGTAATATGGTGTATAATGAAGTGGGATTTAGACCCTATAGTATGATTTAGACTATACCACAATGTTTAGTTCCATCCTTTCTCTTTCCCATCTCCCCACTCCCCACTCTGCAGCTTGAGGGGAGCTGGATGAGAACCAAGCCCTTTAGTGTCAGGTTGATTAGTCATGTAGCTGAATGAGTGAGAGCTCTCAATGATATGAATTAATTTACGCAGTGGGGAGGCCATTTTTAGCATCTACTATATGCAAGGTATTTTGTAAATATTGCTCAAATTAATCTCCATAACAAACATACAAGGTAAATATTTTCATCCTGTTTTATAAATAAGGAATCGGAGGCTCTGAAAGGTTAAGTAATTCAACTACTTCAGTAAGCTCGTGCAACTGTAATTGTTTCTCAGCCATGCTTGATTCTGCAACCTCTTTCACTCCCTTGATGCTGCTTCCCACCCTTGCTGGGTGCCTAGTGCTGTTTTGAAACATGATGGTGGGACCAGGTCTCCAGACTAAGAATAGCCTCTGAACATGACCTGTCTAGACTTTTGCCTGTCTGTGCCTCTCTCTTCTCTGAGTCCCACCTGCCACTGTGCTCTGTCTGTACTTCAGTTTTTATGATCAAAGCCCTTCTTTAAATCAATGTTATTCCTGATCAGTCATCTAAGCATGTCTGCAGCTGGCAGCCTGGTCTGCAAATCTAGCCAGCGATCTCCTTTGACTACTGTTATTCAACTTTGTAGAAACCTAGAAGTCATCTTTAAGTTTCCCCCCTAAGTCACTGCTAACATCCAATCCATCATCAAGTGCTGTTTTTCTAGATCTAAAATATCTTTTGAATATTCCCACTTTTATTTCCAAAACCATCACCCTACTTCCAGTCACCAACCACCTGTCACCTGGATTTCTCCCTGTTTTCTCTCTTTCCCAATCCCAATCTATTCCCTACTTAGGAAAGTAAGATTTTTTTTTTTAAAGATTTTATTTATTTATTTGACAGAGAGAGGTCACAAGTAGGCAGAGAGGCAGGCAGAGAGAGAGAGGGAAGCAGGCTCCTCGCAGAGCAGAGAGCCCGACGCGGGGCTCGATCCCTGGACCCTGAGATCATGACCTGAGCCGAAGGCAGAGGCTTTAACCCACTGAGCCACCCAGGCGCCCCAGGAAAGTAATATTTTTAAAGTGGAAACTAATGATGCATACCCCTTTCCTTTAAAATAAGTTACTCAGCTTTTCACTGCTCCTCCAATAACATCCTTACCCTTTTCAGGAAGTACACTTACCCACAAGCTGGCGGTAACCTGGCTCTTGCTCTCACCTTTACCCTGCATGCCCTAGCATCATCCTTTACTTCCAAGGGAGGCAAAGCTCCTTCCTCTCTGAGATGTCGTGCTCTCTCCCCTCTCCCTCACATGCCCTGCTCCTTATCCTCCTTCCCATTTCTGTGTACACATAACCTTTCCATCTCTATACTCCTTTCCATTGCTTTGTAACAATTCCAGTTTGCAACTGCATCTAGTTGACTGCCAAGAGAAAGAAGAGCTTTCCAGGCAGAATTAAGAGCAGCTGCAAACCTGTGCAAGGGTTTTGATTAGACATGAGAAAGAATCGTGTATCTCCAAAAAATTGAAAACAACATTCTAAAAGGCAGTTTTCGTGTTTCCCCAAAAAGATTGTGGACTCCGCGGAGGCAGAGCCATTCTGTCTTACCCACCAATTCCCCTAGGCTGATAGAAACAGCACCTGGTATGTAAAAGTCACCGAGGACACATGCTGGACACGATTATCACCTTTGAAATCAAGTACAAAATGTCACTTTGGACGTTACTGATTAATATTTACTCAGTTTAATCTCTATTTCTCAATGGCACAGAAAATATATGGTGTTCTCTGCAGAAACTTGTATCTAACTACCTCACATACACATGGTTTATCTGTAGTCCCTGGTGCTTATCTGTGCATAATTTTGTTAACTTTGTTCAGACTTAAATTACATTTAATGAATCCATGATTCATATTTTCTTTCTGCTGCGCCTCTCCCTAAGTTTTGTTCTCACGGGCTGTGGTTGATCTGAAATGTCATGTGGTCTCATCTTGACTGACATGTCACTCACAAAAATAAGTATCTTGGCATTTCTTTGTCTGAGCTGCTACCCAGACAAAGGCTTTACAAATATTTTATAAATATTTACTGAGGGTACGATTAAAAAAAAAAAAAAAACAGAATCTAATAATCCTGACCTTTTTTTAAATGAAATTTCTTTCAGAAGTCTGCATTTATTCAACCTAAAATTGTTATTTGTACAATATTTGCAGTAATTTTCAGAAATCCCAGTTAAGGACTTATTATAAAGTGGTGAGTAGTTGGGGTACCTGATGGCTCAGTCAGTTAAGAATCTGACTCTTGATTTTCGCTCAGGTCATGATCTCAGGGTCAGGGGATCAAGTCCCACATTGGGCCCCATATAGGGCTCTGCACTGAGCACAGAGTCTGCTAGAGATCCTCTCTGTCTCCCACTGCCCCTCATGATCTTGGCTGGTCTCACTTAGATTCTTCTGTGCTTGACCACACTCCAAATGCAGGTCAAATTCAGGTCTGTTCTATTTTTTTTTTTTTTTTTTCCATCATTCTGAGGCAAGAACTACCTGGGGCAGGCAGCAGAAGCACAAGAGAATGGCAACAAATGGAAACATATTTAAAGCTTTGGCTTACTTCTACATTTCATTGGCCAAAACAAGCCCAAAGTACATGGCCACGTCCAAAGTCAAGTAAGCAAGGAATTACATTTCATTTCATTCATTTCATTTAGGACTATGTGTGGTACTAAAATAATACATAATAAAAGGCATATAATATGAAGAAAGTGAAGACTTGGGAATAATAAAACAATCTACCACAACATTCATAATTAATTCAAGGAGCAATCTTGGATCCATTTACTTAAAAATGAGATAAAATGAATAGACTAGATCAACCTTTTAAAAACTAATTTACTGACAAAAATGCTTATTCTTAAACATATGTTTACATACAAACTTACAGATAAGCACATACAATTGTTTTGAGAATATTATTACACAGAACATTTCAAAAATAGAAGCAGGCAGTTCTAAAACTCCCATATCCAAAGGAAAATTGATGAACAGCAAGAGTCATTTTTAAACCTGTCATATCAACAGCCATTAGCTACTAAAATTTATCATAAGGTGTTAGTTTATAGGTCTCACCAGTAGAAAGATATTAAAGATCAATGCAAAAATATAAGTTTCTATCTAATATGATGTGCTAGAAGAAATTATCCAAATTCATGAGTATAGGAAAGGCTAGGAAATATCTTGATGAAGTTCTTCATACTGCAGTGTCTCTGAGAAAAGAAAGCTACAATTTATAAAAGATAATCAAAGATCTTGGGTAACATGTATAAATGCTAGAAATGAAGTGAGAAAGAAACACAAACACAAAATCAATCTCTTAGGCCAAAGAAAGTAAGAGCAAAAATTATAGCAACAAAAACCCCACAAAATATTAATGAATAACATAATTAAGTTACATTTCTGTCCTATTATAAAATAAGAATAAAGAAGTAAAGAACTGAAAATATTCATCATTGCCATTAGATGGACATCACTTCAGATATCTTATACATATCCTACTTGTGTAAAAGTAAGGAATAAAGAAGGAAAGAAGGAAGGAAAAAAGAGAGAAGGAAGGAAGGAAGGGAGAGGAGAGGGAAATAGGAAGGAAAGAAATAGAGCATAATGTTACAAAACTATAACCACACTAATGTTACTTTTTTTTTTTTTAAGACTTTATTTATTTGACAGATAGAGATCACAGTAGGCAGAGAGGCAGGCAGAGAGAGAGAGAGGAGGAAGCAGGCTCCCTGCCGAGCAGAGAGCCGATGCGGGGCTCTATCCCAGAACCCTGAGATCATGACCTAGAGCCGAAGGCAGAGGCTTAACCCACTGAGCCACCCAGGTGCCCCCTAATGTTACTTTTAACAAACAAATGTTAAATTTCCTTTGAACCAGAAGAAGAAAAAAATGCAACTAAAGGAAATGCTGAAGAACTTTAACATTTTCTTCATCACAGAGATATTAATATTTAAAATATTAAGAAATCAGTTCTAAATTTTTAAGAGATTGGAATCATTATGCTATTTAACAACATGTGTTAACTTTAAAAACACATAAATGCCCTGCTATGGAAGATGAAGAGATTAGTCAGCTACCAATTCTTTCTACCTCCAGAGTAAAAATAATAATAAAAATCAATGGTATTTGATTATTATTATTGAATAATAATTATTCAATTATTTCAGTAATAAATGGTATTCATCATGGTTTCTAACATTTATATTTCCTACCATTTCTTCCACTGGCTTAAGCCAGACATGCTAACCTTCTTATTATACCTTATCCCTGCCAAAATCATCCCTGACTTGGATTTCTTTTTCTTACTTTTCCCCCTTTCTGGCAAACTCTGGCCCCAAATATTTGCCAGGTTGTCATCTTTCTGTCAGTCAGGTCTCAGTTCAAATGTCACCATCTCAGAGACTACAGATCCTCAGATACTTAACAGAGATTACCTCATTTTATTTTATTTTATTTTTTTTTTTTAAGATTTTATTTATTTGTTTGACAGAGATCACAAGTAGGCAGAGAGGCAGGCAGAGAGAGAGAGGAGGAAGCAGGCTCCCTGCTGAGCAGAGAGCCCGATGCGGGGCTCAATGCCAGGACCCTGGGATCATGACCCAAGCCGAAGGCAGAAGCTTTAAACCACTGAGCCACCCAGGTGCCCCTCGTTTTATTTTCTTCGGAGTATTTATTGTAACCAGTGCTTGTTGAGCACAGTATTTTCTGTCTTCCCCCAATATGTAAATTCCATGATAGCAGGAATGTTTTGTTTACCAATTCTATTCACTGTGACACTTTTTTTCTTTTTAACAGGGAGAATGGGTGTGAGGGATGGGGACAGAGGGAGAGAGAGAATCTTAAGCAGATTTCATGCCCAAAAAGAAGCCTGATCTCAGGACCCTGAGATCATGAGCTGAGCTGAAATCAAGAGTCAGATGCTTAACAGACTGAGCAACCCAGGTGCTATGACACTTTTGAGAAAATGTACACTTTTCTCCAGTTTGTCCGACTTGTGTCAGATGCCAGCAAACACTCTTGTCTCAAGCTAGGCATCAAGGATTTGAGAGTTATGCTTCATGTTTTCAGTTTGGGGTTGCTTCTCTATTCTCATTGCATTATTGATAGATGGTTTTTACAGAGTTTACCTCTATTTTTCTTTTTCTTGCCATTCCTGGCTTTGATGCATTTTTAGAAGAAATTTAACTAAAATCCTTCTAAGCTGGGGCATCTGGGTGACTCAGTGGTTACGCGTCTGCCTTTGGCCTAGGTCATGGTCCAGGGGTCCTGGGATTGAGCCCCACATCGGGCTCCCTGCTCAGCAGGAGGACTGCTTCTCCCTCTCCCACTCCCCCTGCTTGTGTTCCTTCTCTCTCTGTCTCTCTTTCTGCCAAATAAATAAATAAAATCTTTAAAATCCTTCTAAGCCAACACAATCAATTTGCATCTGCATACACAGTAAATATCTTAATTTTCCTCTTCAGTTTGCATAAGATTGAACTTAAAAGGAAGAGATGTTGATGGGACCTAAGCAACGTAAACCAACATTGCCACCAGGCATTGCAGATGCCTTTGGGAATCTAATAGAGAAGATATACCCTTTCCCCCATAAAAAATGACTAGGTGGACTTTTATAGGCAGACTTATAAGTGCAGGGTCCTGAAAGCACATTTGTGGACTTCTTTGAAAAGCATGGACCACACATAAGGAACCCTGAATGAATGTGGATTTTAGGTCTGACTTCTCCACATTAACGTTTTGAAACTCTCTCAACATACACATAATAAATTTTTCAATAATCTGAATTATCCAAGGCAAAATAAATTCTGTCACAACCCACCAGGAATTATCCATCTAATTATATCTATGACAATATGTTAATACTGGTAAATGTTAAGAATAGCTCCTGGCACATATTGAATACTGTATGTGTTTGACAAAGGCATTACATAAATAAAACTGTTTTTAAATAACCCTGATCCTCTTTGTAGCTGCTCAAAATATATTGATGTCACATGGCCTAGTTACTAGTGAAACAAAATATATGTCCTGGTAACTATTTTCCAAATGCATAATACTATGAAAAACAAAGAGCATGAACTAAGCTGATACAGAGTTGTGTGGGGGATCTTATGGCTGTGAGGTCAAGGACTGGGGAGAAACTCAAGCAGCAACTACCTAGATTTTTCCAAACCCTTCCCAGGACCCCAAGAGTGTGAGCTTCTGCCTTTTCCAGTCCAGAATTTCTGATTTCTTGGCTTTTCTTCCAAAGCACCATGGTGGTAATAAGTACCAGGGAGGTTGGCTGGATATAAAATACTGCATGTTAAGATTTGGTAGGGTATCAGTGGATCAGCAGGACCTGGAAGCCCTCTTGAACAAGTACTCTCGTTAATATATCTACATAAAAGTAATATTCTTTCCACTAATTACATACCTTGTGGGACAAGAATCTCCCAAAATTACTCTCAGACTCTCCCCAAAGTGGAGGCAATTCAGTGCCCCACCCTCTTAAAAATCTACATGCTTTGTTCCTGCTTATAATGCCATTAACATAAGATAAAGTTCCTATTGTCAAAGCAACCGGGAATGGGTTATTTTTCATCAAGGGAACAGCTCTGATCAAGAATTTAACTCCATTTGGTCGTGTATTTCCTGTTACTGACTGCCCTTCTACTTGGATTGGAGGATTGCAAATTCTCCCACAGCCGAATCTCTTCTCTCCTAGTCTGGTCCCTCATTATACCCTAGATGACCTGTGTAGATTCGTCTCTCTGACCCACAGTTCTTCCTCAACATCTCCTCATTTTCTAAAAAAGATTTTATGCATTTATTTGACAGAGTGAGAGCACAAGCATGTAGAGCGACAGGCAGGGGGAGAGGGAGAAGCAGGCTCCCCACTGATCAAGTAGCCCAGTGGGGGACTTGATCCCAGGACCCTGGGATCATGACCCAAGCTAAGGGCAGATGCTTAACTGACTGAGCGACCCAGGTTCCCAACAGCTCCCATTTTTCAAGAAATTTCTAAAACTGTATTTCCCCAGTAAAAAAAGAAAAAAGCCCATTATTAAGTTTTACTTTAAAAAATTGCTTGGTTTACTTTTTTCATCTTGTATTACTGCTATTAGAATATAGGATCAGTTAAAGAATAATGATACTCTTTTTTATCATAATTTTCTTAAAAAACTTGTCAAAACTTGACATTTCTTCTTAATCTACCTAACACAATTACTGGATACAGAAGCACATCTTTTGACCACTGTGGCTCTCCTTGCACTTTTTCTTCATTTGATTGTTTTTTCCAGTCAAAAAAGTCTTGAAGTTTCTTCCAAGATGAGCTAATGTATCGTCGGGGAGTCAGCTCAGATGTTAACATACCATCTTAGCCAAAGGAGCATTTTCTATATATCCCCACGTCATGAAGCTTCTACATCTGTTCATGTCTATACTACCCCTGTGACTGTAAGTCATTCAGTGTTACTGCATTAACATGCAATAGAGAAAGAAGAGGGATTTTTAACTGCCAAATGCACTAGAACTAGACTGTGCCTTAGTTCAGTTCCTTCTGAGTCCAGCTCTATACAATAATATTTGACCTCGATAATCTCATATGTGACACCCATGTGATATTCTGCAACACTGTCTACCTCTGTATCGGAGGTGCTCCTACTACTAGTAGAACACAAAAATCATGCAAAAGAAGCCACTGGCATGTAGTTCCACAACTTTGCAAAGGCCACACACACACACACCACTCATTCTAACACTTCAAAATAATACAGCTAAAGCACTGCGTGAATTTTCATATGATACATCTTACGCTTTTCATTCATTCAAGTAAGCTGTTGCTACCACATTTATTCAGTTGTCACAGAAAATTAATGTGAGTGTAAGTGTATCCAACCATGAAAAATAAATGCCCAACAGCCAATGTAGATTATGTATTAAGATGTGAGTGATATCAAGGCAGGTTTTGTCTGTAGGGACTTTATCCCCACAAATCCTCAAGCATATATGGTGTTATACAACAGATTGCTCTGTCAGGGCTCCTGCCTCTGAATTCCAGGTGTGCTCAATTTTGCATCTGTTCCTTCACAAATACATCAGACTTTAAAGACAAACCATATGGCTTCCTTACTGGACCTACTTTTGATCACAAATACTCACAAATTACCAATGCAGAGGCTGTGCCACCTGAAAATGCCAAGAGTGAATGGTGTTGAGTTGGGTGCCCAGACATAATTCAACTTGAGTTTACAGCAGCCCTGAATGTACTGTCTGTTGCTTCCCAGCTGACCCTGATCTATGGTATCTGGAAAACAAATGTGCACATTTAGAATATTCTGTTCAGTTACAGCTCTGTGCCGTGAATCAAACAAGTTACAAATAGCCCCAAGTCCAAATACAGTAGTGACACCCAGTAATGGTGTCATTATTGGGCAATAATTCTATGCCTATCACTGACTCCCACTGGCAATAAAAATGATAGCCTGTAGCAAAGTGGCCACTAACAGACACTAGCAAGGAGATAGCAAATTACAGTCCTGTGATTGTATCTTCAATTAGCTTCATCTGTGAATGTGAGTCCATATGTCTGCGTGTGTGTGTGTGTGTGTGTGTGTGTGTGTGCATGTCTGGACCTGTGTGTGTCTGTGTAAAAGTCCTGATGATACAGCTTGAAAGAATGTGTTGGGTCACTAGCTCCCTGCCAAAAATAAAAATAAAAGCAAAAAAAGTTAAAAATTATAAATTAAAACATAAATAAAATAAAATAGGAATGCCCATGTTTTAGAAATGTTTTCTGGTATTTTTGCCAACTGACGAGTTATCATAAAGTGTGTTTTCACTGCACAGTACTTCCTTTTATATCACAGCCATGGATCTCCAAACATTTCTTCAGGACAAGATGCTTCTTGAGAAGCAAACACCCTGAGAGCCCAAAGTACTACAACAGTCCTATACAGCCTCTCAAGCAATGGCAAAGTATTCAGTGAGAAAGATTTGCTTAAAATTTCCAAACAAGGAGAGAATAGACATTTTTTGACTGTATATTCACAGTGCCTTAAGAAAGATTTTGTGGGGATTATTGTTGCTCCCTTTATCAAGAACTTATCATAAACACTGCTTGAGGCATTCTCAGATTATAAGGATTTTCTTACTCAAGGAAAACAAAAATTCATGCTGCCCCACCTGTGCTTTTATAAATTCCTTATTTACTTTACAAATAGTAAAAGATCGGCAGAAGTGTAAAAGACAGTTGCAAATTAATATTATTTTATAACATTCGAAACCAATCTAATTTTTTTAATGATGAGAAAAATTTACAAACATTTAATACAAAGAGAAACAGGAGATGTAAAAGTTGGAAACTGGAACCAAAGGTACTGGAAACAATAGTGGGCTGCTAATCTAAGCTTCCAAGTCTTTTAACCAGCATAGCAAGCTTAGTACTAATCAAAGCAACAAATAACAAAGCACCAAAGTTTGCCCCAATCATTCTGTTTCTCTTTACTTTCTAGTGTGTGGGGAGGTTGGCTGTATTTCAGTGTTATTTACTTACTTGTTATCAACTTAGGTAATGAATTTCACAGTCAAGAGCATCATATCCTTTCTTTCTTTTGGCCAATTGTATTGATTTAGTTTTTTCTCATTGGCAGATAAATTTAGCTTATGTAGCAACAATTATCCAGAGGGAACATTAATAAGATCCACAAGATATAAGGAGCTTGCTTAAGCCTCCTGGACTATCCTTAAAATCTGACTTCGAGACAATTTTTTATTTATGGAAGACAAAAATCTCACTGGCCTCACACTGTTAATCTTGAATGCAAGACACAATTTATAGTCTATAGGTCTAACTTTAATAAGCACAGTTTCTACCTTTATCAGAAGAACTTAAATTTAAAAAAAAAAAAAAGCTGTTTCAGCTTGAGGATCAAAGACTTGATGGAAATTCATGACTTTACCCAGGTAAAGTAAAATTGTAAGGGGCAGTAGTGCTAGGACTTCTGAAACTGGAAATCCACCAGAGGAAAACATATAGAATATTGCTTTGTGACAAGATGAGTTTGTCTCCATTGATTTCGTTTGATTTTCCTACCTCCTGCCAATATATTATCATTCATTATGTAGGAATAGACTGAACAGAAGAGTACAGGATAGATTCTGGCCATATGATGACCAAAATAATGAGTTAAACCAAGGGTGATGAAGAGAAATTTGCTGCCACAGCCCTAATAATTGGTATCATTAAAGTTATTACTATTAGGTCATTAGAATTTAATAAATGAATATTCTCACCACATCTTAATATTGCCCCATTCCAAAACTGCTAAATTTACTATTTATTTACCTGAGCAAACAAATTTTCTCTCTATTCACCTGGCTGTTTAAGAATTCCTTCTAGCAAAAAGCTGGAGAATCAAAAACATTATGCAGCTTCTAACATAATTGACTCTTATTTCTAAATTATAAGAGACATTATCTTACGCAGATTTTGACCATCATGAAATTGAAATGATGCTGTATGATGCATTCTCAATGGATACATTCTTAGAACTCTACAATCCTCAAAATTATAAACTCCATTAACTGAGATACAGCTGCTGGACATCTGGCTGGGTTTCCTCACTAGTAAATCGAATTCATCCAGTTTCTAGCCTAGCAGCCATATGACTCAAAATATATTGGTATGTCCAAGGGGCATATCATTTGGTTTCTTTAGGAAGTAGGTATTTTTCCTCACTCTACTTAACATGAATTTGGATCCCTCAAGAAATGTGAGAACCAGTGGCACCTGGGTGGCTCAGTCAGTTAAGCCTCTGACTCTTGGTTTTGGCTCAGATCATGACCTCAGGCCATGATCTCATGGTCCAGCCCTGCGTTGGTGATCCCCATACGGGACTCAGTGTGGAGTCTTCTGAAGATTCTTTCCTCTCCCTCTCCCCACCTTGCTCCCCACTCTGTTCCTCCTCCTGCCCCTGTTCTCTCTCTCTCTCAAATAAATAAATAAGTAAATAAATAAATAAATAAAATCTTAAAAAAAAAAAAAAGAAAGAAAAAATGTGAGAACTATAAATTAACTTACTAAAGCTAACAATTGCAAAGAGCCCTAAACTTAATATTTATTGCTTTTGGTAGGAGCAAACATATTGTTCATGTTAAAGCATTAATAACTTAAGCCTGATGTTACCTTAAAGTAGATATTGAGTAACGTTTTATGCATTGCCATTGAATACCAAGCAGTAACTCTTCATGTTTCACATATGAATGCATTTACATCCAAGCCTTGTTTTGTTTTCATGGGGTAGTTTTATACATTGCTTTGCAATCTATTCAAGTAATCTGCAAAGTAAGAAGTGGTTGAGGTTCGTTCAACCATAAGTTATAGTAAACTAGAATGCAGTATTAAACAAGTTCACACTTAATTTTATCTAGAGAAACAAAGTTAAAGGTAGCAAAGACAAAAAAATCTAACAGATGATCATTAAGAAATACAAAGGAAGCTAGGGACCCCTGGGTGGCTCAGTTCAAGCGTCTGGCTTCAGCTCAGAGCATGATCCCAGGCTCCCTGCTCAGCAGAGAGCCTCCTTCTCTCTCTCCCTCTGCTCCTCTCCTTGTTTATACACTCTCTCTCTGTGTCAAATAAATAAATAAAAATCTTAAAAAAAAAAAAAAAAGAAATATAAAGGAAATAAGAATTTGTATCCTCATGTGCTAATAAAGCAGTCACATAACAAAAACAGGTTTATCAAAGAAAAAAGATTAAGAAACAGGACACAAAAACTGATGCATTTACAATTAAAATGTAAATGAATTTACAACTACCTAATGTTTGAATAACTGGGCAGCTGTCATTAAGAATCCAGCCCTTCCAATGTGGTGATTCAGTCTTCAACAAGGAAAGACTTGTGAGCTGTTGCCATAATAAATTCCATGTTTCAAAGTTCTAAGACCAATATTTCTCATATGAAGATGGCTAGCTGTACCCCAAAGAGTATTTTCTTCTTCTGCCCTAATATTTCCTTCTTCCAAATTTTCCTGGGTGCCTGCTCACCCAGAATACTTCAACTTTTTAGCCTCCCTTGCAGCTCCATGTCACCACGGGCCTAAATTTACACACTGGGATATAAGCACAAGTCAAATGGCAGTTTTTTAAATGCTTTTTTAAAGAGTCAGCTAACGTCCACCTTTTACCCTGTTTTACCCTGTTTCTTCTTGATGTTATCTGGAATGCCCGTTTGATAACAGAAGCTGGACTGTACCATAAGGTGACCTTAAGAATGGAAGACACAGGGGCGCCTGGGTGGCTCAAAGGGTTAAGCTTCTGCCTTCGGCTCAGGACATGATCTCAGGGTCCTGGGATGGAACCCTGCATCAGGCTCTCTGCTCAGCAGGGAGCCTGCTTCTCCCTCTCTCTGCCTACTTGTGATTTCTGTCAAATAAATTTTAAAAATCTTTAAAAAAGAAAAAAAAAGAGAGAGAGAGAGAATGGAAGACACAAATGGCAGAACAAGACAGAAGAGATCTGAGCCCTGGCACCACAGCATTCGTGAACGATCCATCTCTAGACTTTTCTGTGAAAATAAACATATTTTCATCTTGTCTAAACTACTGTTAAGTTTTCTTCCTTTCTGTTTTGTTTTACCTTGAAGAGCTGAACCTAATCTTTTCTGTGGTGTGCTGATAACCATGACCCTTGAAATTGTTGATAATGGCTTATTTGGATAGTGGTCTCAAGCAAGTACATGGCTGTTGCTTAGGAAAAGAAGTCGGGCTTACAAAATTAACCTTTGCACCAATATCTCTGCCTTCTATGGAAATACATCTATAAGCCTATTCTTTTATGCTCTCTCTCTCCTAGTGACTAATCCGGTAAGAACCTCATTTGCACCAGCCACATTTATCTATTGGGTGGAGTTAACATGGGGGTGGCTCTATTCATTCATGGCTCAGTTTCTTGGCTCTGCCTGCCTGAAAACCAACCACCCAAGAAAGAATAAAGTCAGTCAGTCTCCCCCATCCTGTACCCTTTTGTAAGTGGGTAGATTAATTCAAGAAAGTGGGGATGAAAGAGGAAGACCCATTTTTGGCCTCTCAGCAGAGCCCAACTCTGCAATTGAGCTAAACTAATAGGACAGTCACTTTAATCCCCCTCCTGCCCTGTTGTGACTGTTACCAATTTAGGTTGAGCCTTAAGTAGAAAAGGAGTGACTGCTGAGGCTACCCCAGAAATGATATTCCAAGCTTTTTCCATAGTATATCAGTACAAAGTCACATCAGGAACCAAATTGGCCTTTAATTCTCAAGTCCTATATATTTGTTCATTTTAAGTAATTTTGATTCTCTAAAACTTCCATAAAAACCCTATATTCTTCTTTCTTCTTCTTCTTCTTTGGGCCAATGTGTTTAAAAAATATGTATATCCAAAAAACATACTCAAAAGCATCACCACTCTACATATTAATGATCTGAGCTTGAGAATAAGCACTACAAAATAGTACCATTTTCAATCCACTGAGCAATGTCTTCAATGATACAAATAGGAATGTAATGCTCAAGGAAACATGAGTAAAACTCCAGCATTCAACATTTTTTTGGAAACACAGATACCAAACTTGAGATATTCCCAAGAAACATGCCAGGGAGTAAATCTTACACAGCTGAGCACAGTTAGGTGTTAGCATGTCCCAGTAGATGAGAGATGGGAGGTCTGCACCATTGCAATGGTATCATACCAACCTACACTGAAGCCCGAGTAAAAAGGAAAAAAAATCAATTATCCTAGATCGTCTTTACTTAAAATTTTGACAGTTTGTTCATTGTGGATTTTTTTAAACTACTTTTGATTTAAATATTGCATTGGAATATTATTTCTCTCAAGTGCTGAGTTTATTAGCTCCTTCCCAAATTTGGCACCCAAGACAATAATGTATGAGGATAAATAAAATGGTCTCAGGGGTATCACCCTAGTCCTGGCTCTGCATTTCAGAGTCTAGCACTGGATATATGTGTGACTTCCATCAAGTTCATCTGCATTTCTGGACCTTAGAACATCTGAGACTGGCAGATGCTTCTTTGCATCACGTTATTATTTGAGCTTCAGAAAAGCCTGGGCCTGCATGATCTCTGAAAAAGTTGACATTAAAGATCCTCAAAGCGAGGCACCTGGGTGGCTCAGTGGGTTAAGCCGCTGCCTTCAGCTCAGGTCATGATCTCAGGGTCCTGGGATCGAGCCCCGCATCGAGCCCCGCATCGGGCTCTCTGCTCAGCAGGGAGCCTGCTTCCTCCTCTCTCTCTGCCTGCCTCTCTGCCTGCTTGTGATCTCTGTCTGTCAAATAAATAAAAAAATCTTAAAAAAAAAAAAAGATCCTCATAGCAATTTTGTTATTATCCTCAAAAATACAAGTCCCCCATCTTCCCTATGCAGGTTCATAATAGAGTTGGTTAAATCCTCCCCGAAGTAGGAGCTACACGGACACATCAAAGAGCTTCAAATCAGGTGAACAGAAAATTGTGAACCCCTTCGGAAGGATTGTTTTCTTTTTCTTAAGAGGAAGGTACATGAAACTACTAAAACCTGCATATATTTAATAAGAACCAGCATCTGAACTTTGCCTGCTTCAAATTACACAGCATCA
The DNA here is from genome assembly GCF_002288905.1 of Enhydra lutris kenyoni. Classification (NCBI taxonomy): domain Eukaryota; kingdom Metazoa; phylum Chordata; class Mammalia; order Carnivora; family Mustelidae; genus Enhydra; species Enhydra lutris. Next base: position 16,367,266 of record NW_019154099.1, read on the forward strand.
TCCTAGTGTCATTCCAGGGCCTCTCCCTTGCACTGATGCTCACAGCACAGCCATGACAAAAGCCTAGACTGACACTTTTCTTTGCCTCAAGCAACTGCTCAATGTTCTATTTTATTTGCCTTTATTATTTGGCTTTTGGTCGGCCACTCAAAACGACCAGCCTGCAGCGACAGCAAACATGGTTCTTTTCCACAAGACCCACAAGACTGTTCTATCCATCCTCATACCCCCTCCCTGGCAGGTGAGCAAAAATGGAGCACACCCCTTTCAAGGAGGTGCACACAGACACATACTGACATGTACATTTCTGATGTCCATTTTTGACCTGTACTGATGCTGTCTGCAGCATTGGTATTGTTGGCAAAGAACAACAGGTATCTTCAGGGATAAAAGCATTACCTAAATGTAAGATTTTGTCAGGTAATGACCTCACAATTTTCAGAGTATTTCACAATTGCTACCTGGTGGTGATTATAGGGTAGGGCACAGTGTGCTTAGCGGAAAGGTCCAGATTAGGCCCGTGAGGGAGGTGAGGTGTCTGGCAGGACTGACATGCAATGAAAGATTATAAAAACCTGGTTTCTCCAGCCTGACAATGAGCATAGTTAGAAAGGAACTTAATTGCACCACTTAAGATTAGGAAAAGTACAGGGGGAACAAAGTTATCAATTCTAAGCTTAAAATGCCATTGCACAATACGAGAATAAGTACTCATATGAATGGCGCAGCAAGAAAATTTAAAAACCAATAAAATGAAATACTTGTGCACACAGTGGAATTCAGTGCTGCAGGAGATCAGAGAGTCAAATGCAGGAGCTGTATTTTAAAAGGAGGCTGAATAATTTTATGACCACTATAAAAGAGGAGACAGGCTTAAATTGCAGCAGCAGGGTAGGAAATGAGGAAAAACTTCATACCTACAAAGGTAGTAAGAGCCTGGTGTGGGCATAATCAGAGTATTTTGATTTGCCACCTTTTCTGTGGCTTTCCCAGGATTTCTCACTCCTAGTAGCCAAACCCAAGATCCGCTCAACCTCTAAGCCCGTGACCTTTTGTTTTGTTCCGTGTTGCCCTACCATCTTTTGTCTTTCACATAACATTACCAAGGCATTTATCATGAACTCTCTGGTGATCCCTTCTCTGGAATTCATACCCACCAAAGTGATTGGCCAGATGCTGTTGACTTTGCACGCAGATTCCTGAAACCTGCTTTACGCCTTCAATCCCTCCTCCACTTCAAATCACATTATAGCCCTGCGGAGTTACTGGGAGCAGACTCCACACCGCACACAGAAATTCCATTAGATTTCAAATCAGTTGCCTTAACCTCTTACGCACCGTAGACCACAATAATCCATCAGACCACGCTGGTTTAACCACATTCTACCTCTCCCTAATAACCAACGATAAGCCTCTAGATAAATTGGGATTTTCATTCTGTTGACTGTTTGATTGCTTCACACTCCCTACTGGATCATTTCTTGGACGGTGGCACCCTAAAATAATCCCTTGTATTTGGGTAGCATTTCAGAAGCTACAGTGTATTTCTATAACCATATCATTTGATAATACAGAAGCTCACTACAGAAGTCAGGGTAGGCCAGATATTAATATCTCCTTTTGAAAAATGAGAAATCAAGGCTTATTTCTCCTCAAGTGCTTGCAACTTCTGATTCGTGGTCCCTTTCAAAATGAAAGATGATTTACTATAGCTAAACAAGTTGGTCATTTTATTCACAAACCTACCCCCTTCCTCTGCCACTTCATTTAAATGTTCTACCCCATTTAAAATGCCCTGCCTTCTCTTTCTGAGAGTTTTAGCCCCTGGAATGCTACTTACTCCACAAAACAACCTTCGTTCTTTTAAAACAGTCTCATATCCTAAGCAATGATCCCTAATACACACATTTCTCTAGGGCTGTTTTCTAAGTCTTCTGAAGAAGCATGTTTGCATCCACGAAACAGTAAAGAATAAAGTGAATAAAACCAACGATGTTGCTCATTTTATATGCTTCACAGATTCAGGAACATCTTCCATGAGTGCTCATATTTTCACTTGTTTATTCAATAAATATTGGAGCACCTCCTTTGTGCCAAGACTGAGGATATGTAGCAGAGGATAAAACAGACTAATGTTCTTGCCTGTATTGGACTTATATTCTAGCAGGGAAGACAGACAGTAAACAAAGTTAACTAAGAAATTTATGGAATTATTAGTCTAAAAAGATACAAATTTGATAAAGAAGGAAAGAAGTGTTGGGACAGAGGCATGGAGATGAAATTTAGATAAAGTGCGTAGAAAAGCCCTTAACTGAGGAAAATGATTTTTGAGTGAAAACCTGAGTGAAGCAGAAGAGCTAGCCCTGTGGATATTTGTCAGAAGACCATTCCAGATAAAGGAACAGCAAGTGCAAAGGCCCTAAGGCGGAACCCTGTCAATGCGTTTTCGAGCAACAACAGAGAAGCCTATGTGGTCAGACTGGAATGAATGACGACAATGGTGGTAGAAAGTAAAGGCAGTGAGATACCATGGACATTAATATAGCGCCTGGTAAAAGATGGAGAACCATGTGGGCAGAGAGTGTTAGGAACTAAGTTACACTTAGCAACATCTCTATCTCCTTGGTTGAAAATAAACCAAAAAGGGCAAGAGCAGGTATAAGAAAATCAGTTAGGAGTCTACTGCATTAATTCAGGCATGTGATTCGGGTGTTGTAGCAGGGGAGGTAAGAATGGGATAAATTTAGGAAATATTTTGAAGGTAAAATCAATAGAATTTGTGATAAATCTTATGTAGAATGCCAGAAAATAAGATAGGTCAAGGATAACACAAAGATTTGGGCTAGAACAAGTAGGTAGATGAATTTTCCATTAAAAAAGATAGGAAAACAACTATAAGAACAGATTTGGAGGTGGGGGGGGTATCTCAGCACATGGATTTGGGAAATGTTAAGCATGTTATATCTATTAGACATCCCCACAGAACATCAGGTAAGCATTGTGCATATGGCATATATTCAGATGCATTTCAATACTGAAATTCAGAGCAGGGGGCCAGGCAGGAGACATAACTATAGACATCATAAACATGTAGATTATATTTAAAATCATGAATCAGTGGAGCTCCTGGGTGACTCAGTCTGGGACTGACTTTTAATTTCAGCTCAGGCCTTGATCTCAGGGTCATGGGATCAAGCCCCGTATGGGCTCTGTGTTGGGTGGGGAGGCTACTTGGGATTCTCTCTTTCCCTTCCCCTCTGCTCCTCCTCCTGATCATTCTCTCTCTCTGAATCTTAAAAAAAGAAAAAAAAAAAATCACGAGGGACCCCCTGGGTGGCTCAGTTAGTTTAGCATCTGCCTTCTGCTCAGGTCATGATCCCAGGTCCGGGGATCAAGTCCCACATTGCACTCTTTGCTCAGTGGGGAGCCCGCTTCTCCCTCTGCTTGCTGTTCTCCACTGCTAGTGGGCTCTTTCTCTATCTCTCTCTTTAACTCTCTCTCTCTCTCTCTCCCTCTCTGACAAATAACTAAATAAAATCTTTTTTAAAATTAAGAAAAAAATTAAAAATAAAAAAAATCATGAATCAGGTTGACATCCTCTGGGAAATGAAGAAAATGAATGGAAAGGAGAAAAAAGTTAAGGAGTAAGCCCTGGCACATTCCAACGTGTAGAAATTGAAAAGATGAAGAACATAGTGATGCAGTACCTAGAAAAGTAGAAGGAAATCTAGGTAAATGTAGTGTCTTGGAAGACAAATGGCAAAGGACAGAGAGGGAATTTATGTCAAATGCTTCTGAAAACCCCAGCAAGATGAGATATAATCTTTAGATTAAGCAATAAGGAAATCATAGGTGACTCTGATAAGACCAGTTTCAGTGGTATAGTGGGAGTTAAAAGGTGATTTGAGTAGGTTAAGAAAAGAAGGGAGTAATTAGAAACAGCAAGTCAGTAAGCATAGATAACTCTCTGGAGGAAAAATGGGATAATATCCAGAGGAGAAACTAAAGTCATGAGGATATTTTTTTTTAATTGGGAAAATAACGACACAATTACAAGCTAATTAGAATAATCCAACAGAGGGGGACAGGTGAGCTAAAAAAGAAAAGGGCGAGTTGTCAAAATGTCTCTGAATAAGGAAGAAAGGATGGGATCTAATCATTCAAGGAGTATTTGGCCTTCACCAGGAATATCATGCTTATTGATAATCAAAGAAAAGAGGGTAGAGTATACAGGTTAAGATGAAAACAGGCAATCAGAGCATGTGAAAGTTTCTTCTGCTGGCTTTTATATTCAGGGAGGTTGTTAGGTGAGAGAGAGGGAGGAAGGAGCTGGGAGGACCGAAGAAGAGGAAGAAGTACCCTGGGCTAATCTAGGAGCCTGTGACAATGAGTAGATTGGTAGGATGGCTGGTAGCATTAAGGTCTGCCTCAAAAGTAATGATCATGTGAAACCAGTCATCAGTGATTGTGCGTTTTGTCCCATTGTATCAGCCTCGGTTCAATCACAGAAGTGCTCAGAGAGCTTGTTTTTTTTGTTGTTGTTGTTTTGGTTTTGTTTTGTTTTTAAAGATTTTATTTATTTATTTGAGAGAGAGACAGTGAAAGAGAGCATGAGAGAGGAGAGGGTTAGAGGGAGAAGCAGACTCCCTGTGGAGCTGGGAGCCTGATGAGGGACTCGATCCCAGGACTCCAGGATCATGACCTGAGCCGAAGGCAGATGCTTAACCAACTGAGCCACCCAGGTGCCCCCAGAGAGCTTGTTTTAACCAAGGTTGTGATTTAGCCCAGTATGATTTAGCCTAGTATCAGAAAGGGAAAGTGGGCAAGGGAGTTGAGAGTATGCAAGGGAGTGAGTATAATGATGGGCCCTATATTTTAAACTGGACAAGGGACTAGGAGAGAAGGTTTGGGATTTAGGAATAGTGAAAAGGTAGTAGGAACATTGGGGTGGGGGGAGGTTTAAAAGATTGCTGCAGTTGAGATACAGGTATCCATTGCTTTCTTAAAGTTCACATTACTCCACATCACTCTTACAAAAGACCAACATTAGCACCCGTGTCACCAACTGAAAGGAATCCAAAGGATTTTTGCTTTTATGAAGAAAATGAAAACTGTAGTTTTGCAGTGAGCAGCTACAGAGGCAGCACACAACATCGAGCAGTAGGAGGGGTATCACCAAGCTCCTTTCCCGTGAGCTACACTCAGCATCTCAGGCTCTAGCCACCGTAGCTTTGAACTGTGTCTGTGAGTATCTGTGCTTTTTGATTTATTTTGTGCATCTGTTAGCAAGATGTGTCCTAAGGGATCAGAAAAGCCAAGGAGGTTTTTTTTTTTGTTGGGTCTTTCAATACTCAAAAATGTTCCCAGATAAATGAATGGCAATTGCTTGTTTGTTTTATGCAATTTGGCTTAGGAAAGGTTTCATAGGAATGCTCTACTTTCAGGTAATGGGGAAACCTGTAATTGGGGGAGTAAACTGGAGAGATAGGGTTAGGGTGGTAAGGAGTTTATGGGATGTCTGAAATTGATGTAACAGATGTGTATGGGTAATGAAAAGATCACATTATAGCCAGAGGAGTGGTTGACTGAGGTCCAGTGAGGCAAAGAAACAGAATACAGAGTTCTGGAGAGATCATATACCTGGATTTGAAAGCACCAAGAATGCGACAGGAGTGGCATTGGTGAAAGGAGCACTAAGCATAAATCTTCAAGAGGTGAGGGACCCTACTCAAAAGGAGGATGGCAGTGGATGGTTGTAACAAAAGGTGTACAGATGAGACTGTACTCTGATGACATGGGGGTAAAAGGTGAGTATTTTTGAGGAGGAGGAGGATAGAAATAATGATCTAGAAGTGATCAGAAGGAGCAAGCAAACGGCCTAACCCACCTCTTGTCCCTTTCTACAAGGTGTATAAGAGAGAAAACTGCCATATTGAGGGACCTCCAGGGGAAGTAATGCCATCAGAGGAAAGCCAGGCAATAGGAGTAAAGGGCATGGTGAGCTGAGTCCTCAATGGGTCCTGAGTTCTCTCCTCCTTTAGGAGTAGATTCTTTCTTATTCAGGTGAATGAGCTCTTCTTCAGGTGTTTGAAGAGTTCTAGACTCCTAATGATGGAAACGTGGATATTACAGAGGGACAGTCTTAGCCCTATGGCACAACTGTTCTCCTAAACCCTGCTGCTGTGGCCTGTGGATTAGTGGATGTCCCGAGCTTTCTGACCCTTCTTGACTTCTATCAGCAAGGCTTCTAGGCTGCTGAGACCACAAAGGCCACAGTGATGGCTCCCCCTTGGGTCTTCACCTCCCTCTCCAGTGTCCATAGAAAGTGTCCATAGAAAGTGAAATCGTTGAGGAGGCTTCAGGAGAGTTCTAAAGAAAACCCCAACTATGTACATCTGTCCTGCTCAATAGAGTATATGAAATATTTACCAAAAGCAATTCTGGAAGCAGGGAATATTGAGAGACCTACAGCCAGTGACACAAATGAATTCTGACTCCTACCCCCATCTATCTGCTTTCCTTTGGTTATTAAAATGTTTTCCGAGTGTTAACACATCAAGACCAACCTGAGGAAACTGGGGGATGATAGTAAACTCCAGAATGTCTCCTAGATAGGGTAGCTAGATAAAATAGAATGGCCAATGAAATTTGGATTTTAGATGCACTATAATTTTTTTTTTAGTATAAGTATGTCCCATGCAATATTTTTATTTATTGTATGTTTGTTTGCTATATTTGACAACACTACCCCACAGGAAGTTTTAAAATTAATAGGGTTGTATGAATAACTAAACTGGGTATGTCTTAAAGTAGCAAGAGCCAAATGAATATGCCTCAGAAACAGTGGAAAAGCTTTAAAGCCTCTTCTCCCAAATTACCTATTCTAGGGTTCCTATGTCACCAACATAGGGTTTGGAAAGATACATGCAAAGCTGAAATAAGGCACAAGTCACCTAATTTATTCCCTCTCTGCTTTGTCCCTGCACCCCATAATTCCCTATGTCCCTACAATTGCAAGTGATGGTTTAGGGAATGGGGAGAGAATCATTACATGAGATTGAATGTGACAACCATTAGAAGGTAGTGTCACTGAGAGCCCAGAGGAATGGGACAAAAAAGAAACACTCTCAGGCATGGACCCCCAGCCTGCTAACAGGCTTTTTCTAGCACTGGCCTTCCCTGTGGGGTCTGTGGCTTAGCCCTGGATAGATAAATATTCTATACCTTTTTACCCTAAAGAGTTTTTAAGAAAAAGGAAAGATGGAAGAAACCTTCCCTAATGAAGTGTTTTAAAAATCTTTGATTTAAATGTAGCAAATCTAGTAAGCCTGCCACTGGTATTCTATTTCGTGAGAGCCAAGATGATGCTCCCTGATTACTGAAGGTCAGCAGTTACCAGAGCATGCCCTGTGTCATACTACCTAATGGCAAGAGTCATATGGTAGCTGAAACATTAAAGAAATGCAGTATATTAAAAAATCTATCAATCCAGTAGTGAAGAGCCAGCTGGATAAATCAGAATAGACTTCAGATAATCACTATATATGAACCTGAAAATTTATCCACATCCCTATCTCAAAAGCTAACACATTTCATGCTCTTTCTCATATTTAAATCTAGATAAGTGAATTTCCAATATCCTTTGAGGATGCAGCTGTTGTTAAACACTGTGATTTCATATTTATACAGCTCTTCTCATCATAGGATCTTAGGCCATTTTACCAGCATAATTCAGTATTAATAATCATAAAAAAACAATAATTTTAGCTACATTATTCTACTGGGCACCTAGTCAGGAACACATTTATTTTCCTGGGCATTTGGAAGTTCCTGCTTTACCCTCAAGGAGAAAAAGCAGCCAAATCTTCTGATTCCCCCAGAGGAGAATAAAAAATAATTAAGGCCAGCCAACAGGACAAAAGAATGATGTTTTCAAACAAACTCCACTTGTGGGAACCACTAGAAAACCATTTTACATGCTCCAGGAAAGAGGAAATTGGTTTGGCAATGTGGTGAAAAATTTGGACAACATTTATATAGGAAAGGAAACCAAGATTCTTACATAGATTAGGCTACTCAGATAAATTTGTATCTTGAAATTAATGTGGCAACACCCACCCCCAACGGGACTATTAAAAATCAACTTGAAAATGTGTTTTCCAGGTGAATAAATCATTCAACACAGCCTCCTGTATGAGCCTTACTACACCTTGAATATTTTATCCTCTCCCTACACTACAAGATCTTACCCCACCCACCAGTGTACCCAGGATGATGTAGCCAGGATGATTATATGTATCACTGATATCTAATGTCTGATGCAGGAAACGTTTGTGCCTAGAAGCCCTATAACCCCTCCTCGTCTCACTGGATAAATCTCATCCCCTTTTTTATTCTTCTTACCCACAGACCATTTACTTAATTCTACCTCAAGCCAGGCGTCTTAGGTACTTACACACCCCTTTTCCAATATTTAACTATAGGACCATAAGCAGAAGGGACCTTGGCACAAAGTACTATTCCCTGAATCAGGCCGTGACCACTGAGAATTTGGTTGAAAATTTATGGAAAAAGGGGAAAAGGAAGTCCGCATGGCAAAATGCGCAAGTATATCTATTCTGTCTTATAAGCGATATGCAGCCCTGTGTGTGTAAAGATTAGCTGTAAAACTTGGCAGACTCTCACTAGATGCTAACAATGATTTTTAAGCAGTTCAAATAACTTGGATAACTATGCCTCATTAAATGACATTGTGCATGTCAAACACTGTACAGCACAGTTTATTTTGGCTGGTTTGCATATCAAAATCTTGGTACTGCATCATTTCTCCCATTTTAAAATGAAATCTCTTTCTGAAATTTCCTTTTCTTTTCTTTTCTCCTTTTTTCTTTTTTTTTAAATCCACACATCAGCCCTTCTTCCCCCAAAATGCGTGTCATTCACTCAAATCAGGTCACAAAACTAAAGATTTAGCATGCTGGGAAAACAGACTGAACAGTGGACATTATTAGACACTGTGGGATTACTTAAGTAGCTCCAGCAAGAAATTGCATTTCCATGTCACAGTGGTCTGAGATGGATTTAGGACAAGACAACGCAAGTAATAAGAATGTCTGTTCAATGTCATGAATCCTACTAAATCAATTAGTTGCTAAGATATAAGAAGATTTTTCTCTACCCTCCTCCTCACCCCCAATGCTGCAAAGGCCATGAAGTTATCAAGCACAGGACTAGAGCGTTCCGCCAGGGTTCAGCTGCTGCAGGAGGCTCCTAAATGGAAAATTACTCTGATTGTGAAAGTACAATTTCAGAAGGCATCATCAATGACGCTGAACTTCTCTGCTGAAACTCAGAGAAAGGCCCGTGTTTATCCCATTCTAAAGATACAATTAGCTGAAGTTTTTATCTCCACATCTGAAAAGCCTAAAACAGACAAGGGCCCAATGAGCATTTCTGGTTGAGAAAAGGAGGACGTGATCCCACACTGGACTGGTTTCTTTTTCTTTCCATTAACGGACTTTTTGAATACGCAGCAATTAATCACTCCTCTCTGCTTACGAAGACAATTAGAGCTTTGTATTCGAACTCCAAGTTGATGAGTATTTAGGGTAAAGAATCATCAACATGGTCAGAATCTTCACCATTAAAATAAGAGTTTATGCAGAGTGTAATGACCAAGAAATTTTCAGTCTACATGAGGATAAGTCATTTCAGTGAAAAGGTTTAAAAAAAAAAAGAGAGAGAGAAAGTTATTGAATCATCTTTGGAGGGTTTATATAGTACTAATAAATATATTGTTAGTGATTCCATAAAACAGTGCAAAGACCATGCAACCAAGATGGTTTTAATGCATTAGTGTTACTCTAAGAGGCTACACTCAATCCAAGCATTCTTCTACTGTGCTAGAATTTTTGGTATTTTACTTTGGAATTTAATTTAAAAATTAGAATACATCCACTCTCTAAGTATTTGTCCCTTGATGCCAAATGTGATTTTTCGAAAACTTCCAGAATTCATATAGAAATCCATCAGTCAGGTCTGATGAATGAGGGCCCCCAAAGTGACCACGTTGAAATACAACACTCCTTTATGAATAGAGTGTTTATTATGCCCATTCAGTTAAGCAACATTTATCAACTGAGATCTTGCCAGGTGTTAAGTGTCAAGATGGAGACATATAAATAAGAATACACATGTACCCTCCCCATTAAGGATTTTAAAGTACACTGGGGAGAAAGAAATAGCTACTTGGACAACTGCAGAAAACCACCAAAGATTTGTAAACAAAATGCTCTGAGAGCATCTACAAAGGAATGATTAATTTCAATGGAAGAGATCATAAGAGGACTCGTGAAGAAGGATGAATCTGATGTGGGTCTTGAGAGATGAGTAAGATTTCAACAGGGGAAATCAGTGACAGGTAGGAAAGGAAGCACTTGTTAAACAAATGTGATTGTGAAGCCATGACACACAAGAGAGCGCAGAATGTGTTTATGGTACCACAGTTATCCTGCTGGAAGTCAAGACTGACCGGTAAACTAGGAGGCTAGAAAAGTGGAAATGTGGCCACTGAGACACCTACAACTGGAGAGGACCTGTAAGAACATCTACTTCTACTTTACTGTTTTATAGATGAAGAAGCAAGAAGTAGCTAGAGAAACTCGTACGATCACAAGGATAACTAGACCTGGCCAGAAGTGAACCCAAAGCTTCCACCATCCAAACCAGTCCTTTGCACCACCCCATGTGTTGTCTAGCATCACATCATGGCAGGTGGTTCTTATAAGCAATAATGAGTTTGAAGTTTTTGAGCAGGACTGTGATATGATCAGATACACATACACTCTAGAAAACCCCAAAAGCAGTGAGAAAAGACTGGAGAGAGAAAGACTGGTTAAAAAGCTTTTGCAGTCATCTAAGTCAGAGATAATGGGAGCCTGACCCAGAATTGTGATGACTGAAATAGAAAGGAAGTGATGGATTCAAGTGTCATTTCAAGGATGAAATTGCTGCAACTTGGTGATGAAAGAGAGTAAAAAATTACAGATGATGATCAAGTTCCAGAGCCTGAGTGAAGGCAGATCACCTGAGAAAGGAAAGGAATAAAAGGGGGCTGAATAAAAGACTTAGAGGAATAAAACAGTTAACTCTGTGTCCCCTTACGTTGGCTAATGACAGTCACTCAATAGAAGCTGCGGCACACCTCTTTCACCACTTGCCAGTCCCCACTGACAGTTTCTTCGAATCTCCCCGGGATCAGTGTAGTAGAATCTCCTAAGTGACGTCTTAATCTCTGGCTTCACAACCTTCCATTTCATTCTGTACAATGCTGTAAAACACAAACACAATGTAATCATATTCTGCTGACACTTAAAACTCTCCACATGCTCCCAGTCATTGAATAATATCCAAGTACTTGTCAGTATTGAATTTATTGCAAATCCCTTATTTGTTGTCATGTCTTCCTATTCTATGAGCTTTGGGGTTCATTTATGGCAGGGACCTTCTCTAATTTATTTGTGTATTGCCAATGCCTAGCAATGCAGCTGTGCTCAAAAAATGTATTTTGACCAGTACAAAACCCTTTTACATCTGGCCCTGCCCATTTCTCCAACTCTGGGTCCTGTCTGCCACAGCCCCATCAATCCCTGCTTAATTCTCATGCAAGCTCTAATTCCAGAGATACCTAACTATTTGCAGGTGCCTGAGTATTCTCTTCTCTTTTCTCACATTTGTACTCTGTCTTTGCCCCCTTCTCTTTGTTCTTTTTTTCCACTTCGTTGTATTTCCTATAATTACCTATATTCCCAAGTATCAGCTCGTAACCCCCTTCCTCCAAATAGCCTTTCCTAAACTTCATTCCTCCTTCTCATCACACCACTGAGCCCAGACTTAGTACTCGACTCTTCCAATATGCATATCACTAACACTGCATTTATCCAGCTGCTTCATAATAGTGGCTCCCCTCTTTCTTTCCATATAAATGCCAAGTTCCTAAATGGTTCACAGATCTTCATCTCTGGAAGCAGGATTGAATGACACATACATTCAGTAAATGACAAAAGAACAAAAGAAAGGAAGGGATGGAGGGAAGGAAGAAAAAGCAAGCTCAATATTTTACATAATGAGTTCTTCAACAGAACATTCATTAAGAAATGTCCAATAGATCCACAGGGTGGAGTGGACAGAAGGTTGAGCATCTATTCCTCTGTCTTCTGCTCATTACTTTGTTTTACTAGGCCTTCAGAAACAATTCAATAACTAGAGGGTTCATTCTAAGTTGCATTTTAAGTTGTTAGGAAACAGTAAAAACAAATCGTTTAAGGAAAGCCAGGTTTTATTAAATACTTGACTTTCTTCATTTTGGCTTAAGGCATGTGGAATTAGGAAGTCAGAGTATGTCTACCGCTCAATTAAAAGGTGCAACTATAAAAAGTAAGTAAGGTCAAATTCAACTCCATTTATGAAGTATTTGACAATTCCCTATACCAGTGAAAAAGTGTCACGTTCCTTCAGTATATTGTCTGGTTGCTGCCTCCTCTCTGGGCAGCTGCATTTCATAATCATGGTCACAATCATGAAATACAACATTCTAAAAACTAAACTAGAGTGTATTTTTTCTCTGATGAAAGTCAAAGTTCCTTCAAAAAATTCTTATAGGAAAAAACAAGAATACGCAAAATACTTCCCAAAAATCATTGTGGTTAAATAAGGTAAAGCTAGAGGAAGAGGTTATAGTGGTACCATATCATCTCTTAAGACCAATTTAGAGGGGCGCCTGGGTGGCTCAATGGGTTAAGCCTCTGCTTTCGGCTCGGGTCATGATCTCGGGGTCCAGGGATCGAGCCCCGCATCGGGCTCTCTGCTCAGCAGTGAGCCTGCTTCCCCCTCTCTCTGCCTGCCTCTCTGCCTACTTGTGATCTCTCTCTCTCTCTGTCAAATGAATGAATAAAATCTTTAAAAAAGGGGCGCCTGGGTGGCTCAGTGGATTAAAGCCTCTGCCTTCGGCTCAGGTCATGATCCCAGGGTCCTGGGATCGAGTCCCACATCGGGCTCTCTGCTCAGCAGGGAGCCTGCTTCCCTTCCTCTCTCTCTGCCTGCCTCTCTGCCTACTTGTGATCTCTCTCTGTCGAATAAAATAAAATAAAATCTTAAAAAAAAAATCTTTAAAAAAAAAAAAGACCAATTTAGAGTGATAGATGATAAGTTGTAAGAAAACAAGAAGTTTTGTTCTGCAAAGTTTTGCTGTTAGCACTTTTGTTTCTTTGGCGAAGAAAGGAGAACAAAGAAAATTAAAGTTCCTCCCAGTGACAGCAAATATGTAACTGCTGACACTTCCACTCAGCATCTGTTTTGTCTTTTCCTTGTCTGTTTTCATTTTCCTGACAAACCTATTTGACTAGGGTTCTTCATTCAGTCAATAAATGTTTATTGCAGGCCTATTATATGAACACAATGGTTAACAAAATGCATTCCTTGCCCTGAAGCTTTAGCAGGTAAATTAAAAAAAAAAGAGAGAGAGAGACAAAATCAAGGTGTGATAAGAGCTAAATTGAAGAAGCAGGTGGAGAGAGAAAATAACCTAATCTGGGGACGGGGGTTTTGGTAAGGATTTCCAGGTGAAGGTCATTGCTAAACTGAGTTAATCAAGCAAAGAAGGGTGGTAGAGCGATGGGATAAAGAAGGATGGGACAGAGAGACAAGATTTTCCTACCTGAGGGAACAGTATCTGCAAAAGAAAGGAAAAGCATATTTTGAAGAGATTTACAAACATATCAGTATCTTGTAATATATACTGTGATAGAAGAAGAGATAGGAGAAGAGTCTGAAAAGATAAACAGGATCACGAAAATTCTGATAGGACAGGTAGGAGCTGGATTTTATCCTAAGGACTGTGGGTGGTACTAAAAAGTTTTAATCACATAGTTTGGATTTTAGAAAGACCATAGGCTATTAGTGTAGAAAAAGACAGGAATTGAGACAGTTGGGAGATTGTTCTGATAACCCTGGCAAGAGGCAATGATGGCCTAACTCAAGAAAGCAGTAATGACATGGAAAGACCTGGATAAATTGGGATGGTATCAAGGAGAAAAAAGCTGTAAAGAGGCTTGATATGTAGGTGTAGGAATTTAAAAATGAAGAAATTGCCCTCCAGGTTCCTTATACCCTGTCTCTCTCTCCCTCTCTTTTCTTTTCTTCTTCTTCTTCTTTTTTTTTTTTTTTTTAATATGATCTACGGAACTTAAACAATGATGTTGGTCACACATCCTATGAAGTCATCCAAAGTAGCTGGGTGGGCTACATCTAGCTGTTTCTATTGGTGGGGTAAGAATACTGATAGAAGAAATGAAATTTTTTATCCATTTAGCAGGTATCTTTTCATTGGTTCAGGAAAACGGAATGTTTAACATTGTACCTAGGACGTTGAACGAAAAATATCTGAAAAGTTAAGAGTAATAATAACTGAGGGGCACCTGGGTGCCTCAGTAGGTTGGGTGGCTGTGTCTTTAATTTTGGCTAAGGTCATGATCTCAGAGTCCTGGGATTAAGTCCTAAATCGGGCTCACAGGGAGTCCCTAGAGGAGTCTCTCTCCATCTCCTTCTGCCCCTCCCTGCTCGCTAACGCCCATGAGGATGCATGCGCTCTCTCAAAATACATAAATACATCTTAAAAAAAAAAAAAAAAGAACTAATATTTGTTTTTATTATTATTCCCCATGTAAGTACTAATAGTTTATAAGCCAGCCATACATGCCTCAGTGAATCTGATATGTTTCTGAATTTAATGTTGCTATTTCTGCTCAAAACAAAAGGAGTTGCTATAATTATTATTTCATATATAAGTTCATGTCTCATGATTCTTTCCTTCAACCTACAATTCAAACAAACTTCAAGACTAATCATAAGCCTTTCTGTTTTTTTCCTCCAAAATCTGAGACTAAATTTAAATTCTTCTCACATTTGCATGAAATCTATATGGAAAGTATGGTTCCCTTCTAAGAGACGTCTCACCCAAAGATAAATGCAAGCAAATTTCAAAATGTCCCAAGCATTATCCAGTCTCCTTTTTATTATATCAGTCATGAAACAAACAACAACAACAATAAAAAACATAGGAAAAAAGTTCTGTGTGCCTTGAGCAAGCAAAAGGAATAACAGTGAAAATCTAAACATACCACCTTTATTATGCTAAGTGAAATGAGTCAGAGAAAAACAAATATCATATGATTTCACTTATATGTGGAATCTAAAAAACAACACAAAAGAACAAACAAAGCAAAACAGAAACAGTCATAAATACAGAGAACCCATGGTTGCGGTGGGGGGGGGGATTGGGAGGTAGGCAAAATAGCTGAAAGAGATTAAGAAGCACAAACTTCCACCTATAAAAGAAGTAAGTCTTCGGGATGTAAACTACAGCATAGGAAATATAGTCAACAATATTATAATACCTTTGTATGGTGACAGAGGATGACTAGACTTATCTCAGTGAGCACTGCATAATGTACGGAACTGTTGAATCACTATGTTGTGTACTTATAACATATTATATTATATTGTATGTCAACTATGTTTCAATTTAAAATTAGTTAATTTTTAAAAATTTAAAAAAAATTTTTTTAAATCAAAAATAAAACAAACATACCACCCTGATAGTCTCCTTTAAGGAAATAAAAATAACACAGACTTCTGATAAAGTATAAATGCCACGGGGTACTAAAAATATCAGTTACATAACAAGAAGGGAAACGAGGCAAGGGAGTTGCTCATAAAGAAAAATCTTCCCCAGTCCCCACATAACAAACTAACCTGCATAATACTCAAATAACTTTATTTTTATACTGCCCCTTCTCTGCATGATCAAAAGTACTAGTCCAGTAAATGCATATTAATAGGTTTGAGTCTAGGAAAAACAACTATATGACCAAACTAGAAAATTCTCCAACCAATACATCAGAACTGTACAATAAACACCAGGAGTATTTTATGTTTCTCTGAGCAGTATTCATGGGTCATATAGAGAAAGAAATTGGCTTAGGGGCGCCTGAGTGGCTCAGTGGGTTAAAGCCTCTGCCCTCGGCTCAGGTCATGACCTCAGAGTCATGGGTTCCAGCCCCTTATAGGGCTCTCTGCTCAGCAGGGAGCCTGCTTCCCCCTCTCTCTCTGCCTGCCTCTCTGCCTATTTGTGATCTGTCAAATAAATAAATAAAATTAAAAAAAAAAAAGAAATTGGCTTAAATTTTTGAGGTAAAACTCTGTTAAAAAAAAAAAAAAAACCCACGCTATTTTTAGAGAGGTTAGAAATTAGACAAACACCTCCCTTGATCTAGCACCCTACCTTGGAAGAATATAAGGGCCCTTGTGAATGTTACCTTATGTGGAAAAAGCATCTTTGCAGATGTGATTTAAGTTAAAAGTTCTTGAGATGGGAAGATGTCCCCGGGTTATCAGGGCGGGTCCTAACTGCAATTCTGTATCGAATCCCCAAGAGATTCGATACAGAAGAGGAGAAGGTAATGTGGCCACAGAGGCCGAGAAAGCGGCCATGCGGCCAACCAGCCAAGGAACCTCTGCATGACCAGACGCTGGAAGACGCAGGGAATGGCTGGTCCCCCAGCGCCTCCAAAGGGGGCCCGCCCCGTCGACATCGTTTTCAGCCCAGTGAGCCTGACTTGGGACCTCTGACCTGCAGAATTGTGGGAGAATGGATTTCTCGTGATTGAAGCCACCACGTTTGGGGATGCCTTATCACAGCAGCCACGGGGAGGTCAAACAGAGGCTTGGGTACGTACAGCCCGGGAGGGAGACTAGCCTCATCACTCACTTTGCCACTCGGCAAGTCTCAGGGCGGCGATGCAAGGTGCTCGCGCCTGGGGCGTGTTACCTCCTAAAAGAGGCGGAACTTCCACCGCTTTCGTTGCAGAGAGCCTCCTGGCACCCTCGCCACGGAGGAAACCCAAACTTCCCTCCCCGTAGGCAAAGGGAACGGGCCTGCGCGCCGCCGCTCAGTAGCAGAGTCAGGCGGCGGCTAAGGGACGGCCTGCCTTTTCAGGACAGTTAACTGCTGTCAGTCGCAGCTGAAACCATTCTGGGAGCACGTCTGTGGGTATGACTCACTGGTGAGGAGAAACCAGACAGCCAAGTGTGGAGCGCTGGGAAGGCTTCCAGGGAAGAGACTCTTCTCTCGGGCCGGCGATTCAGAAGCAAAGTGACTTTGGGCGAGTTGCTAACCTACTTCACAACAGTGTCAGAGGGCAGCTTTGCAATTAATTTGTAAATGCCCTTTGGCCCGCAGAAAATCCATTCAGCCTGTGAGATTTTTATCTCCCAGAGCTGCTGATTTGCATACCATGCTGCTCTGCCAAGGAAACAAGCATCTGCCCGCATTAGGTACAAATGCAGAGTTCTCTTAAAAAGACAGATTCCCTGCAAGATCTCAAGAAAATGCAAGAAAGGAAGAGGGAGACTATTAACACTCGTTTTGGTTCCACTGGCTAAGCCCCATTTGACATATTCTGATTGTGTTTAGCAAACAGGTATACGGGTAAGCATTTATTTTCTTGGACACTGAGGCAGTTGGCAAATTGCGTTCGGATGCTTTCGGATCCTCAGGAAAAGGGCATTGTATAAATCCAGGGAACTATTATGCGAGAGAGACAGAGGCTTTATCTCCTGGTCTTAATAAAGAACTAAGCATAAGCCGTATCAGACTTCTGGTTCAGACACCAAATTGACCCCTCTGGGATCTCGGAAAGTCTGTCTCCTCCCTGCCTTGTAGAGCAGTGGTAATAAAAGAGCGTACACCAAGGATTAACTAAAGTTCACATACTGACTTGAAGAGAAAAGTCTTGATTTAAGTCCTGAAAATTTATATTAGTGGGAGGGGAAAGACTAGAGAGTGGCAAAAGGAATGGAAAGTTACAGAAAGTTTTAATGAGAAATAGAAATTGAAGCAGGTCTAAGGGAAAGATGAGAGATCAGATGCAAGAAGGTAGGGGGTAGGAAAAGTGGCCAAAAAAAGAAAGACTTTTTCTCCATCTGTGTTGGCTTAGGCATGTTCTTCAAGTCCTAAAGGGAAGTATATCCTTCAGCAACAAAAGAATAATGATTCCAAGTGGAGAAAAGGCAGCAGGAGAATATGAGAGAGAGAGTGACAGAAGAAAAAAGAGGGCAAAGAACAAAAAGGTTAAGAGAGGGTAAGGGACATAAGAAGACAATAGAGAATGAAATTCATAGCATCTATAACAGGATCTAGGAGAAGAGCCCTTTCGTCCCCAATACATTTTAAGGGCAAGAATTGTTGCCCTGATTTTATGAAGTCAGAGCTGGTCCGTGCTGTCACCCTCCTGCTTCAAAAGTGATTTGACCAGACCAAATGGAGATATGGTCTAGCCTCTTGGCATATGGCAAAAAAAAATATTTGACTCACATTCAGAGTTCCTAACATAAAATACACTGACCACCCGATCAGTGTTTGCACACACACTCAAAAACGATTTGGCAGAATTCCATTAAAAAGTTGAATACAATTAAATTGGTTTCTAGGCTTCTATAATCAAGCAAATGGTTGGGTTTTTTGTTTATCTGTATGTTTATTTTTTAATCTAAATTGTCTAAGCTTTACACAGATGTAGCTGATAATAGAGCCTACAAAAGGTAACATTTTTAAATTCACCTAAATTGTTAGAGTCAAAGGTATTATACACCTCATTTTGTTTTTGTGCTAGACAATTCCAAAACCCATCTCATGGTTTTATAAAAACCTTGGCCAAAATCCACCAGATAATAGTCACATCCCTTTTTGTGATGTGAGGTATAATGGGGAGCAGAGAGGGAAAGTGACAAAATTGTACTGTTCCACCATCCAAAGGAAAGACAGAATGTCCCCAGCTCCTGTATGAGCAGATATCAGATTACATATCCGCTCTGCCATGCTCCGATTTTTCAATAGTACCTGTCCCAAATGGATAATTAAACTGTATCATCTGTGTAGTGTTTTAAGATATAATGATCTTATTTTTCCAGCAGCATCATTCATTTATTGGACAAAAGAATCGGGTAGGATCCAGTTAAGGAATAGAAAGCAGGCCAGTTATTTCAACAAAGGGGATTTATACAAATGATGATCAATTAGGTATTACAAAACCAGAAACATGGTGGCATCACAAATAGTTAAGCCTTCCCCTAGGCCTGGAAAATGAGGAGAGATGTTAGGAATGTTAAACTGCGTTGAGCTGCATGGCCCAACATGGTAGCCATCATTTGGTTTTTGCCAACATTTGGTTTTGAGCAACTTAAAATGCCACTGCTCCAAACTGAGATGCACCAAAAGTATAAAATACACACCAGATTTCAAAGACTAACTATGAAAAAAGGAAGGTAAAATATCCCATTAATAATTTTTGTATTGATTATGTTGAAATGACAATATTTAGGGGTACATTGGGTTAAATAACATTTATTTTACCCTTTTTTTTTTTTTTTTTGCTTTTTTGATGTGACCACTTGAACTTAAAATTTTATATGTGACTTGCATTTTCTTTCTATTGGATGGTGCTGGCTGACAGGCCTAGAAGAAGGACCCCAGGAAGCTGGACTCAGTCTTTTGAGAAGGGAGCTGCAGGATAGTATTAGTGTATCAGAGATAGGATGCTGGGGCTGGTTCAAGCTGTGTGAAATATGCAAATTGGAGCCAGTTGTCATGAATCAGCCATCCCCTGCCCCCCAAAGCAAAGAAGTGCTACTGCAGTGTTGCTGACAGGATCCCCAGAAAAACAAGGAAGAAGAAGTCTTTTCCTTTCCATTCTTTGCAGTTTTCCTCCATTGTTCCCAATTGGCAGAGCCAACTCTAAGGGAGAACTGGCAGACCCAACTCTAAGGGAGAAATGGGATTTGCAGGGTCCCAGTGCCAGGTGGACAAAGCAGAATATGGCAAGATGAGTTTGATGTTGAGAGGTGAGTAGCTTCCTCACCAGCATAACACATAGTCATTGTCTGTCAGGCATGGTTTTAGATATCATGGACACAAGAATGAACCAAATTCTCTGTCCTTATACAACTTGCATTCTAGTGAGACAAGGCAGACAATAAACAAATACATAAACGAGCTGATTTCAGAGAGTGATACGGGTTGTGAAATTAAGAACACAAGGTCATACATTAGAAGGTAACAAGACGAAAGGTTGAGGTTAGGTACTGCTTTGGATAATGAGGTCAGGAAATGTTTCTCAAAGAAGATGACATTTGAATTAAGGTTTGGAAGGATGGAGGGGGAGGAGGAGAAGAAAGAGGAAGAATTCCAACGCAGAAGGAATAAAACATGCAAAAATCTCTGGTAAGGGAATGGTCTAGGATCATAGCTGATGCATAATCGTCAGGAAGAAAGATGACAAGGGATGATTGGGACTGGTTATGTAGGGTCCCTGCAAATCATGGTAAGTAATACGGATTTGAACTTAATTGCTATGGGAACCACTGTAGGATTTTAAGCCAGAGAATGGTATGATTTGATTTACATTTGTAAAAGGTCATTCTGGCTGCTGTGCAGAGGAATAAACTCCAGGGGGACAAGCATAGGAGGGAGACCAGGAAGCTACTGCAGCAGTAGGGTAAAAGATGCGGATGCCTGGGAGTGTGGTTGAAACAGTGGAGATAGTGAGAAGTGACTATGTTCAAGATAAGAGCTACAGGATGAGACTGGGATGCTTCATGTAATTCATTTGAGTAAATTTTCCAAATAGCTAGCACACTCTCAACACCAAAATTATTTTAAAATATTCTTGCTATTTTTCATGGAAATAATACAAAATTATACAAAAAAATCTTGATCTTGATCTTCTTCTATGGAAAATCCCAACCAAATTTATGAACTGCTATTTCGACTCAGGGTCCTATTCTCCATTTTTGTCTGCCATCTGACACATTCTCTGTCAATTTCTTGAGTTCCTTAACTCCAATTACTTTCACTCCATATGTTAAAGCTCTGCTTATTTTGAGACAAATCTTAATTAGGATGAAAAGGATGATTTTCCAGATAATCTAATCCAAGCATTGACTATGCCATTTAGGTGGAAGTCGCACCTGCCAGGCTCAGGTCAGCATCTGCTGTCCCAGCCTGTCCATAAAGCCTGTGCTTACCAAGGCCCACATCTAACCAAAATTATCCTTGCTTCTGAGACATCAGCCATATTTAGCCACTGTGATTCACCAAGGTCAAAATCAACATGATCCCTACTTCCTAAAGCCAAATAACCAGTATTTAGGAAACCTTTTCTCCGTATTACTTTGAGTCCCAATTTCTAGCCCTTGTCTATTTTCCAGTGTTCCTAGCTAAATCATAAAGATGCTGCATTTTAAGGGTCCAATAAAATGATCTTCCTTTCTTCTTCTTCCAAGTTCTGAATGGGAGTCTGAACTAGAAATTAAATTACCATTTACTGATAGATCTAAACTAGAGACTTGGGCTTGGATTTAAGGCCAAATGGCTTTTGGCTTTCCTTTTTTATTTTTTTTTTTTAAGATTTTATTTATTTATTTGAGAGAAAGATAGTGAATGAGAGGGAGAGAGAGTACAGGGGGGCAAGGCAGAGGGAGAAGCAGACTCCCTGGTGAGCAGGGAGCCAGAGGTGGGCCTCAATCCCAGGACCCTGGGATCATGACCTGAGCAAAAGGCAGACGCTTAACTAACTGAGCCACACAGGTGCCCCTCAAATGGCTTTCCTAGTGTTTCTTTTTGAACTACACCGAACCCACCAAACTACAGTCCTGCACCTCCACTGGAATGGTAAAGGTACAATCAGATTAGAGTGGGATGAAGAGCAAGCAGAAAGTGAAGACGCAGAGATAGAAAATATGATTTGATCATTCACAAAGTTGGGCTCTGAAGACCAATGAAGAATGACGCAATAGCCAGAGGAGATGTCGGATCCATGGAATGTTAGGTTTTAAGAGGGAAAGTAGAGGGACATGTTACGTGTGTGTGGAAATAATGAAGGAAAAGGGGAGAGATTGAGGATGTAGGAAAGTAGATGGGTATCAGTAAAGGTGATTGGGAGTCAGTGGATTAAGATTCAAAGTACCAGTGGAAAGACAGGCCGCCATAGTAACAGGTGGGAACATAATAGAGTTGGGGGCAAAGGAACTTGGGTTTCTAGATTTAGTTGTGGGCAGATGGAGTTTTCATTCTATGTTTTCTATTTTCTGAATGAAAAATGAAGTGAAGTATTCAGCTAAGAATGAGAGGGTGGGAGGTGTGAAAAGAGAGAACACTTGAAATTAAAATCTCCCTGGGAAGCAAAGTTACTGAGGAAACAATTTCTGAGTAGTGCTGAAGGTCCATTTGAGGTGTGTTAATTCCAAGTGAAACCAGTCAGCCCAGTCATGTCACTTTCTCTAGCAATAGGCAGATACTCAAGGATATCTAAGAAGAGCTAAGTATGTGGTTTCAAGTCAGTAGGGATTATCGCTGGCTGAAGATGGAGAAATAGAGGGCCAAAGTAATTGAGGGCATTTGCAAGAACATGATTCTATTAATTTATTCAATAATAATCCTCGAACTCCCAATATATGTCAAGAACTAGTCAAAAATGCCTGGCTAAGTGATGGAGATGTAGGTGCAGGCCACTATCTAGGGATTCCACCAGAGCTAAGTGCAGATTTTCTATTTAACTCATACTTCCTTTTTCTTCTCTTGTCATCCTTCTTGGAAAAAGAAACACACACACACACACACACACACACATCAAACAAAAAAAATTTGATATTTACCATGTGTCAGGTACTACACTAGGCCTTTTTATAAAAACGTGACCTTATTTCTTCTTATGTCAATGCTATGAGGAAATTACTATTATTAGCCCTATGTGCAAATGAGGAAAAAGAATATGAAGATATTGAGCTGAGCAACCTCAAAATATCACCTTCAGAACTACTGGCTTTAGAGCCCCTTGCTTCTACAGGTTAAGCCTTTATCACTTGGGGAAAAAAATAAAACATTTTCCATTAAAATATTTTAAATTTCCCATTTTCACTTTAATGCATAAGCAACCAGTTTTTATTTTAAGATCCTTGGAAGAAGAGCTTTAAACTCTTCTATAAACTTGAGTGAAATTATTATTCCAAATTATCTACTTTTGTAAATTGAACAGTCTTGACTATGCAAGTAATTATTTTAAAACTCTACAAACAGATAAACAGCTACTTTGTTCTCCTTCCTTCCCAAACTCTCTTGTGGGTGACACACCCTGAAGAAAATACTTATGCTTTATCTAACATTTTCTACTTAAGAGAAATAATCTGAATTCTAAATTTGGGCTTGGAGAATAAACAGAAATTTCCCTCCTCAACTCCTCTTCCTTCCTTGCTTGCTAATCAAACTAAGATAATTGTTCTGCCCTAGAAAATATCCAATGACTAACAGATACTATTGTGTTTTTTTTCCTGTGAGAAAAACTTAAAGAGGCAGCCCGTCCTAGTCATCAGAAATCACAAAATTAGCAAGGAATGAGAGAATGCAGGCTTTAAGACAAGGGTTGTACAGAGGTGAAGGTCATTCACATTCTTAATGTGGAAAATTTGACAGGGAAATTGGGAGAGTTTCATTGTTCCCTTGTTATCTAGAAAAACATTGAATTTCTAAGGTTGAATCGTGTAAAAAGTCTCTCCAAGTCTTGTTCAAGACTATGTTATATTTGAATAAATTCCACTATCACTATCTGGAAAGACAAATCCAGGTCAGACAAACATAAAAAATGAACCATGCTTCCTGAGCAGTAAAACCGATTGGTCATGCATGACATTTAGCCAGATTTGGTAATAGCTATCAATTGTTGAGAAGTTACTATATTCTAGACCAGAGATTCTCAATCTTGGTTATGCACTAGAATAACTGGAGACGTATTTTTAAACTATTTATTTTGTATTAATTTTTGACTTACAGAAAAGTTGCAAAAATAGTACAAAAAGTTCTCATATGTCCCTCACCTGCTTCCTATAATATTAACTCCTTACATAACCATGTGATATTATCAGAACCAAGAAATTAACATTAATGATATAATATTAGTAAATAAATTAGGTCCTGTTAGAATTTTACCGGTTGTTCCACTAATTTCCTTTTTGGATTCAAGATTGCATTGAACTGGTGTTTCTTTTTAGCCTTGTCCAATCTGTGATATTTCCTCAGCCTCTTCTTGTCTTTCATAGCCTTGATCCTTTTGAAGAGTATTAATTGGTTATTTAGATTTAATTTGGGTTTCTCTGATGTTTTGTCGTGATCAGACAAAGGGATGCATTTTCGTAAGAATACCACAGAAATGATATACCCTTCTCAAGGCATATCAAGGAGTTCATAATGTTGATGTATTATTTTGGGGAATACTAACGTTGATAACTTGGTTAAAGTCATATCTAATGGGTTTCTCCTCTATAGTTATCTTTCCTTTAGTAGTTAATAAATACTTTGAAACCACACAAATTCTGTTTCTCCTCAGATATTTACTCACTATTTTAACATCCATCAGTAGATCTTATCTACAACAATTATCACTGTGGTCTCTGTCCAGAAATGAGTTTCTATTTCCCTATTTCCTTCAACATTTATTAACTGGAATTCCTCATAAGGTAAGGTTTGTGTTGTTTTTTTTTTTTAAATGCTGATACCTAGGTCCCACCACAGACAAACTCAATGAACATTTACCCCTAGCATATTACCTCTAGTTCGCACAATATGGCTAAGCAGGTATTATTATTCCCATTGGAATATGAAGAAATTGATACTTGGAATGACATAGTAACATATGTTTTTACAGCTAGGAAGTAATGAAGGCAAGACGGAAGCTCTGAGCTACCTATCTCTGAAATCTATCTTTGTTCCACTGCCCCAGCTTTCTTCCTTTTCCGTTCAGCTCACTATTCTTGATGTCACACTTTGCCCCATTTAAAGCTTATTCTACTAACTCCAATCATCTATATCTGCTATCTAGATCAGGCCAGGGGTAGTCACATTTTTTTTTTTCCTCAGAACTTTTTGACATTCACCTTCCTAAAGAGTGAAGAATAGATACCAACTGCATTTTGGCCTTCATATGGACAACAGTTCTTTGCAGAACAACATGAGAGTGAAAGAAAATGATACATCATATACATTTAGGTATTTAGGCTAATAGGCAACCTTTTTAAAGAAATATAATCCAAATGCTTTCTGAGGGAATCAAGCTCATCTGGCATTAAGCATATGCATGTAGTGGTGAAGTGGGGCTTTGGAGCCAGGAAGAACTGAGAGTCCAGCAAACCACTCACTGATCCTAAATATGTTTTTTCTAACATCTTTAAGGTTCAATTTCCTAATTGTTAAGTTGTAAATATTAATATTAATATTAATATTAATATTAATACCAACTACATAGACTTCTTGTGAGGATCCAGTGAGCTTTAGCTCAACAATCAATAACCATGACCTTCAAAAAATCACTGTAACCAAATTGCTGAACACCTGATAAGAGATGAGTAGTTAAAAAAGTTTTTTTTAAAGATTTTATTTATTTGAGAGAAATGAAAACAAGCGTGGGGGTGGAGGCAGAGGGAGAAGGACAGCAGACTCCCCCTCTGAACAGCTAACCCCATATGGGGCTCAATCCCAGGATCCTGGGATCATGACCTGAGTGAAAGGCAGATGAGCATCTGACTGAGCCACCCAGGTGCCCTGAGATGAATACTTTGTAAGAGAAATTTTGGGAAAAGGAAAGAGAGAGGTAATTTTGGAGGGTATGACCGTTAGAAGAGATCAGATGGTGTGGGTGTGTATAGGAGTTTTGGAACTGCCCGAGGGGTGCATAAGCACCCTCTAGCATCAGTAGAAGCTAAATATGTGTACTTTGAAGAAAAAAGGAAATTAGAATTTTTAACTGACATTTTTAGTAATTATTAACGGTATAAAAGAAAATATGATGTGCGGTTTAAAGAAATACTTCTTGTAAGAGCACTGTTACCCATTGTGGAGTAAACAACTGAGCTGTACCATAGGAAGTGTTTTTGTCAATAATCGGCACATTTCAGTATGGAAAAGAATCATCAATCACCTAGTCCAATTACCCATCGGGTGCTCAACTCTTCTCCGGGATATTTAGGTAAGAAGTCATCCAGCTTATGCTTGGCTACATCAAGTGATGAATAACTCTCTACTTCCCACGCCAGTCCATTTTTATCTTTGGACAGTTCTAAAAGTTAGAATGTTGTTTCTTACATTGAGCTGAAAATCTGTTTTCCTCTAGCTTCTATCCACTCATCCTAGCTTTCATCTTCAGAGCCATATTCAGTACTTCCAATTTCTGTTCTAAATGACAAGGCTTCAATTATCACACTCCTCTTGAGACAGCTGCCCTTCTGGATTTTCATGCCAGAAAATCCCGCTGACCATGTTTCTGAACATGTTGAGATCTACTTTCCCAGAATCCAGGGAGTAGGTATGACTGTACCTATTCTTTCCTTTCCTTGCTATCACATACCTTGGAAGAATATGACCATGTCTTCCCTGGAGGCATAACTTCTATTTTGCTAAAAATGTTCTCGGAGTTACTCAAATATAGATACAAAGTCATCATTATTCCCAATTGCTTTCAGTAACTCTGGGAGATAACAGTTTGAGATAAAGCAGGTCAAGAACTTGTCAGAAGTAGTACTACTAGCTGAATGAGAGTCCCTTTATACATCCCCAATATTTGAAACTCCCCTTTTTACAATATATTAAACCTGTGCAACATGTCTGACCTAAATCAGAAACATATCATTTATTTCTTACATCAGGCCAAATGACACTTAATACATCTTCACAATAATATCACACCTGTACTTTCACCTTTCATTCACACTCCAGTTATCTCTAGTAAATTTCTACTCTTAGGGTTTTGGATTTCTAAGCAGGCATAAATGACATTGCAAATTTCTCTACTCAGCAAAGTCTGTCTCTACTCAATTAGATCTATTCTCCCATTACCATATTTCAAACAGACCATAGTCACCAAACTTTGGTGGCACCAGTGAGATATTTACCATCTGTTTTATGATATCTAATTTGCTAGGTTACCAGCTATAATCAAATATATTGAGTCCACAGGATGTACTGATAATCAAAATAAATGTAATCTGAAATAGCTATTTTTAAAATTTTTAAAAAATGAAATAGAAATTTAGCCAGAAATGAGGGCATTGTAAATTTAATCTGGGCCTAATCTCTGGGTTTGACACCTAAGGGCAGACATTCTGTAGGGAACTTCTGCTACTTTTCTCTGCTTCTACCACTGGTATTATGTCAAACAGGCAAAATGAAAATGGTCAGGAACTGCAGTTATCCTATACCAGGAGAGCAGAAGTCATTTTTCAGGCTAGATTTTTAAGAGTATAAAGCTCGGTTCACAGTTTAAGAGAAACATAGTTTTCTATTCACAATCTGTTTTCCAGCCAACCTATTTTATTACCAATATCAGGAAGGTACAGAGATAAAATATAGTTTAAACTTCAAATCCCTCAAACCAAGCTGTCAGGGAGGGGAGAGGTCAGATGCTGACATACTGGAAAAAAGGAAAGCTGATGATGACCACAGTGGTGATATCAGTTTTTTAACCTGATAAGTATGAATTGGGATGGAATCAGGAGAAGATGAGAGTTGGGTTATTTGAGGTTCATGCTGTTGATGGTAAAGACAGATGTGCCTAGAGAGGGTTAAGTACATAGAAGATGAGGCAATGCATACTCAGAATTGAGATAAAGCCTCCACCAAGCTCTGGGACTCATTTTCTCTCCTGCTGAATGCTATAAGAAATTGTTTTTGAATCACGTGCATCCTAAAAACGTAATTTCTTATGATCCCAGAAGTTTGCTGGCATAGGAGGGAAGGATGAGTTTGGTCTTTAAGTTTCCTCATGTCCATCACTAGCTTTCATTTCAGCATTGATCCACTTTTTCTTCTCATGTTAAAAAAAAAAAAAAAAAAAAAAAAAGACCAGAAAAAAACATGTTAGAACATGTAGTTCTATAGTAAGTTAGTTCAATAGTAAGATACTATTCTGGAATTCTCATTCACATGGCATTTAAGAAATAATTGCTTAAATTATGCCACTATTATATGAAAAATAACTTGTTTTTTTTATTAGCTTTGTGGGTCATTGATTTTTTTTTTTTTTTTTTTTTTTTGTACAAGAATAAGGATATGTTTCTTCTGTCTTTAAAGATCCCACAGAGGGGCACCTGGGTGGCTCAGTGGGTTAAAGCCTGTGCCTTCAGCTCAGGTCATGATCCCAGGGTCCTGGGATGGAGACCCACATCGGGCTCTCTGCTCAGCAGGGAGCCTCTTCCTCCTCTCTCTCTCTCTCTCTCTCTCTCTCTCTCTCTGCCTGCCTCTCTGCCTAATTGTGATCTCTGTCAAATAAATAAATAAATCTTAAAAAAAAAAAAGTTAAAGATCCCACAGACTTGGAGAGAAGATAAGACATACATGAATACCTAGTACATAATCTATAGTGTGGCAAGAAAGAGCCCAGAGGTTTAGAGAAAGGATTAATTCTGAACTCAAGAACACCATAAGCAAAATGGGAACTGTGATATGAATGTTTATATCCCCACAAAGTTCATATGTTGAAATCCTAATGCCTGATGTGATGATATTGAAAGGTGGGGCTTTTGAGAGGTGCTTAGGTCATGAGGGTGGAGAGCCCTCACAGATGGGATTTGTGCCCTTATAAAAGAGGCTTCAGAGAGATCCCTAAACCCTTGCACCATGTGAGGACAGAGTGAGAAGGCACGGACTATGAACCAGAAAGAGGGACCTCACCAGAAGAGGACCATGCTAGCGCCTTGATCTTGGATTTTTCTGGTATCCCAAACTGTGAAGAATAAATTGTGGTTGTTTATAAACCATCTAGCCCATAGCATTTTGTTACAGCAGCCTGAGCTGCTAGGAATGGACTAAGACAATGGCTAATGCTGAAACAAGAGGATTCAAACATGAGCAGAGTGAGCGCAGACCTCAGTTTTATCACCCTGCCTTAGCCACAGCATTTCACCCTGCATTAGTTTCTTCAACCATTAAATAAGAAAGGAAAACGGCATTCTTGCCCAAAGTACTCCTATCCTCTGGAGATGGCTCTGAGATGAGCACATCAATAGACAGATCCTAAATCAAGCAAAAATATCATATTGTTCATGGAAAGCTTCACAGTGCTCGGAATAGGGCAGAAATGTCATCGCTGTCTGCCACCGCCACCTTCCAAACTTTACCTTCTTTTAGGACAGTCCCACAAACAGAGGCCGTGTGGTCAAGCTGAAGTGAAACTGGATGTTCACATGAAGCCAGTCTTAAAAGAAGGTTAATTTGTGTTAGCAAACTGTCAAATAACCTGTCATACCTCATTATTTTTCTTTATACACATCCTTCCTTCCTCTCCAGTATAAAATAAAGAAATAAACGATAAAAGTATCTCCAGGATTGTGTGATAGCTGATCTTTCAAGGCTACTTTGTGGCTAAATAAATAAAAAGAAAAGCAGAAACAGTGCTATTCTGAAGGACTTTTTTTCCTCTTTGAAGACACTGCAAAGCAATCATGATAATATAAATTCAAGGGCAAGTGCTCCATCCTTTATAAACTTGAATTAGTAAGTTGATCCTCTTCACCAGCATGTTTTTAGTGCACAGAGAGATAAAATTTGATAAGTTCATGAAAACAATCACTTTAGTACAACAAGAGGTGTTAATAAGTATTGGCATTGAAAATGTATGAAACAACCAAAATGCAGAGAAAGTGATAGAGTCCTTCTTATAGTATATAAATTACATTATTAAAATGATGATTGATATTATAGCTTATATTTCAAAGACTCCCTTTATAGAACAAATCTACTGTCAAAAATGATAATAAGAAAATACTTTCTCAAGAGTATACCTGCCCATATCTAATTCTACAAAACTGTAG
This sequence comes from Enhydra lutris kenyoni, assembly GCF_002288905.1. Taxonomy (NCBI): domain Eukaryota; kingdom Metazoa; phylum Chordata; class Mammalia; order Carnivora; family Mustelidae; genus Enhydra; species Enhydra lutris. The sequence continues at coordinate 16,397,230 of NW_019154099.1, forward strand.
ACATGAGAGAGTTTTCTAGAATAATGAACTATCTAAAAATAAGAGGTGGGCAGAGGAGTTTAAGGGAAAAAAAATGACACTAAAATATGTCACCTTAAATTTTTTTTAATACTCTACATAAAAGTGCTTCATTCAAAATAGTCCAAAAATGGCATACAACACTACTTTATATAAATTTATATAGCACCCCTCCTTTTTCAAATACCATCTATGCATGAATTATCAGTAGGGTTCTTCTGTGGTTACTTGATTATGTATTAGATCAATCTTTCTCTCTGTCTCTGTCTCTCTTTCCCGTGAAGAAATTGAGAAAATGAGTCAAGTTACTTGCCTCAGCTCATACCAAATAAAGACAAGTTTTTAAACATCTAGTAAGATAACTTTCAAATATGACAAGAGGGATCATGTCAGGTCAACTTAAAGAAAGAAATGAACAATCAAACAAGGTACAACCAGTGGCTTTAAAACACTGTTTGTTCTTTATGCTTCTACTGGTTGCAAAGGACAGAGGGGAATTTAGGTAATTTCAAGTGACAGGGTTCACTTCCTGTTTCCAGTCCAGCATGTAAAGAGTTTGGAAGTCATCACTCCCATCCTCACAATAAGTAAACATATGAATAAGCTGAAAATCAGCAACTTTCCTCAAATCAACTGGAGAATTGAGATGATGGAGCAAATGCTACCCTAAATCCTGGAGAGAAAGGCAGATACAGGGAATCACAGTTCACTGGATACAGAGAAGAAACCTCAGCTAGAGCCAGCATCCGTTAGGGATACTTTAAGGGAACTAATTGCTGAAGAGTGAGCTAAGACAAGCATAAGAGATAAAAAACCCCTGGAGACCCAGCCTTTGGGGTGTTCCCGGTACTTTTTGTGAGTTTCAACTCCAGGAGCCCAACCAGGTTCTTACTGAGAAACTGAAGAAAAATCTTCTCATGCTCCCAAAAGGAAAAGAGAGAAGTAGCCATTTCAAAATATACCTAGAGCATTTTGTTCTACTTAACAAAATCTTTTCTTGAGGCAAAAACGAAACTGACTTGGGTTTTATCAGAGTCTAACAGATGTGGAGGATGGGAAATACCCAACTCCAGTGCCCTCTAGCCTTTCGGTCTCACCTGGGCGGGGGGGGGGTGAGACTTAAAATAATAAAATTGAGACTTAGACATAATCGTGGCCGCTAAAATGATTTCCCCGCCCCCACATGGGCATCCTGTGCCATACGAATAGGGTCCCTGAATAATAACAGAGGAGTACAGCTGAGAAAAACTGTGTGGCTCAGACCTTATTTACAAAGGAGACTTCAGGAAAACTCAAAGACAGCAGAGATGACAAAAGGAAGGACACCCTAAGAAATTTCAGTCTCTGACATCTACAGCTATAGTCAACAGTAAACATAGCTCAACACCTAGCCAGATAAATAGAAAATCTCACACAAAGGTCAGATTACTGAGTTCTCCTACCCAAGACATCACATCTGGCTTTCAACAAAAAAATTACAAAGCTTGCTAAGAGGCAAAAAAGACACAGTCTGAAGAGACAAGGCAAGGATCAGAACCAGATTCAGATACGGCAGATACTGGGACTGATCAGACCTGAAATTTAACAACAATTTGTATGTTAAGGTCTCTCATGGAACAAAGAGACAATGTGTAAGAACAGGAGAGTAATGCAAGCTGAAAGATGGAAACTCCAGGAAAGAGTCAAAAGGAAAGACTAGAAATCAAAAATCCTGTCACAGAAATGAAAAAAGGCCTTTGATGGGCTCCTCAATAGACTGTACCCAGCCAAGGAAAGAACTTGAGAACTTGAAAATATGTCAACAGAATCTTCTCAAATTGCAAAGCAAAGAGATTTTTAAAAACAAAAAACAAAAAAGAGAATACAATATCCAAACACTGGGGGACAAATACAAAAATAAAACATACAACATAATAGGAATACCAGAAGGAAATAAAAGAAAAGAACAGAATAAATATTTGAAATATGAATAGCTGAGAATTTTCAAGTTAAGGATATGTGCTGCAAGGACACAAGGGGAAACGAGGGAGTCCAGAAAAACTTCACAGCTATCAACAGAACCAGTTTCATGGAGAATTAAGATGCCCCTCATTCTATCATAGCACACAACATAATCTACTGGCCACAAACTATAATGTAGCCACCGCTATTCTCACAGATCACTTTTCGTTTTTTGGGGTTTTTTTTAAGATTTTATTTATTCATTTGAGAGAGAGAAAGAGTACAAGCTGGAGGGTGGGGCAGCAGAGGAAGAAGTAGAAGCAGACTCCCGGCTGAGCAGGGAGCCCGATGCGGGACTCCATCCCAGGACCCTGATATCATGACTGAGCTGATGGCAGACACTTAACTGTCTGAGCCACTCAGGTGCCTCATACAGACCACTTTTCTGCTGTGAGTGGGTCTGGTCTGTTTTCTGACTGCAGTTGACCCTTAAACAACATGGGTTTAAGCTGCACACATCCACTTACACATGGATTTTTTTTTTCAATAAAAGCAATACAGTACTGTAAATGTATTCTTTCTTCCTTGTGATTTCTTAGTAACATCTTTTCTCTAGCTACTTCACTGTAAAGATACAGTATATAATACATATACGGAATGTGTGTTAATTGTTTATGTTATTGGTAAGTCTTCCGGTCAACAGTAGGCTATTAGTCGTTAAGTTTTTGGAGTGTTAAAAGTTATCTGCAGGGGCGCCTGGGTGGCTCAGTGGGTTAAGCCGCTGCCTTCAGCTCAGGTCATGATCCCAGGTCCTGGGTTCAAGCCCCACATCGGGCTTTCTGCTCAGCGGGGAGCCTGCTTCCTCCTCTCTCTCTGCCTGCCTCTCTGCCTACTTGTGATTTCTCTCTGTCAAATAAATAAATAAATAGTCTTTAAAAAAAAAAAAAAGTTATCTGCAGCTCTTCAACTGTGTGGAGTGTGGAAGCCCCAACCCCTGTGTTGTTCAAGTGTTAACTATATTTTCTTTCTTCTTCTCTACCTCATGTTCTTTGTCTACGTGGCTTTCACAACTTCATGCCTCCCTTTTTGCTTTGTGTCTTAGCCTTTGATCAGTTGATTATCTGTGTCCCTCTCTACAGGTCCCTATTCTACTCAGTAAGAGAGAATCCAGCTTGGTTCCTCACTTTCCAGCATCAGCATCTTCATTGAACAGAATCAAATCACTTCATCAAACACCTGATAGGCTGCTGGCCAACCCATACACTGGTTGTATTTGGCTCAGGTGCTAATTCTTGATCTAGACACCTCTGAGCTAAGCACACAGATCATGTGATAAAATGAATTAAGAACAAGAAGCTGCTTCCTAGTACTATTAGCAAGGTAGTCTCTTAGCATGTTATGAATTTATCTGAATTCCTAGGCATCTTGGTAGCAGGTTGCGAAGATCAAACTTAGTTCCCAAAGAAAATGGGAACTTTGATTTAGTGATCATTTATCTAACCCTAACCCTAACCTTAACCCTTGAGTTTCATTTCTGGTTTATGTATCACTCCCACCACCACTACCACCAATGAACAAGGATAGGGGGACAAGGAATAAACAATTTAACAACACTGATGACCACCCCAAGGTATACTCTTGAGAGTCACAGAGCAGGACCAGGCTGCTCATATTACCCAAAGTCAGAGCAGACAGCTGCAAAGAGTACAAAGATTGATGTGACATCCCCTTTCCTCCATGGTCCCATTCCCTTAGTTATTTCATTGTGTCACCTGTCCCAAAATACTTTGAATCTCCTCTACTAAACATGTGGCTGGAAAAGGAAGAAAGGAAAATGGACATATTCTAAAACAGGGGTGTGTGTATGTGTACCTCTGTGTGTGTGTGTGTGTGTGTGTGTGTGTGTGTAATTTTCTCCACCAGAGCACAATATGTTTGAATAAATATATTTTTCATATACCTGATTTAAATGTAGGCTGCTAATTTTCTGAAGCAAATAAAATCAATGTAGGAAGAAAGCACAGTATTCTTAACTTGAATTCGAGTTAAATATGAATATGCTTCCTCCTCACTAGTTTTCAAGGGATCAGCTCAGCTAACTTCTCTCTGCACAGATGACACACAGCAGTGAGGAAGAGACACCAGGCACCAGCATCATTCTTCTTAGTTCTTGACTGTGTTTGACCTTCTGGGGCACCTCTCTAAGAGAGGGAAAGCGTGCTTTGCTCTACCTCCACGTAGAGGGCAGGGTTCGAGTAAAGGCTACAAGATAGAAGACAAGAACGCTGTTCCTGTTTAACTAACTCTCTCTGGCCTCACAATCAAAAGAGGTGCCCTCATGCATCACATCTTTTCTATTATCTTTGGCCGCTGTGCATACTGTTTCTCAGTGAGAAAGAGTGAAACCTTCTGCTTTTCAATAGAGATTTATACTTAAGAAAGAGACACAAAATGTGCAGCAGTCCTGTGTTCCCATTTTGCCAGTCTTCTCTGGCCCCACATACCTTATAACCTGATGGCTCCTGCCCACAATGTATCTCATCCTAATCTGTTTCTTAGGACAGATTTTTAGGAGAGAGAAGGCAAACACCTTTGTCTTAAAAAAAATAATAAAAAATAGGAGCACCTGGGTGGCTCAGTGGGTTGAAACCTCTGCCTTCAGCTCAGGTCAGGATCCGAGCGTCCTGGGATCGAGTCCCGCATTGGGCTCTCTGCTCAGCAGAAAGCCTGCTTCCTTTTCTCTCTCTGCCTGCTTGTGATCTCTGTCCGTCAAATAAATAAATAAAATCTTAAAAAGAAAAAAACTTAAAAAATAAAAAATATATTTTAAAAGCTATTAGAGTTGTCACTGTTCAATCTGCAAAAGAAAATACCAAAGTCATTCATTCATCAAAATGTATTGAGTGCTTCGACACCAGTGGCCTTAATACATGTCTGTGGGAACTTAAAAAATGGTCAGGAAGGTTTCTCGTTTTAGAGTTGAAGGAACCAAATCACAGAAAGGTCAGATGATCTATCTAAACTAAGAAATGGAGTATCATTACAATAACGAGGAGTTTGGTTCACTGGTTGTCAGCCAAATAATTTCACTTACCTTTTCATACAGCAGCTACAAATATTACCATACTTCAGGACCTGTGATATTATGTGTATCCTGCAAGATGAATGTCACGTATGTCCTATCTCATGTGACATTATGTAGTTATTTGTTTTCCCTTCAAGCTACAGAAAATTTAGTGTGAATTTACACTCAGTTTTAATTAATTGAAAAGATGTTTGAAGTCAACTTTATCTTCCACTAGTAAAAACAAAACAATACAAAACAAAACAAAAGCCAGTATGTCCTTTAAATTAAAAAAGAAAAGTGACCAGTCTTACTTTGCTCTCTCTCCTGTGAGCCCTCTTCTCCCTGAATTGGCATGAATAGAGGTAGTGAGGGAAGTGAATTCCCCATTACCTGGAGAGTAAAAAAACCCAGACACGTATAGAGAGCTTAGTGTACATGCTGCATAATAGTATTTCTGAAGAGTAGTGAATTCTGTATTCAAACAGAGGTCAGCAAATAAATCCAGAGTGCCTGAGTGTTTGATTTTTCCTTTTTAAAGATGAGCTTCTCTTTTGGTTGGAGGCTTTCATTTCCCAGCTCTGACACAGGGTAGTCACATATGCAAACACGGACACTATGCCTGCAATCTCAATATAGATTAATTATTTCTGGCTGCCCAGAACCTCCCGTGGGTTATGCTGTTTCCCTGATAAACCCCAACCCTCCCTACTCAAGAGACAAAAGACACACACACACACACACACACACACACACGTACACGCGCACGCATAGGCATAGGCACACACCCATAAAAGGTGAGTGCCTCAATCCACAGTTATTTCACCTTGAATAGACTTTCCAAATGAAGTCCTTTTATTTTGCTTTCTATATAAAACAGTAAAAACCAAAAAGGAATTTCAAATCTCAGGGTTTTTTTTTATTAGTGTATCACAAACTGCTAATTAGAAAAGATTTCTTTTACTAAATGATTTAGTTCTTATGTCTGTTTTAACACTTGAAAGGTTACAGCTTCAGGAAAAAAGAAAAGAGCCTTAATTAAAGAATGAATTATTGAATATTCAGTTTTAATTGATGTTGCCCTGTGCTATTATTTTGCATGTTTATAGATGTTTTATGTGATTCTGTTATCAGAATAACTAAAGAGAGAGACACTGACTACTGAGCCTAAAAAGGGGGAGGGCTTCTGCCTGATCACATCCAGCCATTTAAGTTCAAGAATCATCTGAAGCGTGGTTTCCATGACAACAAGTCACTAATTGCAAACATAAAATAAAGTAAAAAAATCAACCTTCCCTGAATTTGGCAGCTGCATGGATGATGTCTTTTTTTTTTTTTTTTTAATGGTAAAATGGCACTTTTCCTTAGGGAATTCCTCAAGTCATTTTCCTAAAACCAGGAATCCACTCCATCGTGGGGTTAACTCCAGTGTGGGGAAAGTGTCAGCTTAGAGCTATCCAAATCTCTTAGGCTGTGATTGCCAACACCCAGCTCCTGCTGGAGATAAGGGAAGACAGTTACGATGAGGAGTGAAGGATTTTTGCATCTTTGAGTTATGGAACAGCAGAGACTGCTGCTGGGACAGATGAACAAACCAAAGAAATGCTACCATATACCGGCTTTAAACATCCTTTAGACAAGGGAGGAAAGTCAGACTGAGGGGGGAAAAGGTGAGTTGAAACCTAAAATTGGCCACTTTCCTCGGGGTTAGTCATCCATGCTCAATCACTAGCAAAGGTTTCTGGTTTCTCTGCCTGGCAGATTTTAAAAAACAAACAAAAAAGTGCACCCCTTGAGACTTAGAAACCTGTTCCACTGACACAATGGCACCATTCAAAATTCACCAATTTATGAACTGCAGCATATCATTTGTAAAAATTGCATCAGCCTGAGTTACCTTTCACCAGCTCTGTTAAGTCTACTCACTGGGTCACTAGGAGTGAGCAAGAACATTTTGATAAATTCTGTTTCCATGACGATGAATTAACCAGTGAAAAGGGGGAGGTGTTGAGAGATCTGTATTCTGTAGAATACTCTCAAATGTTTGCCTGTTTTCATTTTTAGCCATTTAGTTCTCATGGCTCTGTTCCAGGACTCTTTAATTTGCCAGTAGCTGTTTTTCCTACACAGATTACAGGAGTAATTCATCAGTGAATGTTTCACTCAGTGGTCCCCATCTAATGTAAGGAAACATAAAAATGAATTTTTCCAATTATGCCTTTTTGTTTGTTTAGAAAGAACGTAGTAAGCTTTTTCCCCCCTTTCTTTCCTCACAATCTGGCTTTAGTGTTCTTACTCTTGCTTCTTTATTGACCATTACCTTACGCAGACTACAATTGCGATTTGTGTGATGTTGAGATCTGCTTTTAAATACCAGTAATTCCCCCAAAGGCAATGGTTTCTGAATTTACTGGACCAAAACCCCAGAGGGGGACGTAAAGAGAAAAAGAACATTAGAACATGTAGGCCCTGTACGTGTTACAATGAGACAAAGTGTTTAGGAAAAAATTAAGAAAGCAATAGAGCCCTTCTTTGACTAAATTACTTTAAATTGGCTTATTTATATACAATGGTTTCTGTTTATGTTATTCCAGTATTTATCCACTTCTTGAATTTGATGATAACACTACTATTTCCTTGGGGATCAAAAAATAAACAAGTGATTCTGATGGTTTTGTTTTCCAAATGATGAAAATAGCAAAAAGAAGTTGTCTCTTCATACCAGAAAAAAACTGGATATGCAACGATTTTCTTGAAGTACATGAAGTAAGAAAAATGGCCCCTCAAAACATGTATTTCTAATCTAGCTTAAGTTTGTATCTCAACAAGTAACTAATTTAGTGCATATTAAAAATTAACTTCAAATAATGGATTTTTTCCCCTTGTCTTTCTTTTCACCTAAAACAAGGCAAATAGCCAGTTTTCAACTTTCAACTGTTTTGTTCTGGCATTGTGTAGCCATGAATTTAAAGAACACTTACACTCTTTTCCAAATTTACTCATCCTTTGCTTGAAGCAAGAAGAAACTTTAGGGAGATGTCCCAGACCGCCAATAATTAGCAAACCGATCAGATATTAATCTAAGACTCAAAGTGCAAAGGACCATGAGATTCACAGGCAGTAAAGAAGAAAACTATTTAACACTTTTTATGCAAAGATCTGCCAATCAGAACTACTTTTTAACTATTTCAATAAATAGTAATACAATAGTACATTTTTCTGTTAAGAACTCTTCTTCAGGGTCATATTTGCTCTGAGAACTTAATTTCTCTAACAGAATTCTCATACTGAAAAGAATATGGTAATTTTCTTTTCCTTCCTCTCTAACACCAAAGCACAAAAAAAATTACTAATATTAGTGGATCTCAAAGAATGTACATGATTGAAAATCAAAGTAATTGTTTTAATGAATAAACTCTAGTTGTTTGGCAGCAGACATCTATAACCTATTAGAAAAGGAAACCATGCCACTCTAAAGTCAATGTATTGGTAGCCCTGAATTTGTTCATCTTGATTTAAAACAGCGGGGGCAAGAGTGTCAGTTGACTGGATATGGACAAGGGGACGTCCCATGTCTTCTTTCGTTCACCTGCCATATGGAACTCCTGCTTCTTATGGGCAACGTGGGTGGGTTCTGCTAGTAGCACCATGCTTCCCTTCCTGCACCGAACGTCGTGTGCAAGTCACTGGCATTCAGTTCACATGGATGTTAATAGTGTGAGATCCCTCAGCCAGCTGTTGTCTGGAAAATAGAGATGGCATGGCCCACCCAAGAGACAGCTGCCTTCACACCGATGTGACCTGTGGCTGGCATCAGGCAGTGCAGGAGTCAGCTTGTTAATGCTAATGTCTCCAGTGAGATAGGGATACACAGCAGCTCTCTCAGTCCTATAGATTGAAAATGTCACAAAAATACTGTCAGGCTCAGTTGCTGATCATTAAAAATGAGTACAAATGAGAGGAATAATGGCTTGTTGATCCACCTGAGTCAAGTTTGACATCCTTGTGACACTATTTACAACTGTATCAATGTCATTCAGGCATTCGTGAGAGATTTTTGACAAAGAAAATTATCATGAAACTTCTTGAGTTTCAGGGTAAAACTGGTCAAAAGCAAAACATACTATAAGCTCCAATAATGTTTATCTCATCATACACATTAAGTGATGTGCTCAGCAACTATCCTATATATTGCATATATTACAGACTATCTATTACATAAAATTCTTTTGAACACTGACAGGACATTTTATAAATATTCAGGACAATGACATTTAAAGAGGCTTACTACTTTGTGTATGAACATAATATACAAATACATAATTTACCATAAACGTGGTCCCATTTAAATGTGGATATTGAACACATAGTCATATAGCAATGTAAGCACTGTTAAGAAAATATACATTTGGGGCACATGGGTGGCTCAGTGGGTTAAACCCTCTGACTTTGGCTCAGGCCATGATTCCAGGGTCCTGGGATCGAGCCCCACATTGAGCTCTCTGCTCAGCAGGAGCCTGCTTCTACCTCTCTCTCTCTCTCTGCCTGCCTTTCTGCTTACTTGTGATCTGTATCTGTCAAATAAATAAAATCTTAAAAAAAAAAAGAAAATATACATTTATGAATCTAAAGAGCAGATATCTTCTAATATTTCCAATCTGTTCCTAAAAGGTTGTGTGCAATATTTTTTAATCACATAGTTTCTTAATTTACTGAGACCTTACTACTTAAATAAATTCTGCAATGATTCTTTTAGTAAAACCAGAAAGATGTTTGTAGTATGAAAAACTATTCTCTTTATGTATGTTTTGCAACTTATAATTTTTATACTTACAATTTTTAAATGGTGTATTTAAGATAAGAAGTTTAAAGCAGGTACATGTTTTTGTTGTTGGCATTTTTTCCCACTCTTTCAGTGGGAGGTGATACTGAGAGGTATAACTTCAAGAGCAGCATGTTGATGCAAAGAGATTTGATCAAGAGTGCTGGCCTAGGATCCAACTCCCACTTTCCTACAGAGAATCTAATCCTGTTGACGGCCACATGTTGCTCCCTGTGGCATAAAAGGTTTATACCAACGTCCAGTTCGATAGCTGAGACTCTTTGCCACAAGCTGAGAAAACATTTACTGGAGGATGTTTAGGTGAAGAGAAGTAATAGTCTTCTACTTAATGTAGGAATCAGGGCAAACCTCCATCTGTAAATCACATAAAATTTTAACAGCACGGAGAGATGATCATTATTTAAAAAGCTCTTTTAGTAAAATAGATTGCTACCAATTCAGTGAGAAAGTTGGTGTCGTTATTCACTCAACAAACGTTTAGGTGTATTCGCTATGGTTTTGCCCCCCGAAAGTTGAGTGTGTGTATGGAACATGTATAGAGATAGAGAATCTAATGATTATAAAGCAATATGGCAGATAGCTATAAAAAGGCAACCAAAATCATTGTAATGGAGGACTGTAGGAAGAGGTTATTGGAGAGAGAACAGTAAGGTTTAACAAAAGCCTTCTGAATGAGATAATTAGGGAACGAGCATTCCACACAAAGGGGACAGCCAAACAGAAGCAGGAAGTGAAAATCAATCCATTAGGCAGAGACAACCACAAACTGCTCAGTGTTGCCTGAGTGCCCAGTGTAAAGCATGCCTGGGAAACAGAGTGACAGAGAGACAGGCAGAAACCCCAACAAGGAGGGCTCACAGTCACTATTAACCTGCATGCTGTCTTGTCCTCACCACCCTCTTGGGAGGTGAAGGCAGTGATTCCAATGGAAGATAACGACGGTGACGGTTAAGTGTGCAAGAAGAAAATGAATCAAATCTATGTAGAAGAAGTAGAATAATCAGAACTTGGTGATTGATGGTCTCACAGAGAGATGAGAGATTGCAGTTCTGCCTTGAGCAACTGGGTGGACGGTGGTGTCACCAACTGAGGGAAAGGATCCTTTTGTGGGGGGAACATGTTGCAACAAGTGTCTATGGAATGTTCCTTTGGAGATGCCCAGTTAGTAATTGGATAGATAAGTCCGAAGCTCAGGGCACACGCCCAAAGTAAGGACACAGACTTGGAAACCACTGGAAAATAACGATATCTGAAACCATGTTACTGTATAAGATTGCCCAAAGAATATAGAAAGTGAGATGAGTTATAGTTTAAGGACCCCACCCTGGGGTTCAATAATTTAAGAGTTTGACAAAACAAAGTAGCCAAGAAAGGAAACAGCAAGGAGTTGACCAGACGTAAGAGAAGCCATAACAAAACACTACTATGGGACCCACAAAAGTGAAAAATGTAGCAGACGAATCCAGTAAGATGAAGATGGAAAACGAAATTACTCGCCCACTCTGCCTCCTCTTACCTGAATACAAATCTGCCTCATTAAAAATGGAAAGAACTTAGAAACCTAAGCCCAGGAAACATCTAGGAAAGGGCAAGGTCCACATACTCACAGATTACTTGAAAGTTGTCTGTTGCTAATTTTTAAGCAAGGGAAGCCTTATCAGTTTATTTTGTTAATTTGTTTATTCTCTACCTTGTCCTCAAAGCACCACAAATTCTTTAGATAAAATTCCTGAATTCATTCTTTTCAATTAAGTTTGCAATAAATGTTAAGCAAAAGTCAGTTCACTGTTACATCTCACTGAAAAGTTATCAGGAGTGCAGATTATATCTACCGCAGTTAAGGGTGGAAATTTGTGCTTTGAAGTTAAGCTGAGAATGCTCCCTAGAGAGAAGCCTCACTCAATCAGTTGATCCTAATAGAAAAGTATAGCATTCTATAACACAGAGAAAAGCAGCAGTCTTAAAAAAGAAGGACACTGATCTATAAAGCCACATAGAGCAAGCCCACAGCAGACTCCTGAGCAGGGGAGAGTGGAAATACAATGGAATGTTGACTTCTTGGCCTTGTATACGGGAGCACCCCAACAACCGGAGACACACCTAAGGAACACACCATCGCAGCTTTGTCAGCAGCAGTCACATTGTGGTAACGACTCAATCTCCCCAGATATGTCTTGTGCATCTTAGGGCAAATAATTGATGTTCCTAAATTCCACTTTCCTTATTTACTAAAATGAGATGAAATTATTAATTACCCCTTAAATTTGTCACAAAAAATCTAATGAGATACTATATGTAAAGCATTAGTCTAGTAGTTGTCCTCACCATGGAGTGATTTATCCCCCAGGGGACATCTGGCAATGTCTGGAGACATTTTTGGTTGTCACAGCTGGGAGGGGGTGGCTGTTACTGGAATCTATTTGTAGAGGCCAGGGATGCTGCTAGACACTCTACAAGACACAGTACAGCACTCTACAACAATGAATTATCTGATCCAAAATGTCACCTACTCCACGAATAAGAAACCCTGAGCTAGGAACCACACATACACATTATAGTAGCTGGTGTTTCTGGAACCTTCACACCCTGCTAGACACTAAGTGCTTAACATTTGTCTCATCTGACCCTCACCAAAATCTCATGCGATTGGCACTAGTATTATCCCCAGGCTACACATTAGGAAACCAACATGCAAAAAAGAAGTTAAGTAATGTACACAAGGTCACACAACTAGCAGAGGTAGAACCAGGATTCCATAAATGTTAACGATTAGTTTTTTTGTTTGGGGGTTTTTTGTTTGTTTGTTTGTTTTTAGTTTTGGAGGTAGAATTTAGTGATGCATCCATTGCATGTTAACACCCAGGGCTCATTCTATCAAGTGCCCTCCTTAATGCCCATCACCCAGTTACCACATCCCCCCACTCATCTCCCCTCCAGCCACCCTCTGTTTGTTCCCTATATCTAAGAGTCTCTTCTGGGTTGCCTTCCTCTCTGTCTTTATCTTGTTTTATTTTTCTTTCCCTTTTCCAATGTTCATCTGTTTTGTTTAAGTTCCACATATGGGTGAAATCGTATGGTGTTTGTCTTCCTCTCACTTACTTCTTATAGCATAACACACTCAATGTTAACGATTATTATGTTTCATGGACAAGTGAAAAATTATTCAAATAGTATTCAGATATTTTCAAATATCCAACTCTTGGCATTACATAACCAAAAAAAATTTTTTTTTCTACGTTCATCCAATCATTGACATAAATCTAGACAAAACTGATATGTTGCATGCTTTGACTTCCAGACTCAAGGTTTTCTTTAAATGGACACAAAATAAAAATGGCATAATGGTTGAAAGAGAAGAAAATTTAGCATTTCTTAAGAGCACCTTAAAAAGACAATTGCCAGATATGCTTTTAGAGAAATCTTTTTAGTGTTAAAAATCGGTAAAACCCGACTTCAGGAACTGGCCTTGGATCTTGTCTAATGCTGAAGTCAATGGCTTTTCCTGTAACGGTGTTAGGGTTTAAGTACTGCTTCAGGCCTCTGCAAAGCTCAAACACGGGATCAGAGAGATAAAAGTCACCTGACTATATCACTTTCACTTTATAGTCCAAAATTCTTAGCATCTGTGCATTTATCCAATTGTCAGGGAAGTGTCATTGATTGTTTTTAACAATCTTTGCATCGATGTGTTTCAGAAGGTGGTTTTCTCTTCTTTAAACCTCCCTTCAGGGACTGTGAAACATAAGCTGTTAAGTGCAGATGTGTGTAGACCTTCAAAAAACCCTAGAAAGGCAACGAGATGCTTGAAATGTGAGCACACACACAAGTATTTTGATGAAATGTTTATGGAAATTTGGGGTTCCTGAATTTTTAAGGTAAGTGTATAGCGAGTAAAGATAGTATAGTATATTATGGCATAGTGGCTTAAAGTACAAGATCAGTATTCAAATCCTGACTATACCATTTACTAATGATGGGATCTTGACAAAGGGATGTGACTATTCTGAGTCTCAATTACCTTTCCTATTAAAAAAAAAAAAAGGCAAATCTGATTGACTACACAGGGTTCTCCAAAAATAAAATATTTCTTTTTATTTTACGCTGTCATATTTCAAGCACTGTTTTAGATAGTAAGGATACTGCAGTGAACTACTCTCACACACCTTATAATTTAAAAAGTTAAAATGAAATATCATCTCAAGTACCAGTAATTGTTCAAGTAGTTCTGGGGGTGCCTGAATGGCTCAGTCATTAAGTGTCTGCCTTCAGCTCAGGTCATGATCCCACGGTCCTGGGATCGAGCCCCACACCAGGCTCCCTGCTCAGCGGGAAGCCTGATTCTGCCTCTCTCGCTCCTAATTGTGTTCCCTCTCTCGCTGTGTCTCTCTGTCAAATAAATAAAATCTTAAAAAATATATATATAGCTCAAGATAATCTGATAATAGTCCAACAAGAACAGGAGCTGACAAGGCCTCAGAGGTGATACCATTTCAGCAGAGACCTGAAAGAGGTGAGGCAGTGTGATCCACGTGAGTATGTAGAAAAGAGCTTTCCACGCAGAAGAAAGAATAAATGCAAACATCCTCAGTCTGGAATGCTTCAGCAATTTTGAGAAAAAGCAAGATCTGTGAGACTGGTGCTCAGTGACTTCTGAATCAAATTGAAAAGATAGCCAAGGAATAAGTCTTAGAAACTTAGATGCCGTAGTAGTGTTTTGAATTTTACTTTGTGATGAGAAGCCATTGAACATTTTTTATCTCTCTCTCAGGATCCAATTTATGTTTTGAAAAAAATAACTTTGGCTCTTCTGTGGAGAATAGACTCTAGAGAACCAGAAGTAGATACAGGATGACCAAGTAAAAGTAACTGCAATAGTGCAGGCAAGAGGCAGTGGTCGCTTCAAATAGGAGATGGCATTTAGCAGCTGCAAAGAGTACTAAGATTCATGGTACGTTTGAAGGTAGATATATTGAATATAACTTCTAATAGAGTTAGTATGAGTTGTGAAAAAGAAAATGAGAATGATTCCAAAGTTCTGGACCTAAGCACTTGAGTGAATGGAGACTGAAGAAATAGGTACAAAGGAAGGAAACTATAAAGAACTACAAGAACTTAGTTAAGAGACACACATTAGACATCCATGTGGGAATATTCAGTAGGCCACTGGATATGTAAGTATACATTCAGGGAAAAGGTCAAGAATGTATCTTAAAATTTAGGCATTGTGAGGATATAAATAGAGTGAAGCTATCAGGACTGAGTGAGATCCCAATAGGAATGTGCTAAAATAGATCTAGCACAGATCCTGGCTCTGGCCTCTAGGGATTTCTAATATTCAGAGTCAAGAAGATGAAAATCATGAGAAGGTAGTGTCATAGAGCCAAGAAAATAAAGTGGTGCACAAAACGGAATCATCTACTGTTCATGTGCTGCAGAAGGGTTGAGTGAGAGGAGAGCAGAACTGACCATTGACATTGTCAACACAGAGGACATGAGTGACCTTGAGAAGAAAAGATTCAGTGGATTGATGGATAAAACACCTAATTTCATGGAGTGAGTGCAAGAGAGAATGAGAGGAGTGTAAGTGGGAAGGGAAAAAATGATAAACATTTTTTGTGATAATTAAATAATAAAATAAAAGTGAGGCATTTAGCCCAATGCTTGACATATTACAAAATGTCAATAGTTATCATCATTATTTATATTGTTATGTAGTCATCCCCCATCATTTGAATATTAACTGTATAAACAGCCAGACCAAGAGAAATAATTATCTGTATGTGTGTATATTTATCCATGGATATTTTATTAGTAAAAGTTGTTAATATATACATACATATTCATATATATGAAGGGATATATATATTGGGTGATGTATATAGATATATAAATGATACTTTTACCATCAAAATATTTGTGTATAATTATCTCATTTGTTCTTGACAGTATTCTGTGGTGGAAAAAATATAGTCGTTTGAGTTTTTCCCTCTTCTACAGCTGACAAGGCTTAAGCTCCCAAGTCATATATAAAGCCAGAAATGAAACCAAGATCTAATGACACCTGACTCTTTTCTCTTTTTGGCAACAAATAGAAGTTCAGTTATCCCCCTCAAAGAGAAAATCGAGCCATATCAATGAGAATTTGAAATGCAAATATCTGACCTGAATAATGAACACCCAAATATTTTTTTTAATTTATTATTTACACATACGCTGTTAACCATCTCACACAATTTGTTCCTTGTAAACATAGTCAGATTCCCCCATCAAGTGAGAAAATGTTCTGCTAGAGTGAGATTAAAATCTTTTCGGTATAGAAATTATGTAAAAAAAAAGAGAGAGAAATAAAGAAAAGGGGCAGATATGTCTTTGAGCATACATTTAATCAATCAAGAAAGTTTATCTTGTGCAATTACCCATGCTGAGCACTGGGTTAGGTACTGGGGATACAGGAGGAACTAGAACAAACATTCTTGCTCCCTTAACATCTATAGTCTAGTGAGAGATATTAATCAAATTTGCAATATTGATTTGTTAAATTATGGTAAGTATATGGAGGAAATGAGGAAGGAACCATGGCAGAGAAAAACAGGAACAACATAAGTGTTGTTATATGAAATGACATAACAAATGCATGTCATTTGTATGAAAGACATGAGGAAACTCCTGGATCTTTTCAACAAGCCAGGTACAATCACTTCAAGAACCTTTTAAGACATGCATTCAACAAGGCAGTTTGGTAACAGATATGAAAGGAAAATTGGGTGGATTTTCTTTTAAGGAATCCATGTTTCTTATTTCTAAATTAATGAAAACAAGGAGCAGTGTGCTTCCTTTACATGTCCTTTTAAGAGACTACCTCAGCCAAGGTGAAACATTAAAAGAAAGAAGTTTTAAATAATTCTGAAATGCTTTCAAGACATATTAGCTGCTCCCAAGACTCCAAGTTATCAATATGGAGCCCTACTTATTCCTTCTACAAGGCAAAGTTTCCCATCCCTAGAAACTAAGTTTTCTTTGGAGCTGCACCCAGTCCAAGTCCTTGATAATTTCTGAGACACATGCATTTTCCCATCAGTAAGAAAATGGTTAAGATGAATTGTGTGTCAATCTTCAAATCAGCTACTTCACATTGTTAGTCGACATACCCCGGCTTCTTCTTCATCCAGTTCTCTAACACCCAAACTGCTTGGTATTTGTTTTCTCCAACCCATGTCCTACTGTTCCCTCTCCCTCCCAAATCTTTCAACTGTTTTCTCTGGAACACTGATCAGATTAGCCATTACATCTTCAAACTCTTCCTGAAAAATCTATATTCTACTTTGGTTAGAACTCAAAGGTCTGAAGTAAGGTCTGTGGACTATCATGGGCTCAGTAACATGCTTAAAAAGATTAAGTTTTTAAGTTTTCTTCCTGTTATTTTGAAATATGATTTTGTGGGGGGAAAAAAGTTGCCATATTATGAGTATTGTTGTACTAAAAAAGGTCTAGGTTTCTTCGTGTGTATAATCAAGGAGCATAAGATCATCATTAAAACCTTATTACAATGTCTAGAATTGTTTCCTATTGACAAAAATTAAATAAATGTCTCTGCCTCATGATTAAAGAGATCTATCATTGCTTACTGTAAGCATAAAGTTACAGAAAACTTCAAAGGAAATGAATTATAAGGACACTTCCATATTCTTTGGTTTTACTTTTATCTTTGAAGTGGGACACAGAAGCCACAATATTTTTTGTGCTGAAAAGTTTGTATGAAAGGACGCATGAATCTAGCAAATGTAAATGTTTACCTTGAATTTGTGGACTGTTTTTGGTTTGGGGGTCTTTTAATGAAAACACTGCATTGAAATAACTAAAACATTATAAAAATTTGCCAAGGCAGGAACCAAGATTCATCTTTGACTTTCAGTATCTTTCACTCTTGACCCCACATTTATTAGCTCCCTGACTCATGGAATGATCTGGTTATTGCTGGATTTTGACTGGCACACTCGTTGTTGTTGTTGTTGTTATTGTTGTTTAAAGATTTTATTTATTTATTGGACAGAGAAAGAGCACTCATGAGCAGGAGGGGGTGCAGAGGGAGAAGCAGACTCTCCGCTTAGTGGGGGGCCCAACATGGGGCTTGATCCCAGGACCCCAGGATTATGACCTGAGCTTAAGGCAGACACTTAACTGACTGAGCCACCCAGGTACCCCAGGACCACACTCTTTGTATGTGATGATTTGAAAGATGAGCAGTTTTTCTGGGATCTGAAAAGAGGTAAAGAAGATAACTATGTGGCCATTACAAAGAACTTCTGCCATTACAAGACGTATGGAAAAAGTGATGTGACTTTCATGTACAGAGTCAGAGTTTCATCTGGAAATACGTATATAATGTGTGGTGATGTAGAGAGCTTCATGATCCTGGGCAAGGTGGGAAGATTGTATTTCACCTTGGGGAAGGTCTGGATCATGGCAGTAACTTAGCTTTTTGTTTTGTTTCCGTTTTTATTTTTAAGACTAGGCTATGTTCATTTGTCACCTGTGCAGCCAGAGAAAGGAGTGCCTCCTTTGTTTTCCTTGGGATTGAGATTCATGGGTAGTTGAGGCTCAGGAAAGGGAGGAGGTGGGAGAAGAAGGCTCTGCTCTCGAAGAACAGATCACAGACTGCATTGACCTGTGGGATGACTAGAGCCAAGAGAAAAATTCAGGAAGAAACTCTTTAGGACAGATAATGACAAATGAACTGACTTCCAAGCTTTCTTTTTCTCCTCTGTAATCCTCTTACGAAAGCCTCACATATTTAGTAAAACATGTTAGTATAGCCTTGGAGAAGGAAATAAATAGGCTCTATTTATGCTTGAGGCAGAACAGCATGGGGAGAGGACAGCGGCTTGCAGAGCTGTGATGGAAAGCCCCGAAGGGTTAGTGAGAAGCCTCAAGCAGGAGGAAGGAATGAACAGTGAAGGGCAACAACTAGAAAAAACAGAAACACTCCTTTTTGTCGAGATCCTCAGACAAAAATCTGTACTTTAAACAGATGAAACATGTGTTCGACAAATTTATATCGTCTTTAACACCATTCTAGGTGCCGAGGATAACAGGCATGAACAAAACTACCATGGCTCAGGCTTTGTGGAACACAGGTCCCTGTGGAAGAAACAGACAGTAAACAAACAAGCATAAATGCTGTCATGTGGTGATAAGAGCCATGGAGAAAACAGAGCATGGTGTAAGGGGTAGCATCTGCTGGGGGAGGGCTCCATGCCATTTTATAAAAGGAGATTAGGTAGACCTCTCTAAGAAAATGACATTTGATAGAGATCTGAAGGAAGTTGTGAGTGAGCTATACAGATGTCTGCAAGAAGAATGTTCTAGGCAAAGGGAACAAGTGGAAAGACTTGAGACTGGAGTGTGCCTGATATTTTTGATAGCTAAGTAAAGAAAGAAGCTCCATATGTCCATGTGACTCACTGCTATCTCCATCAGTATATATTGGCACCGACTCTTGTTTTCCACTGAGAAAGTCATTAACTTCATCAGAAACCCGAACACGATTGGCCAGCTTATCCCAAAGTTTCATCAAGAAATGGAAGCAGAATGTGCAATTCTTTACTTGCATACCAGAGTTTTCTGATTTTCCACAGGGCAAATCTTGCAGCTTCTGATTAATCTCCATGCAGATATTTCTCTCTCTCTCTCTTTTTTGACAGAGAAAAGGAAAGATAATTCCAAGAATGGTTTTTCAGAACAGAGTCCATTACTGACTTGCCTTATTTGGAAGCCATGTTTAGAGACATGTGTGGCATCTATTTTACTTCAGGTCTTTCCTCATTGCCAGGGAGTCTATTGCAAGAATATGTGCATTCAGGGAAGATGGGAGAGAGGACCATAATTATGTCATGGTAATGAAGTGTTTCTACAGCCTGGAATGAAGAATGGCAAAGCTTAAATGTCTCTGTAAGCAGAAAGTAGCAGATATACCTGGAAATTTAAAAAAATAAAACAAAAAAATTTTTGAAGTTTCTTCTACTCAGGAGACTTTGAAATCAAAACATGAATTCATTATAATTTTCTCACTGATACTGGCAACATTCATGTCATCGTCCTTCTCAAAGGTATCTTTGGTTTGAGGACAAAGAAAATGATGCTACATGAATTCAGCTACTCAACACGGAAGGTTGGATGGTCTCTGGAATTCCCTATGTAAGCCAACCCTCATCTGATAAACTGAACTATGAGAGGTTTGGTTCCACTTCCTGCCTCAAACCTTCGAAAGTCAGAGTGTTCCATATTTCTTAGCATCAAAATAAAGATAAATGTCCAATAAACCCATGGACAAGGGTATTTCTGTATCAAAGTCCTGCAACGTTTTTCTCTCTCTTCCTTCCTTTCCTACCTTCCTTCATTCCTTCCACTCTCTTCTTTTTTGTGAATAAACCTGAGGTTTCCATTAACATTTGCTTTAAAGCACATAAAAATTTTTTTAAAAAATTTTCACAGTTTAGAATTATGTTAATTTTTTAGGAAATGACCGTTTGTTGTTAGTATGATAAAGCAAGATTAAAAGATGCAGTTATTTGCAGAGATTGATTTTACATTCTGTCTCTGAAGAGAAATCAATTTTCCATCCAATAAAATACATTGTATGCAACTTTTGTGTATACATGTGTTTACATGCAATTTCCTGGGAACAAGTCTGAGGCTTCCATCAAATTCTCAAGTGCTTTTCAAAGGCATCAAAAAAAAAAAAAAAAAGTCAAGGCCTACTTAACACCTGAAAATGAACCCTAGCTCTGTTCTGAGAATAGTTCTTCTGTTCTTTCCAGCAAAGTCTGTTAATTTCCTCAAATTTCACAAGCCGCAGCATTGGGATATGGTCCCCACTGACATTTCTAAACCATTTCTCACCCATCATCCCATAGCATGTTTATCCTTCTGGCATCACTACCCTCCACCAACTTTCTTTTTATTGCCCTTCATTAACTATAGACTTTAGAACCTAATTCACATCTTCATCTCCATTCCAAGTTCTGTTAACATTCCCAGAGAGCTGAGCCTACAGATGGACAATATGTCCAAAAGCTCGTCTCAAACCTCTCTTTATTTCCATAATTTCAATGGTCTTCCCTCCCATTCTATTTCTGCTGCCACATCCCATGGATGGGCCCTATTCCTCTGTCAGCGCTTGAAATGTTCATGTCCAACTTCCTAAATGTCAACGTCGTCATTTAACAAGCACAACTCCTACCTTCCAATTCTCTGACTCGGCTACTTATGTAATACCTGTAGCTGTGAAGTAGCCCAACAATTAGAGCAAGTGCTTTGGAGTCAGATGCCCTAGGCTGAGTAGCAATTCTGCCATGTTCAAGATGTATGAACTTGAGCAAGTTTCTTAATCTAAGCCTCTGTTTTTGTTTTGTTTTGTTTTTAATGAAAATAACAGTTGTTGCTGAATAAATAATATACCCCATAACAGCATGATGCTACTGAGAAAGCATGCAACAAATCAGTCTTTTTTACTATTATTTGACCTTACCAAGACCTCTAATTACTTGCTCTTCTCACTTCTATATTTACCTATATCTAAATGCACTTTCCTCCCCCTCTGTCTTAACTGGTGTGGTCTTTCACTGTGGTCACTCTGATGCCAACATCCTCAGTTCTTTTCCCCCACTGTGTTTCTACTGCATTCTCCCTGCAAAACCCCAGCCCTAGATCACCACACAGAAAGGTATGACTTGGTTTGCCGTCCTTAGGATAGCGTTAAGTGGATAGCATTGTGAATGAATGAATGAATGTTACTATATATTCAAGGCCTTGATGGGATCCTCAGAGCTACCTCAAAGTTTCATTTCCTAGTGTCCTAGTCATCTCTCTCTTTTTTCTCAAAGCAGTTCTTTCAAATCCTCTATTATAATCAAATTCCAAGCCCTACCTCCTCCTTTCTCAAGAATTGCCATTTATGTATTTTCCTCTCACTCCTCTGTCCTACTCTACTGGACCTTCTCCATCAGCACTGAGTCATGCATGAGTCTCTCTCCTGCCCAAATGAAAACAAAACTAGAACTCAAAGTTAAATGCATCTTTCCTCTTCACTTCCTCTCCAGTTACTGCCCTAGTTCTCCTCCTCTCCCATTAAAAGTTCTTGAAAGAGTTGTCTAGACTCAGTCTATATTTTGTCACCTCTCATTTACTCTTCGATATGATATTCAGCCTCACCAGACAATTCAAAACGCTCTTGCCAACTTTACTTGTTACAACAGGAGCTTAGCATTTTGACAGGAATTGATGTTTTGACCTCCAGATATTTTTCTTGAATGCTTTCTTCCTTGAGTTTTTTTTTTAAATAACAGTTTTATTAAGATGTAATTCACATACCATAAAGTTCACCCTTTTGAAGAGTCAATTCAATGGTTTTTAGTAGATTCACAAAGTTTTGCATCATTCACCACTACCTAATTTCAGAATATTTTATCACTCTCCCCTCACCTCCCAAAAGAAACCCTGTGACCATAGCAGTCACTCACTGTTTTCTTCTCCCCTGGGAAATATTACTCTGTTTTCTGTCTCCGTGGAGTTGCTGATTCTGTTCATTTCAAATAAATGGAATCACACAGTATGTGGTCTTTTGTGTTTGACTTCTTTCACTTAGTATATTTTGAAGGTTCATGCTGTTGGAGCGTGTATCAGAACTTTACGGCTGAATAATATTCCATTGCATGAATATATCACATAATGTTTATCCATTAAAGTACTGATGTGCATTGGAGCTGTTTCCACTTTTTGGCTATCGTGAACAATACTGCTACAGACACGGATGTACAGGTTTTTATCTTTAAGAACTGTAAACAACTTAAATATCCATCCGTAGGAGTCTGGCAAGAAATGTCATGGTAGACTCAGAGGGTGAAAACACTTTCTGTTAATTAAAAGAATCTCTAGGGGCACCTGGGTGGCTCAGTGAGTTAAAGCCTCTGCCTTCGGCTCAGGTCATGATCCCAGGGTCCTGGGATCGAGCCCCACATCGGGCTCTCTGCTAGGCGGGGAGCCTGCTTCCCTTCCTCTCTCTCTGCCTACTTGTGATCTCTCTCTCTCTCTCTGTCAAATAAATAAACAAAATCTTTAAAAAATTAAAAAAATTAAAAAAAAAAAGAATCTCTAGGTGATACTCTTGTGGGTTGTTTCTAGTTCTTTCCTATACTCCTCTTTTCTCAATCTTTTCAAAGAACATGCCTATGTATATGAGAAAAAAAAATAATGGGGACATTTTCACTTTTAGGAAAAATTTTATGTTTACGTTATGATCAAATAAAATCAGATCAAAATCAGATTAAACCAAGATCAAATTAGTAACTCCCCATGTCGTCGTAAAGAATAATATCTTGAATCAGAATCCTTTCTGGGCGAGTTAATGGACAGGCGCCTCTCCACTGACAGCCTCCTTCTGTGCAAGCCGTTTTGGTCATTGCTATGGCCTTTCTGGTGGAGGGAAGGTGAAACAAAATGTTGTCAGGGAATGGAGGAACTCAAGTATCTTGTAAACAGCATTTATTTGCCTTGCCGGCAGGTTGAAAGTACAAAAGAGCCCTAAACAAAGGAGAGTCGTAAAAGCAGACCTCAGGGAATTAGGAGAAATCATCAATAATTTCTATTTACTCCTGCTTCCTTTGTGCCCTTCTTCAGCAGCATGTGTTATATCAAAAGGGAAAGCAATTTGGTATCAACTAATGCCTGTACTGGTTAAAACACCAAAACTTGTCCCGTACCTAGCATGCACCAGGAGCCAAAGCAGGAGTCTAAGATAACAGAAAATACCATTATGTTTTCATAGACTCTCTCATCTGAACCCTTCACGAGTTTACAGGTAGGGAAATTGAGGCTCTGAACAATTACCTCCTTGCTCAGGTCACCAAAATTCATTAGTCGCAAGCTGGGTTTTTTAGCCAGTTCTCTATTCACCTTGGTTCTTTTTTTAAGCAGCAGTTTTACTTATTTATTTTAAATTTATTGTATGTATTGTGGCAAGAACACTTAACACCAGATTTGCTCTCTTAACAAATTGGGAGTGTACAATACATTATTGTTGACTATAGGTACAATGTTGTAGAGTAGATCTCTAGACCTTATTCATCTTGCTTAACACAAACCTTATACCCCTTGATTAGTAACTCCCCATTTCCTCCTCATCCCAGTCTCGCCCAGAGCTGAGGCGAGAGAATAACAAAGAAGGAGACTTTCAAAGAGGCAAGTAGCTTGGAAAGCCTGAAGCCCCACCAATCAATTCTTTATAAAAGCAAATTTGGAGGTAAACACTCTTTTTGAAGCAAATTTATTGGGTAAGGTGGTATCTGTGTATAGTGGGGCACACCCACTGTGCTGAGAGAGAGAGAACAGCCTTCTCTTCTGTGGATTTGGGAAAGACCATCCTAGCCAGAGGGGTCAGCAAGCTGTTTGGGTGGTTGTTCTGGGGAAAAGCCTTTTACCCCAAACAGCTACTCCCACCATTCTGCAACCCTAATCATTAAGGGTAACTGAAGAAATAAAGTGACATACCTGACCGTATAAAACATAAATGGCCTGCATGGATTAAAAGAGGCCAACTAAGTAAAGCAAGGCTAGTAAGACATCTATTTTTGTGGCCACCTTTCATTCCATCCAGGATCCGACATTTTCACGCTCTCTCTCCCTTCCTGCTATCAGCTCAAAGGCTGCTCTGAAATCAATCATTTACAGCTTAGTGGGAATGTGTTTCAGAGCCAAGGTAGACCTGGCTAAGTCGCTCAGGACCCATCCCCAGAAGTTCCTGAGCTAGAGAAGTACATGCGGCTCAAGTATTTAATACACACATGCAGTGGAACTGCTTTTTGCTATTTTCCCTATTTTTAATATTTTTATGACAAGGTTATGGTTTTTTGCTACAAAGGGTCAATTGCATTTTTGTGAACTACATGACAAGATAATGATTATTTTTTATATTGTTCAATGAGGGGGTGTGACTCAAGTTTCCAAATTACAGACATTCATACTTATAAAAAACAATCTCTTTCCAAATTTTGCATTAAAGGTGGTTAAACACCACAATACTACTCTTGAAGAAACATATTTGCCTTTGGAGCAGGGGTCTGAGTATTATTGCTGAAAGTAATGAGAAACCACAGAGGTCATGAGGAAGAGTGACAAAATAAAAGTGACACTTACAGAAAATCAATTTGCTAGCAGTGTGGAGAATGAACTAGAAAAAAATAGAGGTAGAGCAAGCAAATCAGAAAGCCCCTGTTGTATATAAGTCACGATACTGCAAAATTTACACATCTAACCTCACTTTCTCACCATGACAATAATCTGCTGTAGATATTTTGATATTCATCTTATAGGTGAGAGAACTGAGGCTCAGGGAAATAAAATAGCTTTTTCAGTGTCAATGTTGCTATTAAATATCAGTGCTAATTTGGGGAAAGAGAAAGTATAGAATAAATTTATGACATCCTAGGACCTAAGGTCAGTTACTTTGATGATCCTCTCCCTTGAACAATTTGGCTGATCACTGGAAACACCTGAAAAGTCTTTAGAACAAGGAGTCCAGCATCGCACATCAGAAGGATTCTGATTATCGGTCAGGTGTGGGAAACTGCTGTCATCCAGATGATCTTCTGGTTACTGAAAAAGAAACTAAATCCAAGGGATAATTAATTCAGCATTTGATCTATTAAATTCAAGATTAGTGAAAGGACACCTACTAGGATCTCTGCATGATTTAGCTGGAGATAGGAGACCACACCTGGGAAGAAATGTTAGAAGTAGAGAAATAAATTTTGGATTTATTTGCATAGAGATGGTAGTTGTGGTCATGAAATGTGTTCCAGGAAGAAATAGAGGGAGGAAGGAATAGAGGCTGAGGGCAGATACCTACAGAGGTGGAACGGGAGGAAGAAGGATCAGGTAGATATAACAGACTATTTAGAAAGAAGCAGAACCAGGAAGATAAATTACAGTTCTATAATCATCAGAAGTAATATGCACCAAGAAAAAAATTGGATTTAATAATCGAGAAGTTGCTAGTAAATCCTGAGAGTATTTTCTGGGATACAAAGCAGATAATAGGAGTTGATGAAGTCAGTAAGAAAACGAAGGAACCAGATCTAGAGCTCAGAGAAATTTGGCTATGAAAGAAAGGGGAAAAAAGGTGGTAGCACCTGGATCAATAAGGGCAATGAAAGGTGTTTTAAATGTTACTGTCTTCAGAGTAATTTTTTAACACTAAGTAAGTGGGGAAGCATAATTATTTATTTAACTATAAAACAATTTACCCAAACACAGAAATGTCCACCAAATTTAAGACTCATGGATAGCTTTTGTTTGTGTGATTCAGAGAAGTATACACCTGCAGGAGAAAGTTCAGGGTATATGTCCCAAATATAAAAGACTAGGACACTTTACGGAACTTCTGATCAGGGCCCTAATCCTGGGATGCCGCCCCAATAATGGAGCCATCTTGGAATAAAAGAGCCCATACTCTTCTTGCTGTAACAGCTAAGCCAAGACTTTGGCCCCATGTTGGGCTTGGAGCCAGCTTGTCCAAGGTACTCAGGGCACATGTACCCTCATACAGTCTTCTCATTTACATGTGATCAGCTGGGATAAGAGAAGATCTGAAATTCAAGTGTGCTGTTTGTTTTGCTGATGGCAATGGAAGGTTGGACAGAGTAGGAGTTGGTCCCAGGGCCATGTGCTCCAGTCTAGCCTCCCAGAATCCTTTAAGTTAAGGTCTGACCCAAGTCAAGTTGGCAATATGTTACTTTTTTCCCCTTTTCATAACTTCTTATTGCATATGTCATCACTTCCACTGTCAGACTCTTAAAACTGCCCGCACTACACCCATTTTTCCTCCCCTTTTCCCTCCTCTTATTATACAGGAGGGTCCTTTTTCCTATCTTAGGTCAATCATTTTACCCGAACTTTGGATTCTATCCCTCCTGCCTTCTTAGGAACATTTTCTTTCTTCTACCATACCCTGTTGATTATCTCCTCTCTTTCTTGTATCTTCATTTTGCCCTCTCAACTGGATCCTTTTTATTTTTATTTATTTATTTATTTATTTATTTATATTAATATTAATTTAAATATAATTTATTTATTTATTTTTATTTAAAAATGCCCAAGACTCTCATTCCGTTTTAGAAACCCTCCGTAGGCCTGCATCCCCCTCAGGTTACAACCTATCCTTCACCTTCCTTCAGAGACAGATTTATCAGTAGAGAGGTTTGGCTTCATTGACTCTCTATTGTCATTGGCTTCTCTAACTCTCTCCACTGGCTCCAAGGTCATAGCCATTGACCCTCTGGTTCTCATTATGATCAACCTGTCCTGGGCCAGAGTCCATTGGTATTTTCATTTTTCATTCTATTTGACCTCTTAGAAATTTGATACCATTGGTGACCCCTCACTCTAGAAACCCACTTCCCCTAGCCTGAGTGACAACATCCACAGTCTTCTGTTTCATTTTATTTCATTTTGTTTCTTTCTTCTCAGTCTTCCTTTTGTTAGCTATTAATATTTGGCTACTGGTAGCATTATTTCCATGCCCTTTCCTCTTTCTCTCCAAGTGATCTTTTCCATGACTATAGTTTCAATGACATCTCTGTATTAATGATTCCAGTTGTATATACTCACTCCAGTGCTCCCTCTGACCTCTAGTCCTAGATACCCAACTTCCTACTTAAAAATCTCTAGTAGTGTAAAGACTCTTCAAGCTCATCATGTCCCAAAATGAACTCAAGACCTTCTCCCATTCCAAACAGGGTTTTCTTACATAATTTTTTCTTCCAGTGAATGTCATTTGTATAATCCAACCTGCCTCTATAGTTTTGCTCACACTCTTTATCTCTTCCTGGAATCCTCTTCCCACTCCCCCACCTCTCTGTATCTCTGTCTCCCTCTCTCTGTCTCTCTCTGTCTCTCTCTCTCTCATACACACACACACACACACACACACACACACACACACACACCATGTCCCCTTCTCTTTGTTGACTACAAAATACTCTTCCTGAATGCCCACATGAACAAATTTTTACCAGGAACCTTCACTAACATACCTCCCTTTGTCTTTCCCTTACCCCATTACATCTCCCAACAGCACAATGTGGCCTTCTTTTACAGTTTTATCAGAATGTGCAATTATACATTTATTTGAGATTGTATGACTCTTTGCCTCTCTAGTTATACTATAAGCTCCCTGAGATAGTATTCCTAATATTAAACAGGGCTTAGTCCATAGTAACAACAAATATTTATTGAATTTGATCTGTCATATTGGACCAAGAGGCTGCAGTTCTAAAAATCAAATTTCAGGATCATGTTGGGGTCAAACTAGAGAAGAGGTAGTCCTGGGGTTCTGTACCTCACATTTAACGTTTCACAGATGCACAAGTAAGACAGTTTGCCTCAAGGAAAGGAAGCAAAGACAGTCTACCATCTAACAGAACTTGTAAAAATTAAAGTATGCATGAGAAAGTTTTTTTTTTTTTAAGCTGTAATAGCTGTTGTTCATAGATTTGGGTTAAGCCTATATAATGTGATATAAGATTAATGAGAGAAAAGAAAGGCTTTCATTCACATGCAGGATGTAGAACAGTGCCTGGCATGTAGTAGATGTTCACTAATTGTTTGTCAATTAATGAATGGCTATTCCTCATATTAAAATAAGTTAAATTAATGGAACACTTTATTGAATGATTGAATCCAAATCTCTGAAGTGTTGGGCTGTCCTTAGAGGGATTTAATTGAAAGATTACAAAAAATAAGACAGAGTCACATATATGTGGTGGTTTTTTAAAATTAAGAAGGTGAAGCACTCAAATGATCCCTTTAAGAGAACTTCAAGACCGATGTCTCTAGTTGATCGCAATAGCAATTCTTGTCACCCTCTAACTGAATCCTTAAAACCAATTTAGGCATCATCTCCTCCAGAAAGCTGGTCGTGAGTCCCCCACCTAGATTAAGTACTCATCACACCCCGAAATACAAATTACCACCCCAGGAACTTCTGCTGCACTGTATAAATATCTCAAACCACACTTTGTCCTATTGTTTTGAAATTTAAGATGTCTTCCCCACCACTCTCCAAAGTCCTTTAGGCCAAAGAAATTGTCTTATTCTTCTAATGGTCTCTAATTCCTAACATAGTATCTGGCACTTAGTAGATGCTAAATAAGTTTTTGTTGAAGTGAACTGAATTCTTGAAGACTTTCATAGATGGTATCAATTTTATAACCTGATTCACTCATGCATTAGCTTTCAGCCAGTTTTCAGCTAATCCCTGTCCATACCTGGAAGGAATGATAACATATCATTTCATAAAGACTTTCCGGACCATTTTCAAGGTACCAAATGTCATTTTAAAAGAATTCTGATCAATATTAGTTTAAATTAGATATCAGAAAACCCAATGCATACATAAGTGTTTGCAGTATTTTTATAAAACTAAACTCAACAGTTTCTTCCATTTCCTTTCCTTCATTTAGCATGACATTTTAGCTGATATTCCTGAACTGCTGGGTAAAGCAAATGCATTTATATTATAGCCAGTATTCCCCCATGAGAGTCTCCCAATAGGTGTTCCAGCTTCTTCATTCTATGTACATTTTCCCTTTACTTGCTTTTTTACTAGAATTAGAATTCTTTATTAAAGAATTTACTCTGATTGCTCTAAAGACCAGATCTATTTAAATAAACAAGTTTCTTCTAGATTACATACAGACTGAAAATTTAAGGACCAATGGCTCCCCAGCATTGTATGATGTGTGGTCAGATAATATCCTGGTAGGGTGTTTGTTTGTTTCTTTGTTTGTTTTCCTACACCCTCACTCAGCTCTGAGGTTCTGCTGGGGAAAAAAGATATTCCAGGAACATGTCTTTATATTCACAGCTCTCAATATTCCAAACACAGAGGAAAATCCTGCTGTAAGAAAATATAGCTTAAAATTTCCCCTTCCAAATATGACGTACCAGTATAAGTCCATATATTCTAGATAACATTCTTCAGTAAATATATAACTTGTGTTATTCCTCTATGCAACGGTCATATATTTTTAAAGCACCACAATTCACAGACACTCTCTATAGAAACAAACAATGGGAAAAGTATACAAATTTTTGATTTATTTCTCTGAGTATGTATCTCCCCAGAAGAAAATGTGTTGCAGTATCTTCAAGGCATAGGGTTTGTCTTTGGAGGAGGAGGATGGGATAAGAGGAGGGTCATTTTCCAGCAGTCTTAAACTGACATCTTTAGCTATATTTGCAAAAATGTTTATGATTCTTAAATTTTTAAAAAAGTTGTCTTTGACATGTATGGATTTTGAATTCTCCTGATAGTTTCCTTATTTTCCCAAGAATTTTATATTATATATTGCTAGATAAACACACACACAAACACACACTTTACTTCCCTGATCGGTTTCAAGTGTATTCATCATCTTCTGTCTTTTTCTTTCTTCTGCATCTCTTGTCCCAAGAGAAGGAATATATTCACACACATTTTGTTTTGGATTGACCTGCTGAACATCCCCAACTATTCTTGCTCTGCAGCGCCCCCTGCTGGTAAAAAAAAAATCATCAATTTATCTGGCCCTTCCCAAACTGCGCTTGTCAAGCCTGGTGCTTAATCCCAAACCAAGCCACAGCCTAACCGCAAATGACCTGCAGGTTCAGCAGATCCTGGAACGGAGCTGCCTACCATCTGCAGGGTAGCAACTGTTCCTTGTTTTCAGTGCAGAAAGGGAACACCAGAGAATTGCATAATTTTTATGAGTCTTTATTTTCCTGATTTCTAGAACACATAAGAAAAAAGGGATTTGAAACTGTTTGTGACTAAAATGATAAAAGGAAATCAATGCAGGAAAACATAGACCACCTGAAAATCTTCAGTTGAAGCACAAGTTGTGACATGATGTCAAAGAGGCATTCTTTTCACAGAGAAGCCGTATTAAATTATGCTAGTGCTGACTGCACTTCCAAGGACTGTTGATAGATGCTTAGGAGAGGAAAATCTTCCTGTCTGGTTGACCTTAAAAGCTGTCTTACCCCAGGCCTTAAATGTTTAAATGTGAACATAAAACATTTTTTCATTGATTCCGGGGCGGGGGGAAATATTTTCACTGTTCTCTTTAGTTGTTGCTCATCATCTGCCCATGCATATACAAAGACATAAATGTATATACATAGAAATAGATAGAAAAACATATTAATTCTCAACTAAAGAATAAATACATTTATCATTCAGAATGACAGAACTAGAGTGGAAAACACCCAGGTGATTGCAATTTGTTTTGCCATGCACCCATGAAAACTCCCTGTAGTGGAAAGAAAATAGAGCAGGCAGGTTATGATAATAGAATATACCTATTTTTCCTCACATTTATCATTATATGTAAGCTAGGCTTCCCAAACAGTATAACATGTATACATTTGTAATAGGAATGCAGTTCCCCCAGGACTGGGTTGAACAGGAGGGAAAAAGCTGCAAAACTAATCTACATGAATGTGAATCATGTAACAGAGAAAACAAGACGTTGATTGGGAGAAATAAAAGAGACAAGAACAATGGGAAACAGGAAACAGGACACAGAAGACAAACCGATTTAAAGATTTGGAGTGTATCTATTTTGGTATCAGGAAATCTATCTTTAAAAGGAAGGGTGATTAAGCCTAAAACAATGGAAGATACATTATTTTTTGTATACAATCTCAACAGGAACAACATCCTTTCAAAAGAATAACCTCAGGGGTACTTCTAATTCAAGTTTGATGAATTTCATAATTTTATTTAATAGAAAATACCACCACCAGGTATGTCGGTTACCATGAGACTAGCAACTGAGCCAAGAATTCCAGGTGGATCAGGTTGTGATTTTTGCAAGCTTCTCACTTAGCAAGATCACATGATGGACAAACTAGGGCACCCAAGGCCAGCAAAGCATGATTGGTGGGAGTGGTGCCTATTTTAATAAAATAGAATCATCTCAGTGCATTTTGGGGTTTTATATTTGAAAACCAAAGCTGACCCCAAAGAGCCATCTTGATATAACAAAGCAACATAATCCAGGCTGATTTAATAGAAGCCTCTTAGGCAAAGCTGCTAACCAGTTGTAACTTTTAAGAAAACAAAGATGAAGAAATCTAAACAAAACTCTGTATGTTCCCTCAATACAAAAGATGAACTTTCAGATTGTGACAAGGGACTTTGACTTACGGCAAACCTTGACTTAAAGGATCAGTGTGCAGATGAGAAACTGTTAAGTCATCTGACCTTCGTCTGTACTCTATTTGGCAGACACTTGCAAAAATACTACCCAAGAAATATCACTCCCATAAAGCAATGCAAAAAAGTCACTAATGTATTACCATATCCGGCAAGGGGAATGCTTTAGAATTTATTCATTGTTAATGAATTATCAATAGTAGGAGTATATTTATATGCTTTTGTGCAAAAAAAAAAAAATGTAAGCTTTCATTATGCCAATGGGTATATGCGTGTTTGACAGCTTTCTTGGCAGTGACCATAAAAGCAGAATCTTGGGGGGAAATGTCACAAGGGCCCAGCTTATTAAATTTTTTAAATCATAAGGCTTGTCTGCAAATGCAGAGCACTGCCGCTGATTTAGTCGTTGGCCTAGAAACTCTGCTGTTAGGACCATTAAACAGGTCCAGGGTGTAAGTTGCACAGTAAATTATACTCAAAAGAAACAGGGACGGGGATTTTGGCCTCCTGTTTTGTCTCTGGGAGGTAGGAGCTGGCTGCGCTGCTGTAGCCCTGTGAGGTGGTGTTGGATCTTTACCGTGAAGCAACCAGTCTCTGCATTTTGATGAAGCCCACCGGAGACTCTTGTCAAGTTCTATGAATTTAATATCAAAAATGGAGAACCAAATGAAATTAGGCATCTCCTATTTGAAAAATCTTCACACCCAGAAGAGATACAACCAGTAGTCTTTTTAGGTTCTGCCAGCTTTTACAATCACTTTCAACAAATAGCTATCATTAGAAATAGGAAGGACAATGCAGCCGATCGTTTAAAAATAAAGGGTTGTCATTTTAATTTTTTCCTTAAAAGAAATAATGAATTGCCTATAGCTACTATGACTGAAACACCCCTTTAGAGGCCACAAATAAATGAGGCCATAAAGAAAGTGCAGTCATATGCCAAAGAAACCCCATCCAATTAATCATTCTTTGTAGTAACTCTGTCATGAAACTTTGTAATGTTTTGTTTCTATTGAGATGTGAACTGTTAGCTGGTGATTTGGATCCTACTCGGTTATTTAATATCAGATGAACTTTTTCAAAATGAAGGGTTTTTGTTTTTTGTTTTTTTTTTTTTCATTGAAAAAATTTTGGAAGTTTCTAATGGCCAAGTTGTAAATAGCCAAATATTTCATTAAAAAAATGGAAAAGGAACTCTTTTCTGAAATACAGAGACTCAAGGAAAATGGTGTTGCAGTATGTAACGTACCAGGATTCTGTTTATATTTTGAAAAAGCATACATTTGAAAAACATTTTGAAAATGCTTTGAAAA
This sequence comes from Enhydra lutris kenyoni, assembly GCF_002288905.1. Lineage (NCBI taxonomy): Eukaryota > Metazoa > Chordata > Mammalia > Carnivora > Mustelidae > Enhydra > Enhydra lutris. The sequence continues at coordinate 16,430,661 of NW_019154099.1, forward strand.
AGCATTCCATAATTCTTGCATAGTTTTAACATTTCATTAGCTAAAAATAAATCTCAATATTGCCCCATCACACTCAAATAACATGGAAGTATGTTTTAAATTCATTATAAAAAGAAAACTATCCAATTCAACATTACTTCCAGGATGAAGCCCTACATACAGTAGACACTCAATAATGTTGGCTGCTGATAAGCACAATTCTACCCATCCTACAGACTTCAGAAACCTACAATTCAACTGATTTTTCCGTGGCAAATTAGCCTAAACCAGTTACCATTGGCAATTTGCGTCTATGAAGCCCACTCCAGAGCAAAAGAAAACTAGTGTAGTTGTTTCTTGAAGTGTTCCTACTGTCCTCCAAGATTCTGAATACCTAGTACTTCACAATGCCGTGCAATGGAATATACCTTGCTTAAATCCATTTAAGAAAATGTTTCCCATTTGGACATTTTTTATGTTAAGACACAAGAATCTAGTTTGGAAGATATGATTAAAATGTGGTTTGATATCGATAGAAGAAAGGAAGGGTGGAAATCAATACTGTGAGAGCTAATAAAGACAAATGTTTTGTGATTCACCAGGGAAGAAATAATGGATGAAAAATTGAATATGATTCAACAGTGTAACACTGTCACCAAAAGGCAAATGCTATATTGGATTGCATTAATAGACATATCATGTAAAACAAGCATGGCGATTTTTTCAGCAGCAGCAGCAACAGCAGCAGTTCTGAACACTATTGGTTAGGCCAAAATTAGAAGAACGCCTATACTTTGGGGCCCAACTGTTGAACAAAAAGTTGTGTGGATTTTGCAGAACAAAAGCAAACACAAAGAAAAATAAATACATTAAGATATATTGATAGCTTGATTGACTGATTGACAAACTATAAAACATAAAGTTAAAAAAAAAACAACAATAGACTAGCTTTGCGAAATCAAGGTGAACTAAGCCTACGTTCAGTCAAAAACAAAGCCAAAACCAGAAAAGAGAAGACATAATTACTGTAAAAGCAAATGCATAAAGGGAACAAGATCCAAAAAGAAGATATGGACCCTTGCCTTTTATCAGACAGTTGTAGAACCAACAACAAATGGATTCTAGTTGTTTCAGACAGTGATTTACATTAACCAGAAAAGAAAATCCCTAGCACATAGTCAAGCATGCAATGATTTAAAGGTATGTCTGGGCTTCCAGTCATTGGATGTATTCAAAATAATTAGTGTACTCAACCTTTCAAAAGTGATCTTGATTAATGATCACATGGCTGAGGATACCTTCAAGTATTTATAGTTGTTTTATGGTCTATATACTATGATATCTAGTGAGATTACGTACTAAAAGAGCGAAATTGAAAGAAACAGCTGGATAAATTCAGATTAAAGTTACAAACTCCAGGGATCGATGAATCCCCACTTTGTAAAAAATCAGTTATCTCAGAATGAAAAAGTAGGGAAAATATTAGCAAATTTTATTGAGGACTTACCATCTATCAAGCACTATGCTATATTTTTTTACTTAAAAAAATCTCGTTTAGGACCCAAACAATCATAAGAGCTATATATTATGATTAACTCCATTTTACAAAGGAGAATCTGAGGTATAGCATAATTAGGTAATTTGGCCCACAAATTTCGATGGTCAGATTTCAAACTCTGACGGTCTAGTTGCAGGGCCTAGAAGCTTTACTGTTCCTCAGTAACCTAGGAATTTACCACAGGCTCTGAAGGAACTAAATAGGATGGGCTGGGATGATAGTATTAATAGAAAATAATGGTTGGTGACTAAAGAAATAACCTTATGATGCAGAAAAGAAATTATAATTAGGAATAAGGATAATTTTATGCTAAATGACTGAAATTAACATCAGCACACAGACTATAAAAGGCTAAGGAATATTCTCTCTAGAGACTTTCTAAAATTCTAAATAGTTTAGTTTTCATCTTTTTGTGACTATCTGTGAAATTTTTTTCCGGATGTGGAGTATTACATTAAGTCTTCCTAAACTACTTTATAGCATATGATTTACATAAATCATAACATTGCTTTGGAAACATCACACTAGGGGACTTCTAAGGGAATAGTTAATGTCTGTCTAATATAGATTAATTTAATTTTTAGTTTCTGTCTACTATCGATTAATCTCATTAATAGAGGCAGCTGGGTATATAATCATATCCCCAAATTTTGCATCTCTTGGGTCCCATTGAAAGCACTGGCAGTCAGAAATGGGAATAAGAAAGAAATCTTGAACATGGTCATGGTTATAACAATTACCTAAATTATATCACTTATAGGATAAGCACACCAAATTCAGAAACGTTATTCAAAGATATATTTATGAGATACAAAAAAATTCTAGTTGCAAAACAGACATTGCATCCATGCTGCTTCTTATAAAAAATCCAGTGATTATAATTTCCTCTTGCCATATAACTTCCAGATAGTTCAATATGCCTTGGTATTCTTTTTCTCTCTTTTTTTCTCCCTTCCCTGAACTGGTATCATTGAAAGAATATTTCATTTCTGGCCAGACTAATGATCTTACAGTTTATATAAGACTTCTTCTTTCAACTCTTATGTCCATTACCACTTGGAACATATACACAGCAGCTCCATTCCACTGGGGATGTTTCCCCACGTGCCCCATTATTCTGTTCTTTCTCATGCTATAAAGATCTTGAAGGACATTTAAAACAACATCATATTCTTTCATGATGGGCTCATTCATCTGCCCATTGTGGATAAAATTGCAGAGGTAAGTGATCATTCTCTTCCTGCTCAAGGAGTTTTTCTCACTAAAGCTCCTGTTTTGGAGATTAAAAACTTTTGTCCAATGCAATCTTTAATTCTCACATATAATACTGTGAATTTATGAATTGGACACCAGAGTCAAGAATAGCATGCTTTCTCTGGAATCTAAATCTTGAGCCTTCTCAAAAAAACAAAAAGACAAAAAGCAGTAACACTGTTGGTATAAAATGCTGTGTCTTCTGTTCTTTTTTGAATATCCACTAATTGATAAAACATTGTTCATACCTAGCAAAGTTTAGGACAGGATTGGTTCAAATATTGATTCTTCCACTTTCTAGCTGTATAAATTGACAACTCTTCACCTATTTCTGCATGTTTAATTTTACTTATGTTGCATGATGACTTCAAAGGTTAGAGATGAAATCAAATTACTATGACATCTTGCATATAGCAGATACACATGAATGATAGCTTTTAAAATTATATCTATAATCTAATTAAGTGCATTAGAAAGCCAAAGAGGAGTTCAAAAGAAGGCAGCAGATTCTTGCACAGAAGATATGGAAGTTGAAATTGGAAGGGTCTCTTCCAATATTCTATTCCTATGGACCTACTTTGTGCTTCTAAGACTTCTTTACTGGTTATATAGTTTCAAGAGGACAGGATTCCAAACTCCCTATTTCTTCCATCAAGGAATCTCAGAGTTTATTTCCTTGGGGTACTGGGCTTCCACATAAGCTTTTATTTGATGAAGTATTTCTTTCAGTGAATAACCTTGGAAGCTACAAAAGGTATCCAAAATTCATGTATGTATGAACAGTATATATACTCTTCATACATATATATATATATATATATATATACACACACATACATATATATATACAAATGTATATATACATACATATATATGTATATATGCACATATACATATATTAATTCTTAGCATTGAAATACTAAATTCTTTAACTATTTGAACAAATGCACAATTTTGTCAAGTTCAGGGGTCTTTAATGTTAGAAGGAAAAATATTCTGCATATTTTAAAGAGTCAAAGCAATGCAAAATCCAATCAAGAGGTTTAGCCACTTGAGAGAGGATTATAAAGTAATCTGACTTCTGTAGTATATGATTAGCTGTGGCTTTAAGTTATGAAGTCCTGCAGAGAAAGACAACCACCATACGATTTCACTTTCATGTGGACTCTAAAAAACAAAAAAACAAAAAACACACACTCAAAAAAAGGAAGAAACAAATAAAAAACAGACACAGACCCATAAATATGAGAACTGATGGTTACCAGAGGAGGGTGGGAAGGTGGGCAAAACAGGTGAAAGGAAGTGGGAAATATGGGCTTCCAGTTATGGAATGAGTAAGTCATGGGGATGAAAGTTACAGCATAGGGAGTATAGTCAATGGTATTATAATAGCGTTGTATGGTTATAAATGGTAGCTCCACTTGTGGTAAGCACAGAATAGTGCAGAGACTTGTCAAATCACTATGTTGTATGCCTGAAACTAATGTAACATTGTATGTCAACTCTATCACAATAAAAAAGAAAAAGTTGTGAAGTCTTTGTCACATACAATATATAGGGGTCAGTCCATCCTAGCCACAACACAAAGAGTCAGTTTTTTCCTGACTACAACTTCTGATCGTCTGTAACTTCAGCAAACTGAGAAGGCAACCAGAAACATCACTCTTGAGAAATGCACTCTAAAAAATGTTTGAGACAACAAAATTGTATCTCCCAGAAGAAACATTGCTCAAGATATGCAGATTTAGAATTAAATATAAGATATTTAAGACAATCACTCCTTCTTTCTTTTCTTCCTTCCATCCTTCCTTCCTTTCTTCAAAAATGTGTGTTGACTATGAGCGAGGTGGCAGGTACTGTTCTGCGCAGTGTGGATACATTCATGAGCAAAGCAGAAAAAGTCTCTACCTTTGCAAACCTTGCCTTCTAGTCAAGGAATAAATACAATAAACATAATAAATGAGTAAAACTGATCTGAGTAAAAATGGTTAATTTTATGTTATGTGAACTTCACCTCAATTTAAAAGAAGAAATCTTAAAAAGGAAAAAAAAAGTACTTAAAAGGACAATAATGGGGGTGCCTGGGTGGCTCAGTGGGTTAAAGCCTCTGTCTTCAGCTCAGGTCATGACCCAGGGCCCTAGGATCAAGCCCCACATGGGGCTCTCTGCTCAGTGGGGAGCCTGCCTCCCCCACTCTCTCTGCCTGCCTCTCTGCCTACTTGCAATCTCTGTCTGTCAAATAAACAAATAAAATCTTAAAAAAAAAAAAAAGATAGTAACGGTTTAGACAAGAGGGCTGGGCTGATAATGAAGGTGATGAGAATGGTAGGATTATGGACATATGTTATAGGTGGAATCAGAGAATTTCATGACCAGATGTCAGTGTGAAGTGTAATAAAGGACTCCAAAGTTCTGGGCTTGAGCAACCATAAGAATACATTTGCCATTTATATGTACAGGAAGACTGCAGTGAGAGCATGCTTAGGGTAGAAGATCAAGAGTTTAGTTTTGAATGTAAGTTTGAGCTGTGTATCGATATCCAAATTCAAATTGCTGTGGATTCAATATTCAATTCAAAATTCAGTTCAAAATTCAAGAGAATTTTGAGATGTCTAGCATACAGGGCAAAGATCAAGCAAGCATCACACCCAGTGCATTATTGGTGAATCAGTGAACAATTAGTATTTTAAATATGTGTTAAGTTTAGGAGAATTTTGTTTCTTAGAGTAACATGTTAGCCTTGTAAATCTGAGCTAAAATGTATAAGCAGAATTTAAATATATTGATTTGAAGTAGAAATTTTGGCATTTACAGAATATCAGATCGTTTAGAAGAACTTAGAGCTTTCCATATTTGTACTTTTAATTTATTAGATTTCATAAGAAATTATTAAGTTCTTAAGATCCTTTAAATCATATCACTGGCACAGCAGAAAAGACAAGAAAATGTTTGATCTATCCATGAATTTTAAGTGATTCAAAGGTATATACACTTGCAAACAGATCCAAATGTTGTTCAAAGGCCCTTAAAAGTTACTGTAGACATACAAACATAAAGTCGGTTTTAGAAAATGAACCTAAAAGCTTCAGGAAGAACTAGGCTTCTAAATCTCAAACTTGAATAAATTGACCACTATTCCTTAAAAGCATGATGACTACTGACTGGTCTTTTCTACCCACAAAACTGCCCCCAAGAGCATCAACACACTCACACTCAAGACTTGCTCTGAGGAAAAAGGAAGAGGTTGAATGTCTACTGCCTGGTCAAGCGTGTGTGTGAAGACCAGAGAGATTAAATGTGCTACTTAAACTTCAAAGCCTAGATTTCCAGAGATTCCCCAGTATTACTGATGCCTAAAGGGAATAGTCGTCTAATTGTGGCTTATTTTGGGGGTTCTGACATCTTTTGTTGCATGTCAGGTTACCCTGACAATGGTTAACAAATGGTTATCCAGGCAAATGTTTGGATGTCCATCTTGCTGAGGGCCTTGATGCCTTTTACTACTCAAGCTGTTTTAACTATTCACCACCAAACATACAAAAAGAAAAGGAAGGAGAAGAGCTAGACATAATTGAGGGTAAACATTACCTTAATAAAGCGAAGAGTCAAGGGAGGTGACACTTTTTCTTTTTGATATGAATAAGAGCGACTCTAAAGCAATGTCATCGATTTTCTTAGGTGGCTTGCATATTGACTTTGAAGGCATTTTTCAAAGGGAGGTTTGAAGACGATCTGAAACAATGGTAGTGATGTTAGTGTAATGTAGAGCTTCCCTATGGGGCACTTTGAAGGACTCATTTGGATGTTTAAGTCCTGCTATGTAGGCTTTTAAAAAATTCATTTGTGATTATACACTGCATATTTTCTATAAACTAATTGGTTAGGGAAAGCAATATACAGCAACAAGAAAACTCAGAGAATAGCAGGAAGGACATCACTCTGAACACAAAAGGTTTAATAAAATTTAGAGATCAAATATAATTTTGAGGACCTAAATGATTTTTTAAACACATTTTCAAGGGCTGCTAAAAGCTATACTAATAGTTACCAATATATCTAAGACTGACTAGGTAGATGGCATTTTATACCACCTATAAATATTCATAATAACCTCCCTGCTAAATAGATACCACTGCTCCAGTTTTAGAGGTAAGGAAATTGAGGGTCAGAAAAGTTGAATTGTCCAAAGTCATGCCATAAAGCAGGACAAAACCACGATTTGAATTAATCCGTTTGGTGCCATGCCCTGAGTGTGATACTGAATAAAATACTCTCTAAAAATGAAAAAGCAAATGAGATAATGTCCTCCAAGATACAAATTTATGGGTATATTTATGACTTACCTACATCCAAAATGTTCTCTTACAAATCCTTTAATATATTTCCTAAATGATGCTCAACTCAAGCAAGCCTTTCATGCTTTTAATTTTTTTCTTTTAAACCCAACTTATTTTACTGTTTCAAAGAATATAAATCCTGCATCCAAACATAATAATAATTTTTAAAATCAAAAATATCTGATAAAATCTTTTTTAAAAAATCAAAAGTATCTGAAACATCATCAGATAGATGGACAGCGATGAACTTTCTGATGAATGAAGGAAACTTGAGGTGATAATTCACATTTGCACCAGATTCTTACTTTGATGAAAAGAAAAAGGTCTTATTTTTTATAATGACCAAGGAATAGGCCTGTAGATATCCCTTATAAGGATTCCTTGATGCCAGAGCATATCAGCATAAAAAAGTAATAAAAGAGAGCTCACAAAGATCTAAAAAGTTTATGGAAAGAACAACTACTTCATAATGAGAGTTTCCAGATCACAAAGTAGAAAGAAGAAATCCAACTATAAATCTATATTCAGAGTACAGCAGGGGAAATAGGATATGAGGTAATTTTTGCCTTACTTTTTGAGCAGCACAGATCTTATGAACAGAGGTGGAAGCTATTCAATAACATTTATTGCGAGGCCTAGTTCAGTGCCTTCCACGGGTGGGCAGTCAATAAATCTTATCTGGAGATGATATTTATGCAATGATAATCAGTCTACTTCAGCACAGCAATTTTGGGGGAGATTATTGTCTGTAGTAAGGTTAAGCCTTGTGAAGTTAAATAATAAAAAGAAGGGCAAAGACCAGATGTGGAAAGCATTCAAAAAAGAAATTAAGGTTTATGCAATATTTGCATAAGCACTGGCAATTACAATTCAGAAAAGTAAATGCTTTTTCAGAAAAATTTGAAACACATTTTGGTAAACGGCAGGGAAAGCATTAAAATTATACATGATTCTATCCTCCCTCCATCTTTACCAAGAGCACATACTTATTGACTTGCTCAGACAGTAAAGACAAAGAGGCAGAAGTCTGACCATTGGTCCAGGTCAGGGTGGGATCGATGACCCACAGCAGAGTCCTTTTTACCTCCCTTTCTTGACTCTACATATGCAATATTAACAAAGGATAAACATTACCCCTAGAGTTTTTGCCACACAAATATCGAACTAAGCAATTTCATACAATGATTTAAAGGGTTTAGTTTGATTATGTGCAATAATTTAAACATAAAAAGTTTAGGTTGATTTTGAGTTGAGAATCCGTATTTTCCCAGAATGAACTAAAATTCATTATCTCGTTGAAATACACACACACACACATAACACACACACACAACACAACACACAGCAGGGCACTCCCAGTGAACAGTCAGGTGCTGATATATGAACTGACTTTGCATCTAGGGGAAAATAAAGTCCCAAGCTGTGCTGACAGTTAATGTAGAAAAAATTTATACTTTTCCTTATGAACAATTTATTTTTAATGTAGCTTTTGTAGGGAATTTTCAAATATTGGAATTTGGACTACTCTTTTTCTACCTAATAAAGAACACCAATTTAAGGAATGGCTGGTAGAAAGGAATAAAATGAGGAATGGGGAAGGGAGAAACAACTGAAGCTATGACAGTTTTTAAAGGTGGCAGGTAGAATTATGTCTTTCCATTTGCCATAAAGTTATCTACTGTGTATCTCTCAGAAACTGTTGATGTATATTGGACTCAAAAATAATATGTAAAGTGAAAAATGTAAAAAATAGGAGCCTAATCTGTCACTATAACAGTCTCAGTTTCTCATTTAAGGTTTGTATGACCAGTGAGAAGAAAGCCACATAGGACAGGACAACTTGTTACAAACCCAAAAAAGAAAGAGGTCCTGCAAACTTGAAGTGACCCAGCCACTAAAATCATTCCTATGTTAAGGTTTCATTTTAGTCATCTTAGATTTACCTGCATCCTTCCTTTTTGCACTCATAAGTCTATGGCTGGTATGAGTCCAATGAAGATTCCAGCAATCAGCTAGGAATGGTAACTTTTACCTGACCTTCTTATAGAGAGGGTTGGGAAGAAGAAAACTCAGGCTATTCAGTGAGCAGAGACAATGAAACCTAGGAGAGAGAGATTTCTTTCTCATAGTCAGAGGGCATGCATGGACAGGTCAAGCAACAGGAGTGTAGGAAGGAAGCCAAATTGTCCCAGGAGCAACCATTAGCCAAACAGCCAGAAGAGATCAACTGAAAATAAGAATGGACATTCTTTGTCTGGCGTTTCTCATTTTACACAGACTATTCTCTGCAGCCATATTGCAGCCTTGTCTCTGACTTTCTTCTGTGAGGAAGTCTATATTCTCGATTTAAACAGGCAAAGTTTACAACAAATCTTTATAAGGAGACAACTAAAGCCTTGGGAGCCAGTCACTTTGAAATCCTGGAGAGGACAAAAGCAAAATTCCATGTTGCATTGACACCAAGTTCAAATAAATTATGGATTTGTTTTTGTGGAAACATAGTTGACTCCACCCAAACACACACATACACACATACACACATACACATTAATTACCAAATTATAAATATAACATACTTTTCTCATGAAGCCTGGCATAAGCACATGTATGCACACATGTGTAAGAGAAAGAGGGAAAACAAAACAAAACAAAACAAAGCTATAGCAAATCCACAAAGAGAGAACCCAGAGACTGAATTTTTTTTTTCATTCTTTGTAATGTTCAAGTACTTAATAATTACTAAATAATAGTATATTTGATTCAGGGGGAATATGTTTCATGTTAGAATTGGGGGGGGGGGAATCTTTCCAAGTAGGATTCTGTGGGAGTCTAGGTGAATGAGAGATGGTCAGACAAGGGGCATAAATCAAGCAGTGGTCAGTTTAGGAAAATCAGCCAAGACAAGGTGCAGACAAATAAAGTATTCATCAAGACCTTATTAAATACCCATGCTTCACTCATTCAACATTCATGAAGAGTGAACACCTACAATATTCCCAGCTCAAGCACTGCTTTCAGTGACTTCACTGATAACCTTGTCCAGCTGGCCAAAAGTGACATATCTGGGAGGCAGTCAACAGGAATCAGAAATTCAGGCGAATGAGAAGAAAGTCAAGGATCAGACCTCTGAGCAAAGTAATGAAGCCAAGGAGATGACCTGGGCCCTCAGACCAGTGGACCCACCAAGCTTTGCAGAAAGGTATTTCATCTAAGTTCAGGAAAGCTCTAATATAAAGGGGAAACTAAAGCTGACCAAAATCATATTCCATCTTGTTTAATTCCCCCATCAGCCCCCATATCACCCTACTCTCACCCCATCCTCACTCCCATCTTTGTGCATTTCTGCTCAAACCCCTTATCTTAGTACAGAAAAGATTTCTCAGTGCATTCCTCCCCATTACCTCCTGCATTTTTCTCTGCTCTCACTCTTCACCCCAGCCAGATGGAAGCAATTTCCAGTCTGCGCATGCAACATGCTCTTTCACACTTACATCTTCCCACCCAAGCCTCTGTTTGATGAGTTCTCACATATGCTACGCATTGTGCCAAAGTGCTCAATGTGAATTGCTCATATAATCTCCATGAAAAGGCTACAGTGATTATTACTATTTTATAGACAAGGAAACTGAGATTTAAAGAGTTAAGACACTTGCCCAGTTCTTCACAGCCATGAGTTGAATTAAGGGCTAATGCCCTGAGACCTGCCTCCAAAGTCCATTTCAGCATGTATTATGTCATGCCTTGCCTTCTGTTTGGCTAACTCATACCTCAAACAAAGTTCCTTACTCCATAATTTCATTTAGATGCTCGTCAGTGTTCTGTCTAAACAGCCTTTATCACAGCACTCGTCATGCTCATCTACACTGCTTGATTGGCTTGGGTGTCTTTCCTCCAGTGTCTACTCTAAGCCCACAAGCCATTTAGACCCCCAGGGGTTACCCTAATGTCTGGTGCTTGGAAGGTGTTCAGCAAAAGTTTAACGACTCCCTCAGGAATAAATAAATGTCATATAGCTATGTAGTCATGGGTTGTGGAGGGATTACAACTCAAGTCTACCTGGCTTCCAAGGCCTTCCTCCTCCAGTGTACCACACTAGCTCCCAGCTAATTGAGAACAAACGTCCTTACTCCATTCATAAAGTAGAGATAAGATTATTCATTCTGTCATCCTCGAATTAGATGATGGGAGAACCAGAGTTAAAGTCTACTGTTTCTAACATCTGGCATGGAGTAGGAGCTCAGTAAGTGTTTGCTGAATAATTAAGTCCAGTTCTAGCGTATAACTAGCCTCTGCCTCCTGTGTTCTTTGCTACTTGTCTAGAGAGCAGAGTATACTCTAGAACATTGCTGCTCAGATGGCGATCTATGGACCAGTGGGATAGTTCTCACCAGGGAGCTGCTAGAAATGCAGGCTCTTGGGCCCCGCCCAGACCTACTAAATCAGAATTTGCCTGTCATCAAGATCCCTGAGTGACTAGTGTACATGGTGAAATCTGGGGAGCACTAACTCTAGAACACATAGTATGTATGGAGATGTGATTCCCACCCAAGAGACTTGCAATTTAAGTTAAAAAGAAAAAATCATCCCAGTCATAAAATAGAATAGATTAGGGCAAAGGGAGAACAGCACTGATATAAAATGGAAGCCATAGTGAATAAAATAATGCAGTATTTCTTAGGCAGAGAAGACAGAGCCCTCATTTTAGGTGCTGTGTGTAAAAGACTGGTGGTGAGCTCACTGCCCAGCACACCTTCATTTAAATCATAATGAGGACGGGTTGGCTTCATATCGTAACTCAAAGAAAAGGTTTGTATGGTGGATAAGGAGGTAAGATCTGGAGGCAAACTGCCTGGGTTCAAATTCCAGCTCAGTCCCTGACAAGCTGAATGATTTTGTGACACTGGGGATACTGCTTAAACCTCATTTCTTTTTGAAAAATGGGACAGTAAAACTTAAAGAATTGTAATGAACAGGAGATGGAAGCACTTAGCAGAACATCTGACACAAATAAGCACTTAATAGAAATAATAATATTGCATAATAAAAATCATCCTTGAAATACATAAACAGTTATATGTACCCCTGCCCAGGTAGGCCTTGTCAGTGGCCTGGGTTGTGCCATTGCTGTTTCTACCTCCCCATCCCCAAATATGGCTGCCTTTCTCCAGATCAGGGCATATAAATAGGGTGCAGTTGACCATAAGCAGGTTAACCTTGTATGAAAATGTTTTATGTGGAACTCTATGTGCCCATAGGTTCAGAAATGTTCATAGCTTTTATCAGATTTTCAAAGGCACAGATGGCCTCAGAAAGGTCATGAATCGCTATTCTAAATGAGATGGGATGGCATGGCCGAGAGCACATCAGCACCAGACTTCATTCCGGTCCGGACTTCACTAGATGTGTGACTTACTTAAAGTGTCTTCTCTCTTTAAGTGGGGACAATAACACCATCTTCATAATCTCATTTCTTGGGAGGGATTGTGTAAGGATTCAGAATGCCATGCTTTATGAGATGGTACTCTGTAATGGCAAGGCGTTTCCCTTATTAGTGATTTCTCAAACATTTTCTCCCACAGCTAGCTCAGGAGAGCATACCCACTCACTCCGAGGAACTATTCTCAGGAAACAATCCCTTCCAGAGCGACAAGTGAGATAAGCTGGGCAAGGGGTTTCGTTACCCATAATGGGTGCTCCTGCCACGTTTACAAAGACAGAGACAGTTGGGTATGAGGAGATGGCAATGCAGCAGGGCAGGTTGGTTACAAAGAAACAACACTTCAGTGGTAACAGGTGATGGTGGCAGCAGCTGTGAGTGCTCTGTGTGCTCTGGGTGGCAGGCCTCTGATCTCCAGACGGATGTCTGAGGCAGACATGCCCAGGGATGTCTCCAGCCAGCACTGTTTTCTCCTCACATTTTCTCAACATGTTTCCAGGCAACCTTGCTGTGACGTTGCCACATATTAACAACAAAAGAGACTGGAATCCAGAATTCAGAAGTCAAAAGATTTTGCTCTTTTCATTAAAGAGGTCAAAACAGAGCAGTATACAGAGGGAGGAAAAACAACCTCCACGAGTAGATCAGGACATAAGCCTGACTTTGACCCTGGAAATTTCTCCACTGTAATCCAGCGGACTGCCAGGAAGCTATGTGTAGACAGTGGAGGCGTAAGTGAAAATAAGACAGAATGGGGGTGTGAGCACAGTGCTAGATCCATAGACCTTCATTTTGTAGCGCAGTTGTATGTCATGTGCATTTGCCAGCAGCTTTCCTGCCCTTCAAGAGGGAATCTAGCAGGAAGATTCCTAAAAAGGAGCTAACTGGAAGTCAGATTTTTGTCTACATCAGTAGGACAAGTGTGGGACAGTCCTGCACTGAGGACCCAAAGAGCACGAGAGTTTTTAAAGATGTGTCCTGGTCTTCCTCATGGGCTTGAACAACCCATTCCAACTAGTCTTTCCCAGCTTTCATTCCTTTTCAATTTAAAAAGGAAAACAGAAGTCTCTCTCTGCCTTGCCCTTATCGCTTTCAGATCAGAAACAAGGATATGAAGTCAGTTCCTAAAGAAATGACATCGGAAAGCTATTTAAGACTTCAAATTCTTGATGAGGTGGAAAAATAGGATGATGTTGGGTGTTTCCTGTCTCCCTGTGGGATTAAATCATTGTGTGTGTGAGCCATGACCATATTTCACTGATTTGTTCACATCTTCTCCCTGAGCTTTACTGCTTGAACAGTGCCAGTAATGAGCAGAAACGTATTTGTCTCTCATAACTGTCAGAGATGACGCAGGGAAGCCAAATGAATGTGGGACATACTATTTTGTTTCTAATTAACAAGGGTTTTCAAGTGTTTGTGTATAGAAAAGAAGTCGACATTCAAAGGGTTGGAATCTCTTGCCCTTTTCAATGTTTTTCTTTAAGAAAAAAAAAAAAGGAAATGCTGTGTGTACAATTCAACGGAAATGATAGGGATAGCTAAAAATGAAATATGAAAAAAAATGAAATCATCCAGGTACCATGAAGCAATGCACAGCTGAAGGTACCTTATTACTTTATATTATACCTTCTCATTCTAAATAACTACTGTTATATAATATGAATCATTGATGTTTAATAATAGAAATAACCACAGTCAGATGCCAAATCAAGAAAAAAGGATCTGTACTTTGAAAAAAAGAACTCTCTTAATGTACATGCCACATAAACGTTCAGGGCTTGAGCTCTGAAAGGAATCCTGCAGTGGGGAGCTATTGAGAAAAGCAGTTCTGAGCAAAAGAGGAGGGGGGCAAAGCCAGATTCAAGTCTGGCTCTTTTCCAGCTGAAGTAAGTGACACTATGAAAGTACGTCTAGGCCTAGCTGTGTGTGTGAATACCACCACACACTGACACCCTTTTTTGGTTGCCTAGTAGCAGCTGGTAAAACTCTGTGTGCAACGTGTCCATCCGTCAAAAATATCTTCTGATGGGTCTAATAAGAGAGCTCAGTATTATGCATCTTAAGGGAATTAAAAAACAACAACAACTAGACATTATGACTCGAAGACAAAAAGCAAAACATAAAAAGAAAAATACCTCTTCAGGGAAATATGGCAACAAATAGGCATTAATATTGCAGTGTGCAATGTATTAATAGTGAAAAGTCAAAAGTAAAGGTTTGCCCAATGCTGGTGTCCAGTAAGTACCGCGAAATGAAGAGAATATATTTGAGATGAGGATGTGGATTCAATCATTTACACCTTCCCTGAAAGAGAGTTTTTAGCAGAGAAGGAATCAATGGAGAAGATCCATGATAATTCACAGGTGAGTGCAATGTGTTGTTCAAAGGTACTGTTCTCAGATATACCCAGCCACACACAGTTCACAGAAAAATGTGATGGACAGCAATTTGAAGCAATGGAAGATTCCTTTGTCTCACAAAACAAAAAGTCTGGAGATGGGCAGCTGTGGGTATCTGTTTTGCAGTCTTAAAAGATAGGAGCTGGAATGTCTGTGATTTTCTTGGTCATTCCTCTCGATTGCAAGATGGCTGCTGCAGCTCCAGTCATCATAACTTCATTCAAGGCAAAAACAATAACAAAAACAAAGAAAAAAAAAGAAAATAGAAGATGGGAGTGGGGAAAGGAGGAAATCACGGTATATGTAGCATAGGCCACTTTTGTTAGGAAAGGTAAAAGCATTCCCAGAGCCCCCATTCCCTCTGCAGGTATGAATAGTAATCACGGTTTACGTAGCATAGGCCACTTTTGTTATTATTTGTTATTATTTGTTATTATTCTGATTTTGTTAGGAAAAGTAAAAGCACTCCCGGAGCCCCCATTCCCTCTGTCTTATTGGCCAGAACTATTCTCATTTCTCTGATTAGGTGAGCCTTGAGTTTTTCCAGTCTCCAGAATGGCTGGCAGAAAGAGGTTGGGAATGCCTGATGATCTACCAAAGGTCAATGCCTGCTATTATTGGACAGACAAATGATAGAAAATATGGGAGATGGTGAGATTAGTTTGAGGAACTGAAACTCTCTGGCTGGTATTTTGAAAGATCCTGCCAAGCACACATACACACACACACACACACACACACACACACACACACACACAGCACAAAAGTAAATTGTGGGTAGAAATAACATCTAGAATATCTTGTTTACAAAAACATTCACACCCTTATAATATACTTTCACACTTTCATGCACTGGAAAAATTTCCACCCGTGACAGAAGAGCAGCCATCTCTGAAACAGGATATAGCAGTAATTCACCATGCTGCACACAGGAATTCTCTGACACCGGTTAAGCAGGGAAGAGAAACCACTTTCCTCAGAGCAAAACTACAAAAATGGGTTATAAGAATAGAGTGCATCTACTTAAAGAATCTCCCGCTCACCTTCCATATCTCACCCTATCTCTTCTCTGCGCTGTTATCAAGGAAGTGACATCCGTTTCACATAGTGCCAAGGTACTTCGTATAATTTGTGGATGTTTTATTGATTCACGTGCACACCCTGCCGGGGACCCTTGTCCTGTTACCTTGAATGAGGGAGGAGAAGATGGGAGCTCTGCTCTCTGCTTTCTCCCTGTCTGTGGAGTCTTCACGTGTTAGGTCTTATGAGGCTCTCCAAAATGCTGTGATTTGAAATGTATTATTCTGATTTGAAAGGTGAGCAGCCTGAAGGGTAGAGAAGTAAAGTCAGGTGACTGACACAGAGCATATCACGGAGGGGCAGCCTGGTGCACAAACCAGTCGGACTGCAGAGCCCTGGCTTTTCCTGGGCACTGCCCTGACTCTGGAATTCTAAGAGACTTGCCAAGGACTGCAGCAACTAGCATAATTGCTGGATTATGCTAGATATGAAATAAGTGAATGAAGCCAATTTTGCTTTGGCCTCAAAAAAGAGTGTAGAACCAATGAAATATTTTCCAGTTCTGAGAATATGAAGTCCGTTTGATTTAAGCCTTTCTGGTCATCTGAAAGCTTTTTTTTTTTTTTTTCAAATATTTTATTTATTTATTTGACAGACAGAGATCACAAGTAGGCAGAAAGGCAGGCAGAGAGAAAGAGGGGGAAGCAGGCTCCCTGCTGAGCAGAGAGCCCGATGCAGGGCTCGATCCCAGGACCCTGGGATCATGACCTGAGCCAAAGGCAGAGTCTTTAACCCACTGAGCCACCCAGGTGCCCCTGAAAGACTTTTTATAGTTCAGAGAAAGTCACCAACCTCTACCTTAGATAAACCTAAGCATGTCAGGATATCCTTAACTATTTACCAGACACAGAGGCAAGAGGACCCTGTGGAAAGAGTGGGAGCTTTAAATCAGATAGTCCTGGGTGCAAGTCCTAGTTTTAACCATTGCTAGCCAATGCCCTCAGCTACTTGCTGAAGTTCTCTGACTCTTCTCCTCTTGGGGGCAGACAGGGTTGGTCATGTCTACCTGGTGGAAATAATGTATGAAGAACACTTCGCATAGTGCCTAACACATATGGTTAGCACTCTATAAAGGACAACAAACATTAGTAGTGTTACCACCATGTCCTCCACAGATTGATATCCCGTGGTTCCAGAACCTCCTCAGGTGTGACCCCAAAGTGGGATAAGGGAAATAGAGTCAGTAGGGCAGTTCCCCAGGTCCCTGACAATCTAGAATAGAGCAATCTGGGGTTCAGTGCTGCCTAATGAAAAGAACATAGGTAATCTAGGGTCAGGAGTGTTCCAGCACACAAGAAACGCAGTAGAGAGAAGATGTCAAAGATTCCAGTGGTTTAGAGAATAGAAAGACATAAGGGAGACCCGAAAGGACATAACAGAGGCATGAAGAAATCAGAAAAAACAAACGCAGAGAAAGATCTGTGGGAAGGATCAAATGCACCACAATTAAAGAAGGTGGGGTTTAAAAAAAAAATCAAAGCCTTTGAATTTTATAAAACTGTTACTCCCAAGAGTGAAGTGAAATGGGATTGCCAGTGATACCTAGAAAATGGCCGAATAAGCAGTGAAAGCTTGGCAGTTGTAAGCCAGAGTTGCAGACAAAGGCCAAGCAAGATTTCAGAGGCCTTGTTCGAGAAGAGGGTTTTTCAATCTGGGTGGTATTGATGTTTGGGGCTAGATAATTCTTTACTGTGGGAGCTGTTCTGTGCATTGCAGAATGTTTGGCAGCATCCCTGGCCTCTACTTGCTGGATACCAGTAGAACCCCCCAGCCCCAAGTCACAATAGAAGATGTCTCCAGACACTGCCCGAAGTCCTTGATGGGCGGGGTAGAGAGAGAGGAACGTGCTACACAGTCACTCCCTGTTGAAAGCCACTGCTTAGAATGCAGGGACCTGTGTATGTTTTAAACCACAAGGAAAGAAATATATAAATAGTTTCAATTTCTTGTCATGTCAAGCTTTTCTGTTTCATATCAATATAAAGGAAAAAAATGCCAAAATTTCAAATGGTAAACAGAAAAAGGAAAAATAGCAATGACTGTCAACTTGAGGGGATGGCCATCCGCAATCCTTTGTTGATTTTCCATTGAATAGTGCAAGGAGAGATACCTTTGGGAGAAAGTCTTGGGCTGTACCTTAATTTTATTTGATTTTAGAATATGACCAAATTAAGAATAAAGAATCTCTATTTATAAAATAAAATAAAATAAAATAAAATAACTTGTTATGGTTTGAAAATAAATTTCCAGCCAAGAGATTTGAAAGAACTCAATAGCCTTACAGTACCCTTACTGTATGGATGGAAAAAAGAAATGAATATGACAGGAAGTCTTTATAGACTTAGCTTGTCTTTTGGCTTTTTTAGACATGATGCATTTGGAGTCTTTCAATAGTTCCTACCTCCCGGCTTTCTTTCAGTATGAAAGCTTTGGCATTCAGTCATGAAATAGAGCACCCCAGTTGCTCCTATTTTTAAACAGATTCTGCAGAGTTGATATTAGTATGGTTTTAATGTTTTAGGCAGAAGTTCAAAAAATAAATAATTCAACCCCATATCTTTACTTTGTTATATATTAAAGAAATATAATTTATAATAAACATCTGCCTTCCTGTAATAGCGTAACAGAAGGCAAAGAAAATTGGGTGTGAGAAACAGCATATACTCGTGTGTATATGTAATTAAACCTTAAAAGAATAGCTGAGTGATTTTTGTTTGTACAGTCTAAGAATTAATAATACTCAAGTAAGTGTCATGTCTTATAAAAGGGCTATGGTAGACATAATGGCCTGGTCCAGTGGTAACACCTGTTAAGAATCTCTTAATGTACAGAGAGCTCTCAGAGATACATACTAAGGCGATACTGAGGGGAACAAGAACAACTGGTTAGCTCAGAAAGGGGGAAATCAATAAAATTGATTAATTGGCATTGTGAACATACCTCTCCTAAAAGGGTGATCACATATAATTTTCACTTTCCAATTGTTTGCTTTAAATTGCTTTGATAAGAACTTATAGGAAATTACTATAGAGATTGCACTGTGTTATCTTTATACCAAAATATATAATGCTTATATTTTCTTCTGTCTCTTATCAAATATGTCCTCAAAGAAATAATGGATATTTGAAAAAGTAATTGCTGGATCTTCTGGAAAAGTCCCCAAAGATAAGAACTTTAATTTTAAAAATACCCATTAGGTTAAAACCAATAAACTCTGGGGTAGAGCATGTTGTAAATGAGGTCAAACTCTTGAGTTAATTCCAGAATAAACTGTTTATTTTTATCTACTTCCATGTCTATAAATTGTAGCTTCAACCCAGGCCAGCCAACTCAAAACCACAGATGTTTGTCCAAGAGGGACTACTCTCTAATATAAGTGGATCAACTCAAAAACCCATGAGCATTACTGGAAAAACAATTCTGAGTACACAGACCCTCCCTAAAAACAATTCCAAGTATAAAGACCTTCCCTAATGATCCATTAATGGAGCAAAAAATCAACCAGTATATCTTGTTCTTGTGGCTGATCAATAATGCTACCATGATTTGGGTGGGGGGGGACTCTATGTTTGCCATTCTGAATTGCAATAAAAAAGTAAAACTCTACAATTGGCTCAAATTCAACCTAAGATTACTAGTTATAAAGTATCTGTGCCTCTCTATAAATCAACAAGGCTGATTTATAGCCTTGTAGACATAGCCTGTAGATTCACAGTTAAGTTATGTTATAGCCAGCCTTAGTCACTGTTTTAAAACTGTTATTAAACAGGATTTAAAATGCCATTTGTTTGAGATATGACCCGGATTATAGGGTTCCAACTGACAAGGAAGTTCTCATAGAGTAAGAAGGTAGACACCCATATTCTACAGAATGAAGTTCCAAATGACAACAAAACCTTTACTGAAAACAATGAAAATCAGTATTCCATCCCATACCATAAACACAATAACCTCAGATATCTGGCACCCAGAAACTTGAGTGTAAAGCAAGCTAACGGGAAGTTGAAGTGTTATTGATGCCGAAACAATAATGTTTTGAATGCTGCAAAAGGATGATGATAAAAACAGAGGAGAAGCTTTTAGTGTTGATTAGAAAACATCTTGCAAGTGACTTCATCTGTTGTCGATAATTTTATAATAAAAAAAAAAGACAGCCATAATATCTCACTTTAGAGGTCTTGCAGTTGCTTATTTTTCACATTAGTTTTATGGAAATGAAATTAAATAACCAGAACACATGCCTGTCTTAGGGATTCCTTTTTAAAAGCAATCTTAGCATCCATACAGTTTCAACCAGATTTCTCAATTTACTACAGATTTACTAAAGATGTAAATATCCTCAACGTTTACCATAATTGATGTTTAAAATATTTAATTCAAGGCACTGGAGGAGTCTGAAAAGTCATTTTGTCTTTAATATACCTTGTTTATTAAAGCATAAAATTAGAAAATACATTTTCAAAAGCTTATTCCAAAGGTATGATTGAAGCAAAGAAACAGAAGTTGATATGATAGATGGGCAATCAGATGGGTTATTTTCAGCTATGTCAGACCAAATATTTAGTCCTGTTACAGAGTTCTTTTTAGTCAAGCTGCCTGAATTTGCTCTCAGTTGTTCTCAACCTCTGTGTGTGTGTGTAGCTGGGGAGGGGGTGTGGTAGCAGTGGAAGAGTAGGGGGCTAATAGAGAGGACATGTCAAAATGTTATACCGTGTAGTTCCTTTCAAATAGACACTGACCCTGTAAGTCAGAGGGGGATCCAGTGCAGACCTTTTTAATTAGTAACCCTGGTGATTCTGACAGAAGTGGTCCATGAACAATATTTTGAGAAATGTTGCAGCAGTCTGTATAACTCTTGAGAAGCTTTGCTTTATATCCTTAATATTCTCTTCCCAACCACTCTCAGGAATGTACATTCCTCATGAAAGACTCCTTTTTACTATTTCCTCAGGATATAACTCCAGCCTCTGCCTCAAATCTTGCATCGTTCCCTGAACGATTTCCTTCCACTGGCCTTGATGCTTCAAACTGCCCTTGACTTCCTGAGACTGAGCTCATCTAATGCGAAGACGCTAGTTCCCCCACAAATGCAATTTCCTGCAAAGTACAGACAGTTCTGTTCTTCCAGTGTATCTGCCATCACAAGTGTATGACATTCTTATTTTGAGAAAGGCAGAATGGTATAATGCCAAGAACCAGATGGCTGGAGTCAGGGGACCCAGGTTTGCATCTTGATGCTGTTCATTCTGATTTAGGATATTGGGAAAGTCATTTGATGCTCTGAGCTACAGTCTCCTCATCTGGAAAATAAATCAAATAATAGCTACCTCTTAGGGCTTCAGTTAGGGTTAAATGAGATGCCCTCTGTGATAAAATCCTTTGAAAATTTCCATTTCCTATATGGATATTAATTAGACTATTGAATACATTTTTGAATATTTTTGCAAAGCAATAAAAAAACTTGCCAAAGATCATTTTGAAATTCTTATCTCATGTGAAAGAATATATCAAACTTCTAACTCCTTTCTCATGAAGGGTAAAAAGTATAATTCCTTAGTAATAATTTAGTTTTTTAGACATCAATAATGCTAATTCTAGTAATGTAAAAACCAATTGTTCTGAATATTTCTCATTTTGGTGCCCCCTTCCTTCTTTGCTCTGCCTTTCTTTGATGTTCAGGAGGTGGCCCTGGCAAACCACATCTCCTGGGCTTTCTCTCTGGCTGCCTCCTAGGTGAGGTTGTCCAACAAATATACAGCAGGAGAAGGATGGCAGAAGGACAGAAGGTGGAGTATTTCTTCCCCACTCATTCTATTTTCATACCACAGCTACGGTGGCAACTCCGCTGATTCACTGTGACAGCAGCCTTCTCTCCACACTTCCAGTGCTTACTGGGTTCCAGTTACACCACTTCCTCTACTCCGCCCCTCAGTGGAGGGTGTGGTAATGGCTTCTTACTTTCAGTCACTGAAGGGAACACCTCACTTATCTTTCATGCATCCCCTTGGATGGCAGCCCCCATACCTCTGTAAGTTATCTTTTCATCCAAGTCTTACTTGAACCATCTGGAATGAGTTGTGTTTCCTACTGGGACCCTGACTGATCTACCAATATAGGAGTAGGCCAATTACATGCATGGACTTGGGGATGACACAGAGCTCAATCTCTTGATCCTGAGATAATGACATGAGCTGAAACCAAGAGCCGGATCTTAACCGAGACATCCAGGCACCCCTGAAGAACATGAATTTAAGTTCACTTTCATGATCAGGGTGTTTGTTATTATAGATGATTTTACATCTTCCTATTCTTAGTCATAAGTAGGTACTATTGCTAATATTGAATCGTTTGCCTGAAGCAACACGGTAAAAAAGATTATTGACCTAAAGCTAAATTGAAACAAACAAATCCTCTTTCCTGAAGAATCTGGGAAGTTTCTTGTTACCATAGTGTACTTTGGCTTTGGGGTGTTTTTTTTTTTTTCTTACTTTGTTTTGTTTAAATGATTCATAGAAGTTTTCCAGTAGATGAGGTGGTATTGTTTCCTGTTACTGAGGTAGGGTATGAAACGATTTCTTTTTTTTTTTTTTAAATAAATGTTTGTAAGTCTTTATGTGGATTAAACTCCCTCAATATTTTTTATGGAGAAAAAAATTAAAGAAGAAGTTATTAACATTGGAAAATAGGCTATCTCAATTACACAGTTACTTTTTCCCAATGGTTTTCTTAATATTTATGTATTAACATCATAATGACTCAATACAATTTATACAATATGGAGCCATTATTGTGGAAAAAAAAAGACCCATTGAAATAATATCTCCATACTACAGACAGACTCAAAACACCATAATGGCTCAGGGGGAACCAAATGCAGGATTACATGATAGGCCAGAAGCTGTGTCATGGTCTACCAGGCCAGGTAAGTAATACACATTTTGCAGAAGAGCCAAGTAAATAGTTACAGAAACAGGAAAGTCTCTGTAGAGTAAATGTGCACTCAGGCAATTATTAAAATATGGATTATGGAAGATTCTCTTTTCTCCTTTTCTCTAGGCTTACCCTTTTAATAAGAACAAAAGTAAATCAAATGTGTGTGCACAAAGACACAGAATACATTCTAATAACTTCAGGGACTCTGTTTTAATCGACTGGAGGGATATATTTCAGAGTGGAGAAATGACATCTTGAGACCCCTTCATTCTATCTGGGTGTTACAGCTGATATGGGCCTGTGTCAGGCAAGCTTAAGAACAATACGTGCTATTCTGATGCCTGGATATTATAGGTGCAGCAATAACTAGCTTGCAGAGCTTCAAAGAGCAGAAACGACTTCAACCTTAATAACCCCTGTGGCATTTTTCAATTTTCCAGGCTGCCAGTCAAATGAATGCATGTCTGGGAAGGAGAGGAGACAAGAAAAGGAAAAGATTAACCTCTGAGATCCATGACAGAAGCTCCATTGGCTAAAACTGGTCATGTGTTAGAAAACAAACATGGGCAGGAATGGACTTCCCCAAACACTGAGCACAAATGTTAGAACAAAGATTCTAGGAGAGAAACTGGGACCTTTAGGGTTACCTGGCTGAAACAATCTTAGAATGTTAATCATTCTTAGTTCCTTCTTTCTCTAGGTTGAAAGGAACTCAGCAGTCTCCTGATCTTCAAACCAATTAGCTCAAGAGATGGTTCTTCAGAAACCTGCACTGTCTTTTCAAAGGAAAAAGGCTCGCAGAAAACTCAGACCCGCCACTGCCTAACCTGCTGGCTCTCAGCTGAAGTGAGCGAACAGAACTCATGGTATGGTGCCTTCCTCATACACACACTAGAGCCATTCCCTGGGCTTCCTTTATCTATTGAGAAATTAGAAACTTTCCCCCAGGAGGTGAAGAACTCCTAATTAAGGATGTCTCTAAGAAAGCTAGGATTATTTCTATTGCAGCATGAGGGAAATAGGAATTATACACAGAACGAAAATGCTCAAAAAAAGAAGCCATTGTGCCGATGACTCGCCACATCTTAACTGATTTCTTGCATTTCTAGGTATCAGATGCTTCTAAGTTTTCTTTCAAAGTGTTCTTGAACCTACGCTTTTCCATCAGTGTTCCTCCCTAAACCTTTGTGCAAAAACTGGGTATTCCAAAAATGAGATAAGAAATCATTCATTTCTGGAGTAAGTAAGGGTTTTTGAAAGCAAGAGGGGAAACTCTGGGGAAAAGCCTATTGATTCTGTCAGAAATCAGCAGTCCCAGCCCTCGTGTTTTGGACAGGGTCACCATGATATCACCAAGGGGCTGCTTAACCTGGTCTGATCCTTTTTCATTAATTCATCTATTTACCTATTCATTTATTCATTCAATAAATATGTGTCCCATAGATATTATGTGCAGAATTCTGAGACAGACATTAAAGAGAAATAAAAGGTAAATGAAGTCCAAAAGTATGTATGTCTCTGAGAAGAGTCTGCCCCACCTTTATTTAATTCATTTCTTGTCTGACTGGAAGAGTGTCCCACCCCAGAATCCCTCTAATACACTCACTGCACTGCCCCCAGGTTACTGATACTTTCAAATGCAGCTCTGCTATGACATCCTCTATTGAAAACTATCATGGCTCTTCCCTTACTACAAGATAAAGACTAACATTCTTAAGATGGTGCAACAAGGTCTGCAGAAACCTTGGCCCGGTCTTAATCTTCAGCCTTATCTTACACCCTTCTTCCCTTACAGAGTTTCTTTCATTCTGGCCTTATTATTATTTTTTAGATAAACTTTTAATTGGGATTAACCTTAGATTTGCACTAAAGTCACATAGAGAGTAGAGCATTCCCCTATACTGCTCACTCTGTTTCCGTTTTCCCCTAATGTTATCATCTTCCATTATTGCAATATTGGTCAAAACTTAGAAACCATTAACATTACCATTAGTACATTGCTATTAACTAAACTCCATGTGTTATTCAGATTTCACCAGTTTTTCCATTAATGTCCTTTTTTTCTTCCTGGATCCAATCGACCTGGCCTTCTTATTTTTTTTTTCTTCTTATAAATTTTTATCCCATTACACAATCCTTATGTATTCCACTGCATCGTTTACAACAGGGTGTTTTACCCTCACTCCTTGTACCAGCTCTCTTGGTTGTGTGGTTTCTACTCATCATTCTGATCTTAGCTCAAAAATCACTTCCTCAAAGAAGACTTTCTGAGGTCTGAGTCCATGGCTTGGTCCAGTGTTACATGCCTTCATACAACCACTCCTTTGTAGCATTTTCCTCAGTCTGTCGTCATACTTTCTTTGCTGTAATTATTTAATTTCATCCTTATTTGCAACTAAACTCTAAGGGCCATGAAGGCAGAAAGGCTCTCTGTTTTTCCTAATCATTGTACCCCAAGACTTAGCATGGTGTAGGGCATATATTAGGTACTAAAGAAATGTGTTGAGTTAATAAACAAATGAAGAATAAATGAATGAAAGAAAGAGTTGGTGGTGCCTGGGTGGCTCAGTCGGTTAAGCATCAGACTCCTGATTTTGGCTCAAGTCATGGTCTCAGGGTCCCAAGATCAAGCCCCGAGCTCTCTCCCTTTTTCTCTAAAATAAACAAATCTTTAGAAAAAGGAAAATTTAAGTGATAACAGGAGAAACACAAAATGGAACTTCAAAATAAGTGAGAGACAACACAATCATAGGACCTCAAAAGAGAGAAAGATCAAAATGAGAGTCAGAATTATAGGAAGACTTCATGGCAATAGAGAGTGGGACTTTACTAGGTCATTTCATTCATGCAGTTAACAACTACTGAGCACCTACTAAATGCCAAGCCCTCAAAGTGATTTGTTCACTTTAAGCAAGGATATGATATAATCAGTATAATGTTTTATAAAAATAATGGAGCAATATGGAGAATGGATTGGAGCAGAAAAGACCTAAAAAATTGAAAAAAAAAAAAAAGATAATAATCCACCTAAGAAATATTAGGACTTGAACTAATGCAGAAGTGGTGAAGATATGGAAATATTAAGGAAGACAACTCAACGAGGACTTGGAGATAACAATAGAATTAAGAAATTCTCAGTAGGTGAAATGGTAACAAGAACAAGGTATGAGTCAAGAATTAGATGACACTTGGAATACAGTGAGAATACTTCCAGGTTGAAGACAAGGGCTCATCACGGAAGAAGCAATGGAATAGAGACTTGAGCAGATGAATTCTGCTTTGGAAAAGTCAAGGAGATTAGATTTTATTGTATTAGTAATGACTCATTAAGCAATAATGACATGATGAAAATGAAATATAGGGTGAAGATAATTGAGACCGAGGAAGGTGGATGGAAGTGATCTGAGCACCCACATTAGAAACATAGAGGAAGTGGTACACCTACAGCACTTTTTAAAAGATTGACTTATAAGTACCCAGATCAGCATCCAATGTAGTATCTAGTACAGATACTGTGTCCTCAATAGTTTTTAGTCGACTTACTCTTCATTATGGAGCAAATATCCTGAAGATTGGTGTATTTTGAGTATCTATAATACTCATTAAGAACCCTTTATATGACAAGTACACGGAGCATACCAAAAAAATTATGCACATAGTGGTCCTCCTTTGAACTATCTCTTTCACTCTTTCAGTTTTCAGGACAAATGCACACCTCTGATATACTTCTTCGGTTATCATCCTCCAAAATGGCCCCAGGGATCTCCACCCCCGGCATTTGTACACTGTGTAGTCCTTCCAACACTGCATGAGGGTTTGTCCGTGAGACCAGTGGCAGAGAGCAAAAGCGATGGTCTATCATCTCCCAGTGTACGTTAGAAAAGACTGCAGCTTCTGTTTTGACTTTCTCTCAGATCGCTCATCCTGGGGAAAACCAGCTGCTTGAGGACTTTCAGGCCACCTGTGAGGAGACACATGTGGCAAAGAAGGGAGGGCTCTGGACAGCAATTAGTGAGGAACTGAGGTCTGCCAATAACCATGTGAGTGAGCTTCAAAATGAATTCTCCACCCCCAGTCAAGACTTGATGTGACTGCATTTGTTACAACAGCTTGACTGCAGCTTGAGACCATGAGCCAGAACCATTCAGCTAAGCTTCTCCCCATTTCCTGTGACTTAGAAACTGTGAGAGCTAATAAATGTTTGTTGTTTCAAACTGCTTGCTTTTGGGGGTAATTTGTTACATAGCAATGGATAACTAAGACAACTTCATCCTACGAAACATTGAAAACTACAAAAAAAATCATATTTATCTTTATCCTAGCTGCTAAGAAGTACAAGCTAAATATTATTCTTGATTTTGGTAGCTTTCCTCAGTGTGGAGTTGTTGATTTTTCCTTCTTCCTCCTCCCCTTATTTTTTGGTTCCCATCATTTATCTTCTGTCCACTGATTTTGATTTTATTTTACCTACTCATTTATTATAAGCTCCTAAAGCCTTTTTTGAAATAGATGCAGGATAAAATGATAAAGTAAAAATAGTAGACACTAGATAGGATTCCATCAACCATCAGAGAGATCACAATCTCCTTGGAGTGAAAAGAGCAAGTCATGTGACACAGTCTAATACTAGTGCTCAACCACATAGAAACTATTAGAATTCCAAGAAAAGTGATGCCAGAAAGGTGTTTTAAGTCAAGTTCCCCAGAAGCAAACCTTGAGATAGGATTTGCATTAGGAATGTACTCTCAAAATAAATTGCTAAGGGAAGGAGGAAAGCAGGACTGGGATGGGGAAGAAGACAAGCCAGGGTAATATTTCAAAGTCTCACAAATGATGGCTTCAATCTGATCCTGCATGGGAAGTCTGGAATGTACCAAGGCAGAGGAGATGAACTTCCATACTTCTACACCAGTCACCCACTGGCCAAGGACCCCTGAAGAATAGATAAGCACTCCAGCTGTCTACAAAGTCTCTTTGAGTATGCAGCCAAAATGGTTACAATAGCTCAGGGGAAGTTCTCCAAAGAAGAAAGTAGGTGTCCATGGTCAGAAGAAAGAGCACACTGAAACCAACAGAGAATGCACAGAAATGGTGAAGAGATGCGAGACCGTCTGCATGGAGTATGAAGGTCTGCTCTATTAGAGAAAGTTCCTTTCAAGGAAATGGCTCTTCACCTGTACTGACCCTTACAGGATAGGGAAAATTAGGCTAGACAAGAAGGAGAAAGTATTTTAAAGAATCTAAATGGGAGAACTAACCAATTACAAAACTAGCAGAACCTCTCAAGCACTCTAGGATGATTTGGTATTATAACTTTGACTCTTAATTCTATTTCTAATCCCAATGAGGGATCTCAAACCCATGTCTTGTTTAGGTTATTAAAACACAATCATTTGTCTTTAGAAAAGAGATAGGGAGAGGTTAAAAAAAAAAAAAAAATCTATGTTTATTCCAAGCCTTCACAATGCTAGTTTTTATCCATTCTGGTTCTGAAATACAA
The DNA here is from genome assembly GCF_002288905.1 of Enhydra lutris kenyoni. Lineage (NCBI taxonomy): Eukaryota > Metazoa > Chordata > Mammalia > Carnivora > Mustelidae > Enhydra > Enhydra lutris. Next base: position 16,459,141 of record NW_019154099.1, read on the forward strand.
ATACATCATAAAACCCCGAGTTCAATCTTAAATAAAAAGAAAGCCTGGTGGAGGAGGATGAGGCCACACAAGTGTTTTAAGACTCTCTCTTCTATTATTATTCCCAGGTTGCTGAAATTTGGAAATCATTTCAAGTACAGGTTATTTAATGTCTCTCTCTCTCTCTCTTATTCTCCCTCTCTCTTTCTTTTCCCTTTTTAAAATTTATCACTGACAAGCGAAGTGCTCTATGTAATAGCTTTTCCTCCTTCATACGCTTTAGGATATAGTCTAACTTTATCTGGAGTTGAGAATAAAGGCATAAATCATTAAGTCCCGCTTGCCTGATCAAGAGCCCATCTTTCAGAAAAATCAGGCGTCCAGGAACTGCCGTTCACAGCAGCTCTATTTTCTGGCCCTCCATCAGGTCTGCAGACACCTCTCCCCAAGGATTCATCAACCACCAAACAAAGAGGAAGGCAGGTCAATGTCACCAAAATCTGCAGCTTCAGCAGCTTCTGAAGTTCCTGACCAGAAAAATAAAAGAAAAAGAAAAAGAGAGAGAGAGAAGGAGAGAATGGAAAAAAAAAAAAAAAAATCAAAGGAACTTTAACATACGGTCTCAGAATTCATAGGTTACATTCTGGAAAGGAGACTTTCAAAACCCCATAACAAACAAGTTTCTGGTGCTATAATGATGGGTGACCAACCAGCCTGGAGAGATACTGGCCACTATTGTTTTATTAGCTTGAGTCCAGTGTTGTGAGCTATTCTGTCATTTAGACAAAAGGATTTCTTCATGATAACTTTTATCATGTTATAATGACTTCAATGTGAATCAGCCATACAGAAAGATTCACATCTACAGGACGTAGGCATCGCCTTCCAGCCGAATATTCCTCTTTCAGTTTGTCCTCAGATACCCTTGCACTTTGGCAACACCAATTTATACCACACAATGATAGAAATCTATACCCTGAATGATTTATCCCACTCATTTATACCACAAAATGATAGATCAACCCAGAACAGGAACCACTGCACTGAGGGTGATTTCTCACTTCATAGGTGAGAATGGTGAGGCTCCAAGGGGTTAAGTGAACCTGCTCAAGGCCACACAAATCCTGTAGTAGAAGCTCAGACACCTGTCTCTCTATCCAAAGCTTTTCCAGTTATATCACAGTGTATCTGAAAAGGTTAGAGACAAATTTAAACTCCAAAGTGGTGTTGTATAAGATTTAAAGATTCTTTTGAGGGCGAGACACAACCCAATGAAACTCGGGTAAATGAAAGGCAGATCTCTATTACTTCAAGTCCAAATGAGAGAAGTCTACCAAGCAGGGCCACGTAGGCGATTGGACAGAGGAAGAGGAAGAGTAGGTTGGAGATGGAGAAGGTGGCTTAAGTAAGGCAGGTAGGGTGGGGTTAGCTAGGTTTTTTGAGTTTTCTGTGGACAGGATAATTTGAATGATTCCTCAGGTTCCAGGGCATAGGGGCCACCCAAGATGTCTGGTGTCTGGTCCGTGATTGGGGTGAATGCACAGTAGCCTGGGAGTGTGGGGATTCCACAGGGGCTGACATGTGGATTTAACTAGTTGTTCCTCTTTGAAAAGGGAAACTGATCAGCCTTTAGCCATGGACTTTAAACCGGGCAAAGACAGCACCTCCAAAAAATTGTATTACAAGGGGTTATGAATAAATAGTGTTAGCCCTAGGCTAAACCACACATACTTGTAGAAGCAGCTGTGAAGAAAAAATAAATTGAACAATATCATTAAGAATCAAGAGACCCCAGGGTGGAGTCCCTCTGCCACTCATTTGCTACGTGACTTTAGGCAAGTTATCTAACTTCCTCTGTACCTCAGGCTTTTCATCTCTGAATTGACAATTTACAGAACTTACCTCACAGGGTTATTGTGGAGAGTCAACATAATAATATATATTTAACAAATACATGTATTTCGTGTGCTTACATAAAATACAAGGAATTTTGTCCCTAATCACAGGCACGGTACAAATGTAAGGACATCAAAACATTTTTAAAGGACCGCATCCTTATCACTACATAGATGCACACGTCTTCTACTTTCAGGGAGTGTCTTTTTACCAGCAAATAGACAGAGCTATAAATTGTGGATTCTTGATATAATAGATCAAGATAGTTCCTTCCAATCTGTTATGTTCTATTGCCTCAAAATAATAAACTGCCAAGACAATATCATGCATCATATTAGTGGCAGATTATTCAGTGAAACTCCCAGGGAAAAGAACTCACGGCTCACAAACAGACACCAACTTTCCTCCTTTGTTATCTCATCCTTCTTTGTAGAGTCCTGAGTTGTACAGGGTAAGAAATATCTTAACTTACAATATTCAGAAAAAAGATGTGATTCATGAAAACAATACGAATTTTTGGAAACACAACACTTTCAAATTATCAGGGTAAAAGCAAGATAAAAATAAATCATTTTGGACTGAGAAGGACTATTTTGGGGGCAAAGATTTATAAGGGAGATCAAGGAATGGGAGTATGAATATAAAACATTCAGAATTCTTTTCCAGACACTCAGAATTACGATGATTCTCGGTTCATTTTTCTCAGGAAGCTCAGATGTTTTGATATCAATAAAAGAGACTCCAATTGGCCTTTCCCATTAAAGTCTCTTCTCTCATCAGAAATGGGTGGTAGAGCAGATCCTCAAGAAAGGAACGACCCATTAGTTATAACCCTTATATTCTCTCACATGTCTAAAAAGAACTTTCCAGAAAGAACTCAAGTTTCCAAGAGATAGAACTACCTTTTTTTTTTTTTTTCTTTCTCCACAGGGATAAGACACAGGTGAATTATTCAACTACATATTTTTTCAAAGCATTATAGCGTGTGCTTTTAAAATACTTCTAAAACAATGGTTTGCATAGTTCAGTTCCAGAAGAGTATCGCACGTAATGAAGCCTATCCCAAACAGAAATGACCACTTGTTATTTGTAAATCTTAGATAAAATAAGGACATTCACTTACAAGCACATAAGAGCTCTCATAATGTGTATTCTCATCTATTCTGTAACCGTGAATCCTGTGGGGACCTCTTACTACTCTAGTCCAAGTGGATCTAATATCTTACCAGTAATCTGTCTTCTAAGAACTCCCCTCCTATAACAGTGGCAAGAACTAGGACCACTCATCAGCTACTGGTGAGGAGAATTAGATGACAACACTTGGCTTAGATGAGTCAGGAGTTACTGCAGAATCACATGAAAAAGGACAGGCCCTGAACATGCCAAGTTCTTTTTTTTTTTCCTTTTTTAAGATTTTATTTATTTACTTTTCAGAGAGAGAGAGAGAGAGAGAGCACAAGTAAGGGCAGCAGCAGGCAGAGGGAGAAGCGGGCTCCCCACTGAGCAAGGAGCCCGATGTGGGACTGGATCCCAACCTCAGGCAGATGTTTCACCACCTGAGCCACCCAGGGAGCCCTGAACAGGTCAAGTTCTAAAATGCCTTTGGGTAAGAACCCAGGAAGGTGTGTGAGCACTACCATTTCTTGAGTACTGCATGTAGCAATTTTAAATAGAGTATCTTCTTTAACCCTCTAGCGCCCATGAGGTATTTATCACTATCTTCATTTAACATTTGAGAAAACAGTTGCTGGAAGGATTGATAACATGCCCAGTACGCCCAATGCCACACCACTTTTCATAGCAGGACCAGAAACTATAGCTAGGTTGGGCTGATTCCAAAACTTTGGCAATGACCCAGCATGCTGAACCTCCAAGAACTCCGGCAGCTATCACATCTGTTGGATCATCGATTTGTTTTCCCTGGAAGTTTTTGACAAATAACTGAGGCCAGGTACTAAGCCTGGATCCCTTTTAGTTATCCCCAAACCAACTCAGTCAGATTCATCTATGTTGAGATTGCTTGACAAAAGGGCCCCACGGAAAAACAAAACCAGAGGCTTGCCACAAAGTGTTAAGAACAATGGAGTTATTAGGAGGAGACATCAAAATATCATCAGTTCACGGGAGAAAATGTTCCCGTTCTGATCCTCACATGCTGATACTACAGATGGACCCAGCTTAGCTGAAGTACGCTCTGTGCTTCAGCTGTTTACTTAAGCAGTCCTGGGGTTCTCAGAAACAGTTGCTATGCCAACCAGCCCGGGGACTATATATACATTCATGACCGGGGCTTATTCTTAGGGCTTTGTTACCTCTCTTTCAAAAGTTTGAATCTCTTATTGCTAAACTACTTGCTTGCAAGCATTACAGCCTCTGATAGTCAGCTTCCCTTTCTCCGGCAGGTGAAAAATTCAATAACGGTTTGCGCAGGCAACGCTGAGCAGCCCTTTGACGTCACACTTCTCTAGGCAGGGACCAGACTGCTCTCTCTGCCCCAGCCTCTGAAGATGTGGTGTTTAAATGATAAAGGGCAGTGCCTTTTGTCATCTATTATTAACTGTCACCTGTGCGCATGACCACAGAAGTTCTCAAAGGAGGAAGTAAAGCATGCTTTTTTGAGGTGCCCTGTTAATCGTGCTTTTTAAATTTCTTCACCGCATTTTTAATGGGACACATTTCAGAATAGCGTCAGCCAACAAATTTGGCCAATCAATCCACCTCAGGTCTCCTGCTAGAGCTGCATTTAAATAAACCTGTAATGTTGAAAGCTGAAGAGAGAAAGCTCTTTAATTACCTTTTCTCCTGTTTATGTTACTTTGATGGCTTTTGTTCAAATGCATCTGAATTTTCAGTCTGTTTATTTTATAATTATTGGATGACTACATGCGTTACTGCCATTTCAATTAGATTTTGATGGCTGATAAAACCATTGTTGACAGGGAGTGCACAAATGAATTTGGGGAAACCAGATTAGTGATGTTTGTGTTGTCGCATTTAAATAAAACGAAATGTCCCGGTAGCAGTGTGATCAAATCTGAAAATTTTGTTATAAAGAAAGAAAAGGCAGCTCTGTGAGAAATCGGGTTTTCAACAGAAAAGCTGTTTCCTGTTGAGACATCATTTTAAATCCTCAAGTGTGCAGCCACTTCTTCTTCAAACAGATTATAAAACCAAAAAACAATCATATAATCTCTTCTAACAAGAGGTTTGCAGCTAGACAGATTGCTTTAAAGGAGAAAGAAGTAGAAAGAAAGTCAAGATCTAAATACAGATAATAGTGCTAAATCCATTTGAATTGATAAGGTAGAAGAAGCATGGTGATAAAGTTTAAGGGGTTAAGACTTTATGTTCACCCAAAAGATCAATACCTAGGGAAGAAGAAAGCTTGGAAATGTTTCCATCTCCAATTAACAGCTGAAATATACATGGCAGATGAGGCAAAGCAGAAACAGACAAGCTATTTCCCCAGAAACAGACCCTGTTCAAGCAGGGCTCAGGCTCGCTTTGTTATCGATGTAACAACTGTGCGAATGACAATCTTTAAGTGCTAAAATATTTGCAAAAAGGAATGGAAATCTGCTGTTTCTCTCAAGTCATTAAAGCAAAGCCAGAGAGTTGAAACAAAACAGAACCATGTGTAGTTGGCCAAGCTGGATAGAAACTAACCTCCGCGCAGATGCCTTAGCAGCCATGCTCCGTGTTCAGTGCTGTGCTTACAACAACCCAGCCGCCCAGTTTGGAACGTGTCATCCATGCAGGTGGTCAAAGAGCAGAGCTGCTATCAGGACCCAGGGGTAACTCCAATGCCTGTGCTCTTGGCCATTTAGCAGTAGCAGCTTATCTAGTTTGGTTTCATCTTGTACAACGTTCACTCAACATTCACACAACAGTCACTGTGTTCTGCTCCTTACCATCCTCATCCTCATTCAGCAGAGACCAAAATCTGGGGGCGCCGGGATGGCTCAATGGGTTAAAGCCTCTGCCTTTGGCTCAGGTCATGATCCCAGGGTCCTGGGATCGAGCCCCACATGGGGACCTCTGCTCAACGGGGAGCCTGCTTCCCTTCCTCTCTCTCTGCCTACCTCTCTGCCTGCTTGTGATCTCTGTCAAATAAATAAATAAAATCTTAAAAGAAACAAACAAACAAACAAACCAGAATCTGACCCCTTCACTGGGAAAGCTCAGCTAGGGCTGGAAGTGAGCGTGCAGCACCACCTTACCATCGACCTATTCCCCTGGCCTGATGTTCAATGTCTTAAAGAACAAAATCTAGAATGGCTGGTTACCTTTCTGACGATTCACTGAGATGTTGTGAGACAATAGAATAATTCCAGCTAACAATTACATGGTGCTTGCTATATGTCAGAACATTTTCTATGATTATTACTGTATAGATATCTCATTTCATCAGCTCAACAACCTGAAAAGGTAGGTACTCCTTTTTTCCATCCCCTCCCTCTCACAGATAGGGAACAGGGGGCAGAGGTCTCAGATGCTAACTGAAAGAGACAGAGTCTGACCTAGGCAATCTTGCTGCAGAGTCTGCACTCTTACTGGACAGTATTTACTGAGCCTGCAAGGATAACGGAGTGTGAATACAATCGTGCATCATACACAATTAAGTGGGGTTTGCATCTAATTGCACATCTCTGGTCCGCTGAATAGTAAAACAAAATTGCTTTTCTGTTACCTGTTGTTTTTCATGATTACCGTTACTGATGGTTGGCTTGATAAAAGTTCATTTTTAATGGCTATTAAATGTATGGAATTGCTAGCATTTCTATGTCCCAAATTTATGAATGATATATTTGTATCCAGTTTCACAAGTACATTGCTTATATTCTCTACTTTCACACCAAAGGAAACAGCTCTATAAAAATAGCACCTGCTTGTAACGTTTTCTATACCTACCTTTCAAATGTATACAGCATTGCATTTGGTCCTTCCAGCAAGTCCACGAAGTAATGTAGGTGTTATTTTCTCAGGAAAAAAGAGAACTAGGCATGGGAAAATCAAATAGTCACCAGGATCTGTTCTGGAAAATATAAGAAGGAGGAAAACAATGAGATAGTAACCGAAAAAAGTCAAGCTGGCTTGCCCATACCAAGTTGATGGTTTATCCTGGAAAGACTAGGCAAAAGCCTAGTGATGGTTCATCCTGGAGAGACTAGGCAGAAGCCTACTAGCCAACAAATCACAATGATTGTGTTCTGTATGCCATACCTGGGCTAGGGGGAGTTAGACAAGGAGGAGAAACCAAACTCTCTAACCTTAAAGAGCTTCCAGTTTGAAGATGAGACAGATGTGTGTACGTCAATATAAATAAGAACAAGGTTTCACATAGCTCCATCTTATTTCCCAAGAAGAGACTTGAAAACAGTCACCACCTTCCAACTTTTTGAATCCTTTCACTCCAATAAGTGACTAGCATGTGGTTATTACTAAAGAAATTATTATATTATTATTGAGAAAAGAATAGTATAATAAAGTCACTGTTAGAATTCTTGGAACGGGTGGGAAAAGCTTAGTTTTGATGAGTACAATAATGCTTTAGTTTGAGGAGCTATTGTCATCCAGTTGTTGCTGAAAGTTAGAAGCAATTTTAAAAGTTTCCTTTGTGTTGGGGCACCTGGGTGGCTCAGTCAGTTAAGCATCCAACTCTTTTTTTTTTTTTAAGATTTTATTTATTTATTGGACAGACAGAGATCACAAGTAGGCAGAGAAGCAGGCAGAGAGTCAGACAGAGAGAGAAGGGGAAGCAGGCTCCCTGCTGAGCAGAGAACCCGATATGGGGCTCGATCCCAGGACCCTGGGATCATGACCTGAGCTGAAAGCAGAGGCTTAACCCACTGAGCCACCCAGGCACTCTGAGCATCCAACTCTTGATTTCAGCTCAGACATGATCTTGGGGTTGTGGGATTGAGCCCTGCATTGAGTTCCTCGCTCAGCATGGAGTTTGCTTATCCTTCTTCCTCCCCACCACTTGCTCTCTCTCTCTCAAATAAAAATATAAGATCTAAAGGGGCGCCTGGGTGGCTCAGTGGGTTAAAGCCTCTGCCTTCGGCTCAGGTCATGATCCCAGGGTCCTGGAATCGAGCCCCGCATCGGGCTCTCTGCTCAGCAGGGAGCCTGCTTCCTCCTCTCTCTCTGTCTGCCTCTCTGCCTACTTGTGATCTCTGTCAAATAAATCAATAAAATCTTAAAAAAAAAATAAGATCTAAAAATAAAGTTTCCATTGTGTTAACTTGGGACCAAGATCTGAAATGAAAGCTAATGATGGAGTTTAACAGTGTCATGTGCTAAGTCTAAGAAATCAGGTCTTAGACCCAGCAAGTCTAAGAAATCAGGAAGAGTAAGGACTGTGTCATCTTGGTTTCTTTCCTTTTTTTCTTAATTTTATTTTATTATTTTTTAATTATTTTTGTTACCATATAATGTATTATTTGCTTCAGGGGTACAGATTTATGAATCATCAGTCTTACACAATTCACAGCACTCACCATAGCACATACCCTCCCCAATGTCCATCACTCAGCCACCCTATCCCTCCCTGCCACCCCCACCTGCAGCAGCCCTCAGTTTGTTTCCTGAGACTAAGATTCCCTCACGTTTTGTCTCCCTCTCTGGTCCCATCTTGTTTCATTTACCCTTCCTTCCCCCCACAAACCCCTGCCCTGCCTCTAAAATTCCTTATATCAGAGAGATCATATGATAATTGTCTTTCTCTAATTGACTTATTTTGCTTAGCATAGTACCCTCTAGTTCCATCCACGTTGTTGCAAATGGCAAGATTTCAGGTTTTGGCCATCTTGATTTCTTATTCAGCAGTAAAACAAGGAGGAGAATAGAAAGGTTTTATAACGATAAAAATTCCGCATGGTATTTTGAATATGAAGATAACTGCCTTTCCCTGTTCCAATCTTAGTTGCATGTTTTTATACTGGTGATAGGTATGATTTATTCATGTACTATCTTACTTGACCCTGTCCTCCCACCCTGAGTTTCAATAAACATCACACATTTACAATCACAGAACAGAACAAAACAAACCCGGATGGACTGGGTTAGGGTGTCCGCATGAGACCTATCTGGGGGAAAAAAGAGAGCTGGCTTTTATCAACCTGTTACAATGGAACAGACGTCCCACCAAGAGTACCCAGAAGCTAGGACAAGGGGGTTATTTTATGGGTCAGACTAAAATAGCTGTTTCTCTGCTCCTAATTTCAATTACTTCTGACAGCCTACCTCAACACAGCCCACAAATGAATCATGATTTAGAAACTGAGAAGGTGTAAAAAGTTACACATCTTGTCAGAACTGTGTGTAGTACAGATAGAGTTTAAAGTCTTACTATTTAGTAGTGGCCTTAAGACAGAATGCCAATTTCTCTGGATGTCTATTTCTCTACCTGTGAAAGAGGGGATTGAATTGAGAAAGATGTACATGTCAAGGAGATCAGCTAAAGCTGTGGTGCCAGGCACTAGGGCATGCCTAAATAGCCCACAACACATTGCATTTCACTAACGTGGTTCATTCAAGCTATTCTCTTACGGTAGAAGGAAGGGGGCCTGTCCAGTAAACAATAACATCGTTTAATACTTAAACACTCAAACACTTAGTTTGCTGTAGTATTACTAGCATTTTGTTTATTTTTTTTTAAATATGCTTTTTTGCTTCTTCTCAAACACAGTAGTTTCTTCACCTTGAGTTTTCGGAGGGAAGAAGGACGGGCAATTTTCCACAGGAAGAAAGATCGCTTATATTCTGTTTCAAGTCAGTTTCATCTTTTAAGCCTCGCGTTGCATTGCATCTTAAGTCTTGCATGACATATTGGTAATCAAACTGCAAAACAACTAGGGGGAAAAATCAAATCACCTCCTTTCTTTTCTCTCTTACCAATTGTTTAGAGGAGATAGGACAGGGGGAGGGGAGAAGAAAAGACAGGAAGGGAAGAGAGAGGAAAATTTTTTCCAGATTTCAAAGGATCACAATCCACATGAAAGGTCTTGCAGTTCTTCCCGTTAAGCAGTCGGGGTTTGAAGTGGAGCCCTTCTTGAAGGCACGTTTCTTGCCCTCCTCCTCTGTACTGATTGCACCTCTATAATCTCACCTCTATAATCTAGCTCTGTTTTCTTAGTGCTCCCTCTGCCCTCAGCTTCTCTGCTGTGATTGTTCTGGCCTCCTTGGCTCCCTCCAAGCTACCTCTGCTCCTCCGTTTTCCTCCTCTTCCATTTCTGGAACCCCTTTCCATGCCCTCCTCCCCTCCCCCTCACCCCTGTGATCTTTCTGGCCTCTGCAGCGTTTCCTATGACCACTCTCCTCGGTTTTTCTCTGTGATTTCTCTGCCCTCTCTGGCTTTCTCAGCTTTCTTTAGAATGCAGAAAACCTCAAAAGGTTCATAGATTAATTTCAGTTTGGATAAGCATCCAAACTTGTGAGTGCTTACATGGACTCTTTACTGAAACTGTTTGGATCTAAAATCTCACTGGGGAGGCCTGCCTTATAAAAGTTCAAATACTTGGAATTTTATCAAGAGAATAATTTCCCCTCAAACACTGGCCTTTATGGTTCTTATTTTGGGTAAGGTGAAAAGACAATGGCCATTGTTCACTGTACACAGTTTATCTTTCATTTGACATGGGTTATGCATGATTAGAAAACTCAGTAGGGCCCTGAGAAGGATGCAAACAAGCATTTTTTTTCTTTTAAAGATTTTATTTATTTATTTGACAGACAGAGATCACAAGTAGGCAGAGAGGCAGACAGAGAGGAGGAAGCAGGCTCCTTGCTGAGCAGAGAGCCTGACGTGGGGGGCTTGATCCCAGGACCCTGAGATCATGACCTGAGCCGAAGGCAGAGGCTTAACCCACTGAGCCACCCAGGAGCCCCGCAAACAAGCATTTTTTAAAAAATTCATTCAGTAAAGATTTATTGGATGCCTACTATGTGCTGGAAATGTAAAAAGCTGGACTTTACTTCAATTTCCAGGAGATAATTCTAGATTTATTCTCCATAAATATATTTTACAGATTGTATACTTCATGTGACCTTAGACTGGAAATGTCAAAAATGTTACTGTGTAAGTCTCCCTACCACTCTTATTTCACTGTCTAGAATTTAATTTAAAGATTAGATATTATTACTTACTTCCATTACTTTAAAATGTGTATTTCTATTATTCCCATCACAGAGCAGCTTAGGTGCTTTTAAATCAAAAGTCTTCATTGGCTCTCCCTTTCTGGGTCAAATCCATACCATTAAGAATAAAAGATGAATAGGATAGCAAAGGTAATTCTTTTTGTTTGATGTTCCCATTCAATACTGAGTACATATTTTTGTTTAACTTTCTTTTCTTTTACATTTCTTAGGAAAATTGGAAAATGGAAACTTTATTGTCAATGTTAAGCCAGGTTGCATAATCTGAAAATATTTGAAATGTTGAGGCAAAGGATAAGTTCTATCTTTTATCTTACTAATATTTGGATATTTGCTCTTCTATCCTTCTGTTATGGGAGTCCCAAACCAGTATTTTGTGGGCTATGTCCACCAAAAGATGTGTCTGATTTGCCTGATAAGTATTTTAAAATTTGTATATGAATTCTCACACAGTCTGCCAATGTCCACTTTGCCACACACTCCAGTAATATCTATTGTCACATTCTTGTTACACTTCACATGTTGATATGCTCATCTAGTTCCATGGGTATTTGGATTTATGATTCCTAAGTTGAGTATAAAGTTGGACCCAAGAGGGGAGGCGAGATATGGAGAAACATGAGCTTTTGATAATAGCTCCAAGTATCCTAACACTAGGTTTGTTTGAAATGCAGTAAGAAAATGCAAAGTTTGATTAAGGCTCCCTCTCCCATACCTTCTTCATATGGATGAATAAATAAGTGACCTAAAAGAAGGAAGCTATTCTGTTTTCTTGATTATTCCCAAGAGAGCCTTCTGCAGTACTGGGTATGAGTAAACCTGCATACTTAGAATTCTCTCCTTTAGTAGAAATTGTAGTGATAGGCACATTCTCTCAAATATGAGGCTGTCGCTCTCCAGTGCTCAACTTGGTTCAAGGATCAGGAAAATAATATTTATAGATAACTTTTAAATCAAATTGCATGGATTCTCAGAATGTGTTTTATGGTGCGGTAAGGTAATGTCTGAGTAAAATGGGGAGTGGAATTACAAAAATTTGTCCTTTTCCTCAATTTTGGTAGGATCCCACCTACATAGAAAGTGTCACTGACAATTGCAATTTCTTTGAGGAGATCAAGGACCGGAAATGTGTTGAACCTAGCCTGGATGTGATATTTCTTGACTTGCTCTGTTTAGCCATCTCACTTGAGTTCTATAGCAGGATCTTAAAATAACTTTATGTTCTGGAAAAGGACAGGGCTATGTGCAGTACAGGATTAACTTTGCCCAGATTGAGGTTTGGTGTTTGCCATCAGCTCTCAGGAAGTAATCTCTGAACCCTTGGGATGTCATCTCTGATAAGAATGTCTTTGTTCATCAGGGGGATTTGAGCCACACTAGGTAGGCTATGCTAACTAACAAAGTGATTTATGGTGGAGAGCCTTATAAGGTTAGCTGCACAGATGGTCAACCATGTCTTTCTGACCAAGCCCCAATAAAATTTTGGCCACCCAGGATCAAGTAAGCTTTCGTGGTTGGCAATACTTCATGTGTTGTTGAGAGAAACAAGTGCTGTCCTCCATAACTCCACTGGGAGAAAACCAAAGCTCCATGCCTAGTCTTTCCTCCGTTAATTTTATTTGCATCTTTTCACTGAAACAAACCCTAAGTATAACAGCTTTTCTGAGTTCTGGGAGTCCATCTAGTGAATCATTGAGCTTGAGGATGATCTTGGGAACGCAGAACTTGCATTCGGTGTCAGAAGTGAGGGTGGTCTTAGGGACTCCTGAAACTGCAGGTGAAGATGGGTAGAGGGACGGGGGAGAATGTGAAATCTCCAGAATGTCTACAGTGACTTTCTGAGGGTTTTATCCCCACAAAATGGCACTGTTGTCAGAAGGCAAGTCTCCTCAGACTTTCAGTCCTTATCCAGCTCACAGAAAGGGATCTGGGGATCCACGAAAGGTAGCTCAAGTTTCTAAGCAACAACACATAGATTCTTCTCCATCTCTCTAACCTGGGTTCCACCAAGAGAAAGAGAGGAAAGCCAGCCAACCCATCTTCCCTTCCTACTCAGCATCTTATTCAGTAAATTCTTCTAAACCTGCTTCTCAATATCATCTCATTAAGGAAAAAGATAATTGCAATATTAACATCTTGCTTCCCAACACTAGTGAAGTCACCAGCATTTAACCTCCCACTTAAAAGAAATGGGTACCAACATATCTGACACCTATTATTCAAATGCAAATCTCATAGTGATGCTGAAAACTCAGTTTCTTTTCATTTCTGACTACAAAGAACAGATGGCATTTCCGTGAATGGATCTGAAATTGCTTGTGGGATTGGAGGAAAAAATACAGGTATGTGTCTAGATCTACCTTAGAAAATAACAAATTATATTTGGAAAATATACATCTAGACTAATTCCACTTGTGATGCTAATAATATGTTGCCAAACACAGGGGAAGCTTTTTCAATACCTAACACTTCTCTTTTTGGTATAAAGCTACAAGCCCTAGAGCAGGAATATAGGGTGCCCAATGGCATACACCAGGGTTTCCTCTTTCCTGGCCCATGGTCGGTATAATAATCACACAGCACAAGTGGGGAACACAGGAGGGACATCAGGGTGGCTACTTATTCCTAGTCCAACTATTTAGTGAGGGTTTGCCAAGTACCTGTCACCATGCTGAGCACACACATCATCTCCTTTAATCTTCCAACAGCCCTGGAGGGAGAAAGTGTCATTCTTCCCATTTTCTGAGATGAGGCATGCCAAGTGTAGAGGGGCTCAAGGGCCTGCCCAAGATCACAAGGCTAGCGACAGCCAAATCTGCCTTCCAACCCAGCCCGGTCCACCTAAAAACATTTTTTTAATCGCTACACATTTGACATTCTGGTTAATCACAGCCTCTGATTAGAGCAATTTATCCTATATATCATCAATGGATTGCTAATTCTCAAAGAATTAAAGTCGAGTAAAATACCCCGAAGACTAAAAGTATTAAAATTATACAGAATATAATCAGATTTTTCTTGGACGTTTCAGATGATACTTTAAGCCCTGTAATGTCTCAGGTGCATCGTCCTGCAGAAGACTGATTGTGCTAATGAAGTGTGGGTCAAAGGCATAACAGATAAATCAGCTTCCACTTACACATAATCGCTATCCTAATTCTCATAAATACTTTTGCGGAGTTCATGATGTAGTGATCTACTAACTTTTTTTTCAATTCAAGTTAACAAATCTTTATCTAGTGCTTTCTTTGTGCCAAGCCCTGTGGTAAGCTCTGGGCAGCAGTAATAAGTGTGATATAATTCCCGTCCTTAAGGAGGACACATTCTGACTTTGGAACACTACGTTATCCGCCTTGCAATAGAATTACCTTGTCAATATTTAATCGGCTGTAAGTGGAATATTAACAGCAGCAAATCTACATTTTAAAAAGTTACCACTGGTATGTCCACTGATGTTGTAAAGGTGGCTAAATACTACTTTTCTCTTCTCCTCTTCTTTATACTATCTTTTTGAATGAGCTATAACTACCTCCCATGTCCCCCAAGCTTTTTTGGAGACTCCCACCCCCACCCACACCCCCACCCCTAACACACATATCCCTTATAAACTAATCATTTGGTGTGTTGTTTGTGGCATTACCTGGCATCTATCACTGGTGCACATTCATAGGAATTTTACAAAAATCTCTCTTATGACTCTTGGGAGGGAAGGGAAGCAGGGAACAAAGGCAGAAGGAAGGGAGGAAAGGAGCATAACCTTCCCTTTGGCAGATGTCTGGGAAAAGGAGACTCTTTATGAGATCACTGCATCAAAGGGAAGCAAGAAGTTTCCAGGCTGCCAGTCACAAAGCCACCAAAAACTCACTTTTAATGAAAAAAGAAACTGTTAACTCCTGCGCTGTTGTAAAATACTTACCAAAGACACCTTCCCTGCTAAGTGCCATTCATTTCAGGAGTGAAATGCTGTAACGGAGAAAAATGCCCAGGGCAACTGGGAACCAGAGAAGGAGGGACGTGTGTGGTTCAACTGTCCCTGTAGGGGAGGGAAAGCAAAGCGTCTCTTTCCTTGACAGCTACCCCACTTAACTAGTGTGCAGTCAGCCCTAGTTGGCACCAGTGAAAATTCAGCCTTCCAGCACATTCCCTGCCATCTGCCTTGTGACTACCAGCCCACCGTCAACACACCTTGAATGCTTAAAATCCGCAACACTCCCAAGGGCTGTCTTTTTGGGGCAATTAGAGGATCCATGGAAAGAAAACCTTTACTTTGCCACTTGGCTTCGGTTTCCAAATTTAGTTGAAATTCTGGAAGAGAACGTTCAGATTTACATTATTCCATGATTTTTTTTTTTCCCTTCACCTTGGTGTTTTTTCAGTACTCATAGCCAGCAGCCATGGAAGCTGAGGGAGTGACAAATGGCCATTGGGAAGACCTGAATCTCCAGAAAATCAGCAGAGATGTTATTCAACTGACAAGGCAAAAAAAAAAAAAAAAAAAAAAAAAAAAAAAAAAGGAGAAATGAAAACAGAAACAAAATAAGCTCAGTTTTTGGCCCCAGGGCTCTACCAGGTATCTGCCAATTTATTCACCCTGAAATCTGAAGAGATTCCAGATGGAAACATTTTCATTTTTTTTAATTATCTCTTTACTTTATTGGGATTTTAGTGGTTACTATTTGAAAGTTTCCTTCTACAGGGTTAAGAAAGAAGCTAAGACAATTGCTCAAAATCTATAGAAATGAACTGGGAAATTTTTAGTACTTACTCACTTAGATCACTGGAGTATATGTCTCAGTAAAGCCAAGATCTGCACTTCCAAAATGTATCTATCTTCCTCAAGGATAAAAGGCACAGACATGTTGGGTTTCTTTGTTTTTTTGTTTGTTTGTTTGGTTGGTTGGTTGGTTTTGTTTGTACATTTTTTTTTTCATGGGATTGAATATAACCAAAAAATGTCTTCCTACTCCATTTAGGTCTGTAAGAACCTATTTAGCAAGAGGTTTTCATTAAAGTTAAACTGTCCCTCCTCCCCTTCCCCCAGGGGATTCACTTAAAAACAAGTCCCGGAAACCAGCTCCAGGTAACAAAGCCCAGATACAAGGGTGGGTCAGGCCAGGTGGAGATATCTGATCAGCGGTGGGTTGCATACTGTCTCCCTGGTTACCAAGGAGTATGGGCCCCATCCTTTGGGAGCCTTTTGGGTGCCAATCCCAACCAAGGTGATAGGCTGGGTCAAATGTCTACTAGGGTAAATTGTAATTCACTTGGTCACCTAGCATCACTGTGGAGTTTCCTGTGTGTGTTACAATCTCATTGGCCACCTGTGCATGGCCAGGCCCCACCACATGGCCTTTGCCCTTAAAAGCTAGTCTGTGAAACAGAGAAGGGTCGCCCTCTTTTGTAAGGGGTTGCGTCCCCAAACGTTCGGTTAGATTCTTGATGCTTGGCACGAAATAAAGCTTTGCTTGACCTTCACTTTATATCAGTCTTGCTCCTTTTTTTTTTTTCAAGATTTTATTTATTTATTTGACAGAGAGATCACAAGTAGGCAGAGAGAGAGAGAGAGAGAGAGAGAGAGAGGAGGAAGCAGGCCCCCTGCCGAGCAGAGAGCCTGATGCGGGACTCGATCCCAGGATCCTGAGATCATGACCTGAGCAGAAGGCAGAGGCTTAACCCACTGAGCCACCCAGGCGCCCATCAGTCTTGCTCCTTTAATCACGGACCCATTATTGGGGCATAACAAGGTCCTCACAGTGATCAAAGTTAAATGACTTATGCACTAGGCCAGTTGAGGACCTGCAAAATTAGATAATTATTTGGTAGCTTTACAGTGTGAAAAGTCTGGTAGACAGTGGTATGGAGGCTACAAATAGTTTTTTGATGTCATGTGAGCATCATCCCTCCCCTAGTTTTCTTTTTCCTCATGACTCTCTGGTAATTTTTATCTACTTCCCCTTCTTTAGCAGAAGCATTTACCAAGCTGAAACAAAAGTTTCCTAGTTAAAACAGAAAGTGACCTAGTTTCAACCAAAAATTACTCACGTCGTACTGCATGTATGTTCCAAGAACAGTTGGCTAATTTCCTAGAGACATTTAAAATGCAACATGTTATCTTATAGCATCTTAACATGGATTTCAATCACTTCCATTCAGAATGAAACTTAGATTGACTTTTCAGTCGATACTCATCTTCCATTCTTTTTTAGATTTTTTGGAGATAAGAATTATTTCTCTATGTTGCAAATAGGAGTCTTACTTGCCTTAAGAATTTCTACCCTGTCAGAATCCGCATCAAAAGACTTTAAAAAAAAAATTTTTTTTAACTGAAAAATGAGTGTATGATCCCAAATGTATGGCTTGCACTTACCAGCTTCCAATTCAAAGTGCTGGAACTGCAAACAGCATTTCGTCAGCCTCAAGTTCCCCATTGCATTTGTTGGGATGCTCTCATTAGCAGTTCCCAGAAGCTGGAAGTGAGTTCCACAGAAGGGACTGATGCTTTGAACTCAATAGGTTTCTTCAGGGTAAAATTTTACACCAGGGCTCCAATTAGAACCTAAGGCTGATTACTTGAATTTAGAGGCCTCCTGTCTAAATCCTAGTTCTCTTCATCACTGAATCAATGTTTCTCCACTAGATGATTGATTGTGAGAGCATTTCAGAGGTTCCTCCTTAGAGGTCTTCTTTCTATTGTTTTTGAGGAAACTCTGATGGCTTTGCTTTAGTAAGCCAAGAAAATGACTATGACTATGAGCTCTGGAGCTACCCGGCCTCGATTTATAAACCAACAGTACCCTTTACCAGTAGTGTCACCTTGAGCAAGTTGCTAATCCCCTCAAAGTCTTCCTTTCCTTATACATTAAATGTAAGTACTTAACAATGTTGGCTTTTAAGGAGTTGCTTTGATCATTAACTAATCTGTATAAAACATGACAACACTGCAGTAAGCTCTAAAAATATGAGATATTATAAGCTATTATTACTCATATTATATATTATTAGTTCTTTCTGGTTCACTGGAGTCTCATCTGTGTATAACACAAATTACAGCATAATCTAACATGATTTTGAAAATTTCCCTAAAGTAGTATGTACCCTCTCAGGTGCAGAGCCTTGAAAAGACATAACATTTTCAACAAACTCTCACTGCCCCATTGATATCTTTTCTGTGCATCACTTACTGCATGCAGACACCTGCAACTTTCTATAAGGACTTTTCATCTGTCAGTGGGAGTACCCTCAAGCCTATGGTGGGGGTCAACCAGAAGTCTGGAGAGTTAATGTCTCTCAGAATCCTTAACCAATGACAAACAAGGAGTTGAAAGTTAAATATCACTGCTTCTTTGGCCATCAATCAGGATAAATTAGATATGTTCTCACTGTCTTCCAGAGTTCCCTTGAGGAGCTGAGCTGGATATCCTCAGATAAGTGGCACAGAACACACCTTTTATTGTCTTCATTCCCTTTCTTGATTTACATCTCCACTCTCCCAGTATTTCCTTGAATGACCCCCCCAAATATATTATGTAGACTTGAGTCCTGTCTCAGAGGCAGCTTCTGGGGAATCCAAGCCAAGACACCTTTAGATAAATCCATTATTGCCATGTTTTACTCAATGAATACGGAAACAAATTGTTCCTTTTTGGCTGAGGACCTGTTAATATAATTGACTTGATTTAGAGATTGTATACCATGTAAATGTGTACATATGTCTGTGTGTATATATTCTTAGAGTTGAAATTGTAGTGGAGCTCAACAGTGTGGTTCTGCCTTCCCATTCCAAATTCCAGAAGTTTCTCCATTCCTCTGAAAGTTTCAACTAGAATATGGGTCTTAGATCTTCTTCTTCTATTCCTGTCTTGAAAATTTCACCTCAAATCAGTATCTGGGGCCAGCCTGGGCAGGTAGTTTTGCATGAAGAAGGAGGGAAGCCACAGAAACAGCACATGGGAAGTTAGAACATAAGTAGTGTAAGAACAGTTGAGGTTCAAAAAAGGAAACAGAGGTCATCATAAAGGGGCTCCTACTGGTCAAATCTGAGATTATTTAAGCATCAAAAAAACTTAATATAGTAACAAATTATAAACATTGAACAAAATATAAATCTGTAAGTTCATACCAATATTAACTAATTAATTAAATTTGATGAAAATCAGGATATTTATAAATCTTGAAGTACCTCCTACACAAAACACTTAATTACAAAGAGAAAAAGAGTAACACTACTGTGGAGAACCTTGGCAGACACTGCCTTATTCAAGTGATCAAACTCAGTATCTTTAATAATAGAACAAATGAAAACCGTGC
The DNA here is from genome assembly GCF_002288905.1 of Enhydra lutris kenyoni. Classification (NCBI taxonomy): domain Eukaryota; kingdom Metazoa; phylum Chordata; class Mammalia; order Carnivora; family Mustelidae; genus Enhydra; species Enhydra lutris. The sequence goes on from NW_019154099.1 coordinate 16,478,479, forward strand.
ACAACCACAAGAATATGCAGTAAGAAACCACCACTGTGATATTCCTGCTGAAGATGATAACTGGAAAAAAAATCATGAAGAAATATTTACAAAACATAGAACTGAAAGACATTTCACAAAATAACTGACATTCAAAAATATTAAAAAAAAAAACATAAAAGTTGAGCAAGAACTGATGAAATTTTCCAGATTGAAGGGGACTAAAAGATAACAGCAAAAGACAACACATAATTCTTCCTGGACTTTTCCTTAAATGGACATAATGGGTTTGTAGGGATCAGATGGTGGCAATGTTAATATCCTGATTTTGATGGATACAATTTGGTTAAATGGTATATAGGAAATACACACAAAAATATGGCAGTCACTTACTCTCAAATGGCGCAAGGGGAGAAAAATGTATATTTGCACTATTAACATTTTTCTGTAAATATAATTGCTTTTCTACTTTAGTACTCAGAGAAAATACCTACAGCTACTGATACTTAGAGACTACTCCCCAAAAGTCAGTAAATCACCAAAAGACCCCAGTCAACAAGCTCTATCAACAAAACACAGGTTTCATTAGATTTTCAGTGACTCACACTAGCGTATGAATGATCAACCAAATATCATCAAACTTTTGAGGAAGACTTAGAACATGCTAAAACCACCAAGTAAAGGACAAAATAACCCAGAAGTAAAAGCATACCTAGGAGAAAGAAGGCATTGCTTTTGTTTTGTTTTGTTTTGAATAATTTTATAGAGCATTTACAGGGTTGCCGCAAAGTCCCCATATGCAATAGCTCCTGTTTTTTGAGTGACTTTTCCATTTTCAAGAAAAATTTTGATTCTACCCATGTTCTTCTAGACACACTCTCCGATGTTGAGAGCAAAAAATTTACTAAAGAAATACCCAATAGCTATTTTTAAGAGATTTGATAGAGCTAAAAATCATGAATCAAACCCAAAATAGTAGTTTACTATCTATGCTTTAGAATCAGAAAGACTTTGGTTTGAATCATGATCTACCAATCATATTTGATGTCTCTTCTGATTCATCTTTCCTCATCTGCAAAATGGAGATAATAATATCTACCCTCACTCCATGGATATGAAAAGTAAGTGAGATAATACTCATAACTTTCCCTAGCACATAAAAGGTGCTTATGAAATGGTGCTCTTGACAGTATTATAATTATTCACCATTAGCTTCTCCAAATTTCAAGATGTATATGTCTTTGTTCTGGAAGAGGCCCTGAGCTCATCATTTGTCTCAATCATGTTCTGTCAAAGAATGCCCATGCAAGTGTCTTCTGATCACTCTGCTCTATTTATGATACCCAGCACACAGGCTAGTACCTATGCCAAGCTTCCTAGTTAGTCTCTTATACCTGGATGCCACCAACCATTTCCCCTTGCTTCTAACCTCTCTGCAGGATCACCTATAAAAACCTTATACCCAGCCTTATAACTTAGGTGAGAATATCATTAAAACCAAAGGTAGTAAAGATAAGTGACAGAACAATACATATCATGTTATCCCTTCTTCTCCCTCTCTTCCATATCTCCCATCTCCAGGTCAGTCCACAGAGGAAGCACTTCCTTCCTCAGGAATATACAGTGACTCCCTATTGCCCACCAGACACCAGATCTAAACTCCTAACTCAGACCCTGGGTTTCATTAGATTTCAGCCAATTAGACTGACTACATTTTATAGCCTTGAACTCACTTTTCTGTTTTGTAGATTTGATCATTATTAAAAAAAAAAAAAAAAAAAAAAAAAAAAAACTGGTAAAAGCCTATAGGAATAGACCTATTAGGGGGATGGGATGCTTGGACAGCTGGCCCATGGTTCAGCCAATATCACAGCAAACACTCTGGAAAGTGCTATACTGGAAAGAGAGAAGGCAGGGAGCCAGAGTCTCCATAGACATAATGGAGGCCAAGAGGGAATCTCTCCAAAAATGGAGCAAGCATCATGGAAGAGCTTGAAGTGATCCTCACCCCAGTTACATACTGTCAGGAGCCATCAGATATTCTCAGGAGGATTTGAGGGCCAGGAAATAGTCATTCTGACCATGAGAGTTATTGTACTTCTAGAGAGAAGGCCATCTATATACAGTAAATTGTAATCCTTTACCTGTATTTAAATAATTTGAAAATAACTTGAATATTTTTCTTGTCTCAGTGGGTACTTCCAGCAACCACACAGATTCATTTTCACAGGAAAAACTTTTTAAAAATTTCTTATTAAATAAATCTATGGTAGTTTTCTTCCGTAATCAACCAGTTAAAATTTTCAGCTGATTGCATGATCACTCTTCAAGTTTCATTACATTATATGTTACCTATGTGGAAAATTATCTGTGCCTAATTTATAGATTTAAAAAGGTGGCTCAGGCTATTACCATATGTTTTTATCTTATTTTATTGAAGATTTTATTTGTTTGTCAGAGAGGAAGAGAGGGAAGGAGAGAGCACAGGCAGGGGGAGTGACAGGCAGAAGGAGAAGCAGGCTCCCGCTGAGCAAGAATCCTGATGCAGGACTCAATTCCAGGACCCTGAGATCAAGACCTGAGCCAAAGGCAGACACTCAACCGATTGAGCACCCAGGTGTCCCTCTATAGGATTTTCAACAGTTAGATAAAAGTACAAAATTCAGTTAAATGTCTGCATGTTGCTTTACATGAAATCAAACACCTAGATATTTAAAAATATCTGGGGGCTCCTGGGTGGCACAGCTGGTTAAGCAACCAACTTGATTTGTGCTCCAGTCATGATCTTGGGGTCCTGGGATTGAGCCTTGCATCTGGCTCTGCACTTAGTAGAGAGTCTGCTTGTCCCTCTCCCTCTGCTCCACCCCTGACTCATGCTCTTTCTCTCTCCAATAAATAAATAAACCTTAAAAAAAAAAAAATAGTTGGAGCTCTGATATATCTTATAGCTCAGACTATGAAAGAAAGAAAATTAGGATATGCAACATATTTATATATTTTTAGTGTTCCTACTAAATTTTTACTTGGCCAATCATGATTTACTTTAAAGTTAAATAATATGTTTGGGTTATTTTTCTTATAAGTTGACTTGATACTAAATTATCCTTATTTTTGGCATACCTCTCGTGCCTTTTTAAATATATTTACTGTCATTCTTTCATTAACTTTTTTCACTCTTTATTTCTGAAGGATTTATGTCTTTAACTTAGCTTGATTTCTTACTTAATGTTACAAACTTCCCTGATTTCAGGAATCTATAAAAAATACTGAGTGCCAAATGAGAGAGATAATCAAAAGACAGTTTCTATTACCTGATTTCACAAAAATATGAAGATTTGATGAACAAGATGGGGATGTGCTACTGTCTATTTCAATCACCAGTGGCATACATTTCGAGCTTCACATGTGGCACATTACAAGATATTTTAAAATTCTTACTTCTTTCCATGAAACGAAATGTGTTTACTATGCATATTTCCCTGAAACAAATAGTTATTCATACTTGAATATGAAGAGCATACATCTCTTGATGAATCATCTGGAGGTGGCAAATGTAAATAGCAAATTATTTATGTTTGTGTAAATGTCCTTTAACCCACGCTGCTGGCCAAACTTCATGTTCAGCTTCATTTTATAGGCTGCTTTACAAAAAATAACTCTGCCTTAAAAATAAATAAATATATATATATGGCAATCAATAGCCATATTTCTATTTCTATCTCCTTGGAACTCATCATACCTCATAGAATTGAATTTAAATACATTCTCTAATGACTAAAATGCAACTCATTCCAGGAGTCCGTTGGAACTTGCCTCCCCTAAACCTGCCTAGATGCACTTAGAATAAATCCAAACTCTTTTACTCTGACGGACAAGGCCCTGCCTGCTCTGTCCATGCACCCACTCTCATAAATTATCTCTGCTTTGTTTAACATCTTATAGTTATAGCAGTCTATATGTTGCATGGCTAATTTTTCCCCTGAGAACCCTTGCATTTGCTGTTCCCTCTTTGGGAAAGTTGTTTCCCCCAAATCTTTAGATGGCTAGCTGTTTCTCATCATTCATGTCTGACTTCAAAGGACACATCCTTGGAGAGGTCTTCTCTAAACATCCTGTGCCATTGTGCTGGATCAGAACCTGATCTGTATCTGACATCATTTATTTACTTGTTGCTGTCAGCCTTAGGATCAGTCCCTGGATAGCCTCATTCTCCCCACCGTGGGAGGCTTTCTCCTTCATCTTGATCATCTAAGTCTTGTCCCTAGATTCTCTCCAGGTTTCTGGTCTGTTCCCTCAACTCTCTACTGGGACTGGAACTAGACATGGCATTCTATATCCTCATGCCTTGTCTTCACAGAGGGGTGTTCCTGAAAATTCTTATCATTAAGAGACTCTTGCTGTCATAGCTAAACTCACTGGGTCAGAATCTTTGGCTCATACCTAGAAACTTTGATTGAACACTGACCTCCTTAAGAAACATGAAAATTATTCTTTTACTTATCTAACATTCCTTGAGATTATAAATTCTCTTGATTCCTCAGTATCCCTTGATATTTTCAAGAAAACCATTCCTGAAACAAAATATTTTCCATTAATCTTGTCAAGATACAAAATTATGATTTATATAGTTAAATTCAGGCGACACATGGCACAGTGAGGTGTTAGTTGCATGAGCTTGGGTTCAAATCCTGGCTGTGCCATTTTCTAGCCATGTGAACCTGGAGATGTTTGTCAAGCTCTCTGAGCCTTACCCTCCTACATATAAAATGGGGACAATTAAAATATCTTCCTGAGAAGATTCTAATGAAAATTCAGTAAGATAATGTAAGGTATTTCTATTTGTGTCAGACACGCTCATACATTCTTTGGGAAGGTGCAGAATAATGCAATCCTATGGAGAGAAATTTGCAGTATATAACAAAACTACACACGCATTTACCTTTTGGCCCAGCATCACACCTATAAGGGCACCTCCATAAGAATAATACAACAAATGTACAGGTTACTTGTCAAAGTTTTATTCGTAATAGCAAAATATTGGGAAAAAATCAAAATGGGTAATCATAGAAGACTCATTGACACAGTGAAGTACTGTGCAGTTATGAAAAGAATTAGAAGTACTTCTATGAATTGCTATGGAGGGATTTTTATAATATAGTAAATGAAAAAAGTAAATGCAAAATAATATTGTAATGTATCTATATAACCTTCATCATAAGAAATAAAATCAGAGGGGCGCCTGGGTGACTCAGTGGGTTAAAACCTCTGCCTTTGGCTCAGGTCATGATCCCAGGGTCCTGGGATCAAGCTCCACATTGGGCTCTCTGCTCAGTGGGAGCCTGCTTCCCTTCCTCTCTCTGCCTGCCTCTCTGCCTACCTGGGATCTCTGTCTGTCAAATAAATAAATAAAATCTTTAAAAAATAAATATAAGTCAAATTAATAAATATAAATCAAAATATAAATCAAAAATCAGAAATATATATCTATATACACATATATAAACACATAGATATACATATAAACATACATATGCATATACATGTAACTTTTTACTTATTTTTGCAAAATGAAATATAGCAAGGATAAACCAGAAACTAATGAAAATAGCTACTCATAAGAGATGGATGGGAATTGGGAGAAAGACAGAAATAGGAAGAAGACATCTCTTGGTGGGTATTTTTAATGCTTAATTTTATTTTTAATTTTTGCCTTTTGAGCCATGTAAATGTTTTACATATCCAAAAATTAAATTTAAATTTTAAAAAGATAAACCAAAGGCAAAACCTAAAATTGAATACAGACAAAAAAATGAACCTAACCACATAGCAACTTGATGATATAACAACAAAGAAGTAGTAGGTTTTAAACACAGTAGTCTGCAACATACTTGGTTAAAAACTTAGCAGACAATTCTGAAATAGGTATTTCTATAGGGCATTTGCCCTGGAATTTTCAAAAATATTAATGTTGCAATTGACAGATTAGGTGGTGGGGCTGGGGGTGAGGCTGTTCTGAACATACAGAGACCGAAGAGATGGGATAACTGAATATAATGTGTGCTCCTTCTGTGGATCTTGAATTCAACAGAAGAATAACTATAAAGGACATTATTGGGACAACTGGGGGAAATTTGCATGTGGACTGTATATTACAACATATTATATCAGTGTTAAGTTCCTTGGTTATGATCACGATAGGGTGTCTTTGTTCTTTGAAGACACACATTGAAGTATTTAGAGATGAGCGATCAGGATTCTGCATGAAACTTACTTTCATACTCTAAGCAAAAAGAGAGTGTCTTTCAACTATTCTGTAGGTTTAAAATTTTTTCAAAGTAAAAAGGTTGGGAGGTAACCTCCAAAATAAACAAACGAAAAAAAAATCTGTGCTTGTTAGCTCTTACTATCTCCGATTCTCCCAGTCTGGGAGTCTGTGAGAAGGAAACCTGGAATAAATACATATGGCTGATAAATAAAAAAGAAATCCTGTCCTGGGATCTATTTTCAGCCTACTGAAGCATGTCAGTTGGTACTTTACTTATTCATTTCCCATAGGATTTGCCTAAACAAATAAAATTGCCTCCAACTTTAAAAAAAGGAAGTGAGACTGTCTCCAAGCTTCCCTGGAAAGAAGCAGTTAAATCTTATCCTTATTTTACCTCCTCCTTATTTATGATGTGCCTTGGCAGAAACTCAAGGGGAGTATAGTTACAGGCAGCCTCTGGAAAAACCGCAGACAACACTGTCTCTTGCTCTCATGAATTACATTGGGGGACATGCTGCTGCTTCCAACCTGCCCTTCTCAATTGTGGTGACAAAGCACCAGGCCAAGAGGCAGACCCCTGGGTAGTCAGGTCTGTATTATTTCAGATTTTAAATACTGAAAGCGAGACAGAAAGCCTTTCTCCCAGAACAGAGAGTGGGAAGTATAATTTACAATAGATTAGGTTCACCTTATCTGGGGGGGTGCATTTAAAGATCTATAGGCCCTTCCTTTTAAATTCCTGATACACAATTGACCTAACAAAACACCTTTAGACACTCCTAAATTATATACTTTAAAAAAAATCTTTTTCCCAGATATATAATATTTGCCCCCCATAAAATGATGAAATATTTGCCACTGGCCTTCTAGTTTCCTTTCTTTCAAGGCTTAAAAGCCTATTTGATTTCTGCGGCCGGATTGTGTCCAGGTACAGACAGACACCTTTTGTAACTGGTTAAAAGCTACAGAAAAGCTCTATTGAAACAAAATGCTGCTCATATCCCCATCCATGCCAGGAGGAACAAATCGCACAAAAGAACCTAAAGAAAACTGTTTTATAGTTACTACTGTGTTACATTAGCTGACAAGGGAGAGATGATTACATTTATAGATTTTTTTTCCTTTTATAGAGGCAGAATCTATATGCAGCTGAAGAATTATGTATTATCACCACTGGAATTTGAATTCAGCTAATGAGAACGAACAGCAAAGGAAGATGTCTTGCAAGACTGCTTGGTCTTGGCCCTGTACATGGGCCATAAGATTAGGCTGCCTCTTTCTTCCCTTTGGGGCTGCATCCCCGATCTGCAAATGTATTTCAAGATTACATTTGTGCATCCATAAAAATATTAAAACATGCATCTCTTTAAAACATGCATCCTAAGTTAATTATGAAGTTGGAAGCTATTAATACCAAGCCATCATTATAAAATATTATCTTGTATTTGCATAGTGTTATGTACCCCTGTGATTTGGAGCACAGTCACAGACATAATCTCACTTAATCCTGGGAACTCAGTGCGGTAGATTGCGTGATTTGTCTTTCCACTGTGTAGTTAAAGCAACTGAACCAGACATTATCATTCATTCTCAAAGCTGAAACTTTATGTCCACCATTCATCACAAAAGAAAAACTGACTTGAGAGAGAGAAAGAGAGAGAGAGAGAGACTCAGTTCTGTTACTTACTACCTGTATGTCCCTGGACAACTGACCAAACTTCTCTGAGCCTCAGTTTCCCCAGCTGCAAAATAAAGGAAATAATACCTACCTCTTAACAGTGCTGTGATAGTTAAATAAACTTAAAGGAAATAACAGCACTCAAAAATTATGGCTATTTATTCATTCACTCATTTAACAAATACTTTACCATTTTTAGCAGCAGACAGATAAGAAAAATACAGATCTAGAAGAGGCAAGTAATACAGCTATCCTGTTAAGATACAGTGCAGCCTTCATGAAGCTCACAGATGTGAAGGATAGTGGACATTTCAATGAACCTTTAGAATGTAGTGTGATATTAAGGAAAGCAGGCCAGGGCCACCATGTATAGCGGTGAAGGTTTTACACTGCACAACCCGGGGGACAACCTTCATGTCCCAGTGTATGTGAGTGATGACAACCCTGGAGGCGTGTAATGTACCACCCAAGAAGCCATACACAGCAATCCTGCTGGTAACAGAAAAAGGTTAATCAAAGCTTCATAGAGGTCATATTGAATCTAGGTCACTTCAGAAAAGAGAAGAAGTGCATGAGAATACATGAAACGAATATGACATTGCAAGAGTGCCCCTGCCATAGTAGATAAAGTGTATATATGGCAGAAAAATGAAATTGAAAAGATAAACAGAGACTACATGGTGAATGGCCTTGCAAACCAGGCCAAAGAATTTACACTTTACTCTTAAAAACAATTGAGTGCTTTAGTGCAAATATATGATTGTTGCCTTAGCATACCTTCATCACTTTCTATCATCTCCTTGTTTTCATTTGGAGATTTGCATAGCCCTAGGGGTTGAACAAACAGTATGAAACCCAAGAACACTATTGATGATACAGAAACAACTGTACAAGAAGCTTTGTGGCTAACAGGGAGAACAGCCCTAGAATAAAGTTGACACACTGGCAGGCACTGGGAAGACAGAAAGAAACCACACTTCTGATGACTATATTGAACCCCCGGGTTTAACTTTGCCTGAAGTCCACCTACGTTGCAATCTTCAGTTACATGAACCAATAAAATTCTATTTATTATATTAACAAGTTTGAGTTCTATCTTCTGTTACTTTCAAGAAAAGGATTTTAAACTGATACAGCTACCAATGAAAGACTCTAAGCAAAACAGCATAACACTATATATATTTTATTTTATTTTTTTAAAGATTTTATTTATTGACTTGACAGACAGAGATCCCAAGAAAGCAGAGAGAGAGGTAGAGACAGAGAGGGGAGGAAGCAGGCTCCCCACGGAGCAGAGAGCCAAAAGTGGAGCTCTATCCCAGGGATCATGACCTGAGCCAAAGGCAGAGGCTTTAACCCACTAAGCCACCTAGGCACCCCTATATATATATATTTTTATAAAAATATTACTTGTAGCAGCTGGGAAGAAGATGTACCAGGATAGGCCAGAAGTGAGTAGAACAGTCTTTCACCAGAATCCATACAATAAGGGAAGTCAAAAGAAAGAGCTGTATATTCTGACATAAAAAATATTTTAGAGGAATATTTCTAATGAGTAAAACCTCATTGCAAAATAATTTATATAAAATGATCTTGTTTTAGTTTTTTTTAAATCTTCATTACGTGCCTATGTGTCATTTCACATTTTACTGTATATATTCTGATTTTTTTTTAAGATTTTATTTATTTATTTGACAGAGAGACAGTGAGAGAGAGCATGAGAGAGGAGAAGGTCAGAGGGAGAAGCAGACTCCCTGTGGAGCAGGGAGCCTGATGTGGGACTCAATCCCAGGACTCTGGGATCATGACCTGAGCTGAAGGCAGTTGCCTAACCAACTGAGCCACTCAGGCGCCCTTATTCTGATTTTTTTAAATGAGAATTGTGAGTCGTAAAACTTAAAGAAAGAAAATTAGAAAAATAATGACCAAATGACCTATTTCTGTGGTCTTGAATGGAAAGGATAAATTTGAAAGGCATTTAAAGTCAACTTTTCTAAATCACTTTTTTAAAGATTTTATTTATTTATTTGACAGAAAGAGAGATGGTGAGAGAGGGAACACAAGCAGGGGGAGTGAGGGAGGGAGAATCAGGCTTCCCGCTGAGCAGAGAGCCCTATGTGAGGCTTGACCCCAGGACCCTGGGATCATGACCTGACCCTAAGACAGGTGTCACGAGGCTTGATGGTGGGGCTCCATGGCCGGGCTCCAGGGGGGGTCAGTGGGAGGCTCCATCCCAAGACCCTGGAATCATGACCTGAGCCAAAGACAGACACCTAATGACTGAGCCACCCACGGACCCATGAAGTCAACCTTTTTTTTTTTTTTTTTTTTTTAATGTATTTGACAGATCACAAGTAGGCAGAGAGGCAGGCAGAGAGAGACAGGAGGAGGAGGCAGGCTCTCTGCTGAGCAGAGAGCCCGATGCGGGACTCGATCCCAGGACCCTGAGATCATGACCTGAGCCGAAGGCAGAGGCTTTAACCACTGAGCCACCCAGGTGCCCCGAAGTCAACCTTTCTAAAGCCATCCTTTAGGAAAAGTTCTAAGTCTACCTTACAGACAACTCTTCGCTGCACTACTCCTGCCCAGGGTGATCGTCCTCCTTTTAACTCCTAATATTCCAGCTCTCTGGATAATCATTCAGTCTTACACATCCTGTCTTACAGCAAAGATTAACTTTTTATAAATGTGCATCTTCCAAATGGTTATAATCTCCAAGAATGCTTTTTCATAGCTCTATTCCACCTAGCTCTGTAGCAATTATTCAAATAGTCCCTGGGTAGCTCAGTGCTCTTTCCAGTACACTGACCACCCACCTTGTTTCTGCTTCCCCTGCCAGATCCCCTCCACCACTTGACCTAATATAGAGAAGCAAGCTTGGAAATTTCCAAAGGATTGAGAATACTTCTGTCTTGCCATGCTCAAAATTCTCCCTGTTTCCAGTTTTAGCACTGCCTGTGCATTACCAAACAGCTTTGGGGAAGTCTCAACCTCTATGGGTTTCTTCCTACCTATAAAAATTTTCACAGAAACATCTGGAGAAGTCAAGATTAAAAGTCAAGATGGTCGGAACCTGTGAGGCACAAAAGGAAAAAGTAAGCTGGTGGAGGAAGATAACATCCGAGGGGAAATAACATGTTGGAAGGAAAGTAAAGTACATTCTAGAGAAAGTGCAACTGATAAAGACATCCATTTGAGGAAAACAGTAGGACAGGAGGATGTATGAAAGACTTTGTACCAGAACGCATGATCCAAGATCATCAAGGGTCCCCAAAGGAATGGAGCAAATGTAGCAAACAGGTTCAATTCATTATATTTGTTGTCAAGGTCGTTTACTCAGTAAATGTTCACTGAGGGTCTATATTGATGAAGCTCTGTGGTCAGTACTGAGAAGACAGTGATAAAAAAGATAAGCATCATCCTGCCACCTGAAGCTTAAGCTCTAGTAAAGGATAAAGACAAGTCAACAATCTACTGCAGTGCGGTGTGATGTGCTGAGGGCACTATTTAGAGGGTACATTGTTTTCTAGGTCAGTGGGCATTTGCATTTTCCCTTAAATACAAATCATAATGTTAGTGGTATTCGGAATGAGAAATATAATGGGTATCGTGGACTGAATGTCTGTGTCTCCCCCAAATTCATATGCGAAGCCTCAATCCCTAATGTGACTACATTCAGAGAGAGGGCCTCTATCAAAGTACTTAAGGCCAAGTGAGGTCTAAGAGTCGAGTTTTAATCTGATAGGATTAGTGTCCTTACAGGAAGTGCATGCAGCGACAGAGATCTCTTTCCACCAGGTGAGCACACAGCAAGAAGGCAGCTGTCTGCAAACTGGGAGGAGAGATCTTGCAAGAAACCAAAGCTGGGAGACCCTTGATCTGAATCTTCCAGGCTCCAGAAATGTGAGAAAATAAATTGCTGTTCTTTAAGCCATGGAGTCTGCGGTGTTAAGTTATGGCGGCGCCAGCTGACTAATACAATAGGAAGATCACAGAGCGTTACAGGAGTGTCTAACCCAATCAAAGGAGATCATAAAAGTCCTCCTAAGAGAAAATGAAATTTACTATTAGCTCTAAAGGGTGAGAAAGAGCTAGCAAGTCAAAGAGAGAGGTGGTAGAGGGGCTGGGGGAGGGTACTGAGCTATGAGCAGAGAATGTTTGCCAAGCGCAGAAGAACAGGTGCACACTGAGTGGATTATCAAGTGGGAGGGGCACAGCACGTGAATCAGCAGCGGCAGTCACAATAGGTCTTTCATAAACCTTCATAAGAAGTTTAGATTTTACCCTGAGATCCATAAAAATTCTATAATGTTCCTAAGATATTAAAAATTAATAATAACTGGAATCATTTGTTTTATGTAATTTGCAAACTATCTGGAAGGAAATTTCCACTTTCACAGTTTTTCAAACATTTGCTCAGCACCACATGGTTAGCTTTCAGTGAAATTTGTTTAATAAATGATGGGTCTAGGCCTTTTCTGAGGATATTATAATCCTCGTCTTACCATCACAGTGTGCCCACGGTTCCAAATCAGAGGGTTTTTTTAATGATCTGTTATTGACATGGTAAGAGAGCCTTTCTCTGAAGCAATCCACATAATTCTTCCCTAAAATTCAGGTTTACGTTTAGGTTGCCTCCTAAAACTGAGCCCTTGCAAACCAGCCAACACAGTGCTGGATTTGTGAAGATCAAGTTTAAACCTAATCCACTCTGGCCTCCACAACAATTCGGGGCATTCTTGTACCTTCTGCAAGCTGCTGATCTTTGGATGGGGCATTACCACTACAGTTTTACATTTTTCATCCTTCCGGAAAACAATAGCTAAACATCAGAGCATGAAATAATGTTTTGTTCAGGGGTCTGCCAGGCATGTCAGGTCAAATTCTCCTCTTTTTTTTTTTTTTTGGCCTTCGAATTGTTTTGTGAACTCCCATAATAGCAAGGCACCACATTTGATCTTCAGGAAACAGACTTTGAAAACAAGAGGTGATGGACCCTGACAGCCACTTTCTTAGGTGGACCCTGCCAGCCAGCCAAGCATGCGAGGCAGTTCCACTTCGACTTCAGGCTCTTGGACTCACCTCCACAACCCTCCCACGGCACTCTGAACTCACAGCTGCTGGGAGTCCAAGGCATGCTGGACAGTCCTTACTGTCAGCCTTTGGGAAGACGGCTAGCTCTCACAAATCTTCACGATACTTTTTCAGACTGTCCTTTTCCTATCGTGTGTGTCTGGCACCCAGGGAAAAGCTCAGAGGGATAAAACTAAGAACTAGAGCGACGGCATGAGTGCCACTGGGACTCAGACCTCAGGTTCACAAGGCGCAGAAACCCCCACCTGGACCTGGCACCACGACTGATGGGGCTGGCAGCAAGAAGTCGTTGGGAGAAAAGATGTTTCTGTGATTAATGATCTTTGAATATCCTATTCAGAAATATCAGGCTTAGAACTCACCAAGAGCATCTTCCCGAGAAAGCAAGGAGGCTCCCGAACTGATTCAGAGACAGAGCTGTGTCAATCAACACAGCTGAAATTCTGCGGGAAGATCAGACGGTTGCAGGCAGAAAGGACTCGCTCGCTCGAATTCCCTACCAGCCTTTGTGTAAGGATCTGTGGTAGCTTTGGCCAAAGGGTTGAATCTATTTCACCTAGAAATGATATTAAATGAGTACCCAGCCGGAAGAGCCCTTATTTCTAGTGCTCTGTTCTCTCTGCTAATACCCTTACAGGTTCTTCTCTTTCCTCTTGAGTAGTTATCAGCCCTTCCACCCACCTGCTCGAGGAAGGGTAGCAAACAGGCTTCAGGTGGAGGAAGAAGTTGAACTGATAAGGAATCACCGGAGAGGCAGATCTTACAGGGAGCTCTGAAGTGAACAACCCCTTTCAGCGTTGTCCCATATTAAGGCAGGGATGCGGGGCTTTATATTCTTAAACTGACAGATGATCAGTTTCCTGGCTGCTCCAGGAAAGGGTCATGACCTTGGGCAAGGCAGCTCTTGGGGAAGGCAATCCCTGGGGAGGGCTCAACTTTGAGGCCTCAGCAGTGATATCCCCAGAATCTGGGCAATGGGTGTCTTGGACCAAGAAGACACAAACAGTGCCCCAAGCAGCATCCATACCCTCTCACCCCAATAATGTGAGGAGCAGCCCGATGGGTGGAGGCTATCTGGCTGGGGGTGATTTAACTGCTTTTTCTTCCCTATTTAGATCAGCATTTCCTTCGTCCCCTTTCCTCTCTCCTAAATTCTAGTGGTGTATTAGGGAAATGCTCTAGTAGACTCCTGTTTTCATGCCTTCAAAAGTGTTAGACCAAGGATGGCAGCTTGCGATTTTAACTTTGCAAAACTTAATGCAGTGCTTCATAGGTTTAAATAGATTATGTGATTTTTGTTTTTTTGAGAAAAAAAGATAATTTCTAATACTCGCTTCTAATTTTTCTTGCTAGCTGTTAATTGCAAATGCACAGTGTTTTGGCTATATTTGGGACCAATCAATTTTTGTCCACCGTCCAAGAAGCCTTATAGCCATTGTTTCTATGGGAAAATGTATATTGAGTTCCAAAAGCTCAAAAGAAGTCTTGGAAGGGTGCCCAGTGGGGGCTAGCCACCCAGGTAATGGCTGCAATGAGCATGTTACAATTGTCAAACCCTTCAAACACACGTAGGGAGAGCATCAGCCCATTAAGAGCTGAAGCTGCCTTTTAACTGTGCCTGGTACAAACTGACGCTGGAGGGCAAAATATTGTTCTCATCAATTTGTTCCCAACAAATAAATCCAGTACCACACACTCCAAAACAAGGTAGCCTGTTTCAAGAGATCACACATTTTAATGGAATCACACTTCATTTCCAGAACAAGCACATCTTGCCCAGGCAGCTCAGCTGTCATTACAAACAGGATCTGGTCACTGCTCCCTCTATCCCTAACATTATCCCTGTTTTTCTGGGAAGGAAGCTGGCATGAGGCGCTTAAGTGACTTAGCCCCAAACTAGGGGTCAAGTCTATAGCAGGCAGCTGGAGAAAGCACACCCCGCCCCAGCCTCCCAAGCGGGCTTGGCTTTCCACCTCCACCTGGACTTCCCCCCAGCTGCGGGGCTAGAAAAGTCCCTCTAACTCTCCTTGTCTCTGTTACCTGTGAAACAGGCTGGAAACAGCCATTCCCTGGAAAATTCAGTGTTCATTCACTAATCAAAGAAGAAAAACCCGCCCTCCAGGGGGACACAGAACTCAGCACCATTGCTGAGGAGTGCCTTATTTTCCTCTTCAAAGCGGGGGTCCGAATTTCTGAAGTTTGAGGTCCGCTGGTTCCTTTGACAGCAATGTTAATAATCGCACCAGTTTTCCCCCGGCGTGGCAGTACCACCGAGTAAAGCCCAATGTAGGAGATGTGCCCAGTGCAATAATGCCGGTTAAATAAGTACCGCTCATTGCCTCCCAACAGTCAAGGAGCTTAAAATCCTGTCAATTCATCCCACGTGAGGGAGATTATGTGATTTACATGTTAAAGTGCCCCTGTGGTTTGATTTGCATACCAAAGACTTTGGGGGCACGGAAACAAAGGATCAGTGTGCATGACAAGAGTGCTATTAGCATAGAGCATTCGGATTTTCAGACAGCCCAGCCTGGCAAACAATCTGGCACCTTCACCACACCCGTTGAGTTTATAGGATTTGACAATTTCTCATCGACAATAAGGGAGGGGGTTAGGGAGTTGGGTGTGGAAAGAGGTTTACTAGAAAGGCTGTCTTCTTAAGCACAGTAATTAGTCTTTCCCTAAAGGGCTTCCCGCCTCCCACCACCTTTTCCCCCCACCTGATAGTCATTTCAAGGCAGAAATATGATGCCTGATAATAGTGGAAGAGGTCAGCCACAACCATTTTGAACACGGAGAACACAGCCAGTAGAACTACCCTCATCAGCGCATATACGCACACACGCATGTGTGCGCGTGTACAGACACACACACACACACACACACACACACCCTAAAACATTTGTATCTTATTTCTTTCTTTATTTCTGTAATATTGACCAAGTAGCACTTAATGAAAGAACACTGGTGAAGAAGTTCAGAGACTTGGCTTTAAGTCCCAACTTTGGAACATTTGTTACCTGGACAAATTACCTAATTATTTCCCCTACGACTCAGTTTTCTCCCGAGATGCAAGATGGACCAGAAAAATTCTAGGATCCCTTCCCCAGCATGAGCATAAGAGAAATTACTAAGACAAACCAGTGCACAGTTACATCAGACAAAGAGAACCACAGGAGTGTGGGGGTTGGGGCCAAAATGAGTGTCCTAGAAAACCCACCGGAAGTGTTTTGTCGCCTGTCACTTTAAGAATGTACCTACTTACCAGTCCTGAGTCAGTCTCTCAGTTTTAAAAGAAGACTATCAACAAATGTGTCTTGAGCTCTTGGGAGACTTAAATATAATGCTCTAAGTGGAAAGCAGTTTGCAAATTATATATGCAATACACTGTTACTATGTGTTAACTCCAGAGAGATGGAAAATCCAAGTACTAACATCAGGATGTTGTCAAACAGTCCTCTCAACCCATTGGTTTTCAGATGGCGGTGTGAGGGGAGTGATTCTGTTGCCCCTGAGATATTTGGCAATGTCTGGAGACATTTTTGATAGCCACATTGGGAACAGGGGAGAGGGTCTACTGGCCTCTGCAGGAGAGTGGCCAAGAATGCAGCTGGATGTTGTGCAAAGAACAGGACAAGTCTCCCACAATGAAGAATTCTCCTGCTCAGTAGTAACCCTAATCCTCAGATACCATCCCAAACAAGGGCTGTCTGTTTTCCCAGGAAAGAAAGTAGGTCCAGTCAGTATGAACCACCAAATACTTAGGTCTCATGAATACCTAGACTCCCCAAAGAGTCCTACCGCCCAGTGACGAAGCCCCAGCCAAAAACCGTTTCCCTCCGAGATTTAATCATCAAGGTCTTGGCCACAGGTACTTGAAGGGAGGTAGTCCTGTAACCAAAAATTCCCGTGATAGGAAGATGGTAGTAACTCTACAAAATTTATGCTCTCTTTTTTACTGGGGTGGAGGAAAGAAAGTCAAGTCTCCAAAACACCTTTATTGTGTATAATGTGGTAATGGGATTTGGGGAAAGAATGCGTGAAGAATACCTCCGTTATCCTGAGGGCTGAAATTGATTCTGCCTGGGTTCCATTCCCATGCACACAATTAAGCACACAGCTCATTCTCTCTAGAAATCTACTGATCTAAAGATCTGAAAAGAAAAAAAAAAAAAGAAAGAAAGAAAAGAAGAAAAGATCTGCTCTGAACATACACTGTAGGGAATAAAAGATCTATTACAATTGATATATTTTTTAGTTACTCTAAAAAAAAAAAAAACCCATTTAATCACTAGCCAGGTGTTACAGACTTTGAAGCATGAGAAATTCTACTGGATATCTGTTGAGCATTCTGGAAACACATCTTGCAACCCAGGCTGAATACTGAAGGTGATTCAGGAAGATCTTAGGT
The DNA here is from genome assembly GCF_002288905.1 of Enhydra lutris kenyoni. NCBI lineage: Eukaryota > Metazoa > Chordata > Mammalia > Carnivora > Mustelidae > Enhydra > Enhydra lutris. Next base: position 16,495,906 of record NW_019154099.1, read on the forward strand.
GGGTTGACAGGTTCATTCTTGAACAGTTTCCAACCTTAGGTGGAGTAAAATAAATTATGAAACCAGAAACTCTTATTTCACGTTTAAATAGCAATATTTTGTTTCAGAGGAAAAAAAAAAACCACTTTAAAAATGTTTCTATATTTTCTCATCATAATCCCGGAAGGAGGATATTATAATAAATAGGGAAACAAAATTGTAAGGAATAAGAAAGATTTGAGGGTTGGATTAGAGCTCAAAATCATTTATTTAAACTCATGCCAGCAACTCTGAAAATGCCGCAGCTACCCTCTCTGTACTCTGTCCTTCGACTCAACATCCTCCTGTTCTATGTTATGCCCGTGTGTTCTCTAAATGGCTTTCTGAATAACAGTGACTTGATAGGCAAAGGTTGGACAATGCTGGGCCATTTCGTCTTGACTTCTCCTGTTCAAACCAGATTTCAGGCCTTGAGCCCAGTGTTAAGGTCTCTGAATCCTGACACCTCTGACCTGAGCTGAGAGTTCTTTCCTTTACCCTCTCGAAATGTCAGTGGGGCACTGGCACTGACTCTCTCCACTGAGTTAAGAGTCGGGCAGTGAAAGCGCATCGTGGAGGTGAAACCCTTATAAAACACACGGCAAAGGCATCATAGTTTCAAGGTGAACCAAGGTCACTATTCCTGAGAGCTCAGTGAAAAGGCACTGACAACATCTTCAGAAACCCTGGTTTTGTAGTACACTGGTAACTGTCTTCCCTTCGAGAGGAAGGAGCTGTTTAAGGTATATGCAGATAACATTCCAGATTTTTCCTGTGTCTGAGTATAAACTTGGCACTTTTAAAAATGGCAGAAAATCTGTCAAGTCACCTGGGTGCCGTTTTTGAAATTACTACTACAATGAACTAAGTGGTGCCTCACAGGACTTACTTATGTTCAAAAACTGTTCATATAATTAAGGGATAAAGCCATTTGATAAAACCCTAAGAATAATTTAGGTCCTGGAAGAATCCAACTATTTGGGGCCTGCTTTTGTCCATGTACTTCCCCTAGGACCTAGGTGAACTCTGAAATTTTCTAATTAACAGTTTATTGTAAGAAATTCTTAAAAGGTATTATTCTCCTTCTATCCCTGAACAGGCACACACACATACACATTTCCTTTCTAGAATTCACTTTTGAGGTTTCTGCTTAAAGACAATCACAGCTTCAAAAGCGGCTTTCTGGTTTGAGGCAGAGAGAAGAATGCAAAGGTGAACAGCTCAGGAGGTACTATCTCAGAACCTACAGATTACTTCCATTTAGAATAGGTATAGACGGGAATGGCTGGAGGCAGAAGGAAGGAGGCTTTATTTTCCACAGACTTGTATATGTTTAAACTGGAGGAGAAATCTTTAGCAGTGCCTACATTAGTCAATCTCAAATAAGTGACCCGCGAACATTCCTTGAGAAAGCAGTAGCTATTCCTGCTAGGATTACCTAAACTGGGTGGCATTGTTTGCATTCTTGGCAGAGAAGAGCCTGGAAGCCAAGCTTCTGGGGTATCAATCTCCAAGAATGACAAAGAGCTAAAAGGAAAAAAAAGTCACCGGATTAAAAACAGTGCTTATTCAAAAATATTTCCAGAGGCTATGCATGCTCCAGGGGATATAGACTAAACATTGTTTTCTTTCACATAATGAGGAAATCCAGCCAGTCACACTGTTAGAAGAGCTGTGACAAAGGAAGCTTGTGGACCTTGACCCGGAAGCAGATGATCCTCCCGCTACTTAGGGTCAGAAGGTCAATAGTAGCCTAAGGCTCTGTCACAGTACCTGCCGCCATTCCCCTCAATCATCGCATTTTATCATCTCACATCTTCACAAGAAGGGTGAGTACAGTATGCTAAGATACTTTGATAGAGAGGCCACATTCACATACCTTTTAGTACAGTAATTTTTATAACTGTTCTATTTTCTTTTTAGTTATTGTTGTTAATCTGTTAGGGGCCTAATTTATAAATTAAACTTTATCATAGGCGTGTGTGTATAGGAAAAAACACGGTCTACGTAGGGTTGAGTCCTATTGGCAGTTTCAGACATCCACGGGGTGTCTTGGAACATAACCCCCCCTAATAAAGGGGGGGCAACAGTACTTACAATATCCTCAGACATAGTTTGTGATCTCTGTCAGAGAGTGAGGGATTTTGGGAAAAGGGAGGCAGCAAACATTCCCATGTTGTTTGTCTCAGGACGGAAGAAAACAATGTCTCTGAGACCAGAGCATCCAGGAACACACTGCCTCACCCTTACTTGGGTTTTACATTGAAAATAATAAGCAATATGCCATTGGATACAAAAGCACTTTAAAATAGAATTAAACAAACAACAAATATAAAAAGCCAAGACAGTATATAATTATTTTGGTTGCATTTGCTAGTAACTTATCCCATATTGTTCCTCAAACCTGTGACCTCCACATGGACCAAAACAAAGTCTCCTTTTAAAATAACTAAAACAGGGGCACCTGGGTGGCTCAGTGGGTTAAGCCTCTGCCTTCGGCTCAGGTCATGATCTCAGGGGCCTGGGATCGAGCCCCACATCAGGCTCTCCGCTCAGCGGGGAACATGCTTCCCCTTCTCTCTCTGCCTGCTGCTCTGCCTACTTCTGATCTCTCTCTGTCAAATAAAAAAAATCTTTAAAAAAAAAAAAAAAAAAAAGTAAAATAACTAAAACATGTGGTGCCTGGGTGGCTCAGTTGGTTAAGTGTCTGCCTTTGGCTCAGGTCATGATCCCAGCATCCTGGGATTGAGCCCCACATCAGGCTCCTGGCTCAGCAGGGAGTCTGCTTCTCCCTCTCCCTCTGCCTCTCCCCTTGCTCATGCTCTCTCTCTCTTTGTATCTCTCTGTCTCAAATAAATAAATAAAATCCTTAAAAAATTGTTTAAAAAAATAAGATAACTAAAACATTTGTTTAAAGATAAATATTCTGGTATACGCTTGTTTAGTTTCCTTAGTCCCTATCCTGATATTAAGTCTATGTTGCACGTATACTCTCCTGGTGAAATGTTTAAGATAAAACAATGTTTAATAAATTTTTCAGGCTTATCTGAGAATAGTCACCCTTCTCTCTCTGTCTTTTCATTACTGCATTTTTCTACGTAAGGAACACCATATCTGAACAATCCATTTTAAAAATAAACAAAGCTCCGTGGGTGGCTGATCTTAGATCTTGCGGGAAATTTATCTTCCTATCAGCTCTCATCTGTGTTCCCTTCTAGTAGCACTGCTTCTCCAGCCTCGAATGGAAGCCACTCACCTAGGAAATGACAAATCTATCTTTCAGTTTTCCCAGAAGGTTCTTTCTCAACATGAATGTTTCCATGAGTTGTTTATATCCCGTTGACTATAACCCTATTACTTCAACTAGGAACAGATGTTGGTATGTTGTGAAAAACTAATATTCATCTCAAAAATTTCATTTAGATCATTGTACATGAACACCTAGAGATAAATGCAGGGCTAAGATAATAGAATACAAGAACATGAAAAATATTCAGAAATGGCTTATTCTTGCTATGCACTTTATCTTCTGGAAGTAGAAGCAACAAACTTTGCCAAAAATTGATTGGGAATTAATTAGAAAATTCTCTGACCTAAATCAAATGATAAATTATGTGAAAATAGAATTCTTTTCATACACTGCAAAATTGTACTTTCCTGGTGATATCTGTTTTATTAAGTAGTGTTATATACATTTTTAATGATATTCTAGACTGATCAACATCATTTATTATATATAAATTTTTAGTCCAGTTTTACTTATAAGGACACTTAGGATTCCAAACATGCACAGTTTTATGGAAAAATCTCGTCTTTATATGCTGCCTAATAGAGGCTGACAATGTTAAATCTTTGAAGAAATTAGATAATGGTGAATTTTTTAGTTATGATTAAAGTGAATGAGAATACCTAATACATATTGACCAACACAGAGAGATTGTTGGAAGGTTCAGTAACAAGTGCTGTGCTACTAGACTGTGGTCTTAGACATCCACCAAAGGACATTCATTATTCAAAGTCAGAAAAGATTAATAACGCCACCAGAGGAATAGTGTGTGACCATTACTCAAAAAAGATATTTGAATTCAGGCACCACAAATTTGAATGGCATTAGTTATAGGACATCTGACAAGGGACATTTTAAAGCAAGCTTTAATATGAGAAAGATCCTAAGGAGAGGCCAAAGATTAATACTGGCCATCCTGGGTAGGAGTCATTTTTTTCTGTCAGAGATTCATACCTCACACCCATCACTGGTTAGACTCCAGCTTGTTTACCCCATCACTGCCCTGACTTTTGAGCTCTTAGAAAAAGATTTTGAAACTTGAAATAAGTGAAAAATAATCAAAGAAAAGCTCAGGATCACTTAGTAGGATTGTTTCAATGTCGCCATGCCGTTCTCTGTGTAAGGTAGTGATGATGCAAGGAGAGACTGGGGTGTGTTTCCTCACCTGCTGTTGGTAGGGACCTATCTGGCGAAAGTAGTCATGAAGAACATAAACACCAGAACATAACACCCATGAAGCAAGTCCGTGGGAGGCTGTGAAGCTTGAGGGTGAAGGGTCTGGGATTCTACTACAGGGTGGTCATCCTGTCTTCGCCACTTGGTGCTCTTGAACAAATGAGGTTCTTGGTTTTGGTTTCAATCTCTTTCTGTCTGAAAAACTGACACTAATAGTATTGTAGAAGCCGTCTTATTCAACATAATATAGACAAGGATATAAAAATGTCAGTGTAAGTCATGATTCACAATAAATACAAACACTGAATCATGTATTATATGTCTGTATCTTATATATTTAATCTAACACTTGCATACAAACCTATATATTATCAGATTATTATATTTTTATTAACATATTTATATAGTATGTTTTATATATTTTAATATAGACTTTTATTATATATTATATAAATATAAAATATGTATATTTTATGTATGTGTGCATATGTGTGTGTATTCATTTACTTATATTTCAGGTAGGACCAAGGTCTTTTCTTTGAGTGTGGGCCCTCTGATTGGGTTTCTAGTCATCTAAAAAGTTTTCCTTCCTTCAAAGGAGCACAAATATTCTAAAGACATTCATGAGTCAACCTATGCACAGGATTCTTTGAGCTTTTAACAGTTTCCAAATTTGTAATGGTCATCTCACCTGTACCTAATTCAACAACATTTTTTAAAATGTATCATATTGATTGAATCTATCCTGTGCACTCAACTTAGTTTTTTTTTTTTTTAAAGATTTTATTTATTTATTTGAAACAGAGAGAGAGAGATCACAAGTAAGCAGAGAGGCAGGCATAGAGAGAGAGGAGAAAGCAGGCTCCCCACTGAGCAGAGAGCCCGATGCGGGCCTCGATCCCAGGACCCTGAGATCATGACCTGAGCCGAAGGCAGAGGCTTAACCCACTGAGCCACCCAGGCGCCCTCAACTTAGTTTTTATAAAAATAACCTTTTTATTCTGTTGGGATTCTTATTTCACTGAATTGTGTTATATTTAATAAACGAGACAATTGCATTAACAGGTACAACTGTTATAATCAGATTTGGATCCATACCTCTCTGACACTCAATAACTTACACCTCGACTTGGGGGAGCAATGGTGATCAGCTTCCGGGAGACAGGCCCACCCTGGGACTGTTGATGTGCCATAAGTATGTCAGTGTCCTTTGTGGATGGAATGCAGAAAGTTAAGCTGTCTTTTAAGTGCAAGTGGTTGGGGTGCCTGGGTGGCTCAGTCTGTTACGTGTCTGACTCTTGGTTTCGGCTCAGGTCGTGATCTCAGGGCTATGAGATGGAGCTGTGTCAGGCTCCACACTCAGAGAGGAGTCTGCTTGAGATTCTCTCTCTCTCTCTCTCTCCCTCTGCCCCTCCCCCTGCTCATGCATGCTCCCTCCCTCCCTCTCTCTCTCTCTCTCTCTCATTCTCTCTCTCAAATAAATAAGTAAATCTTTAAATGCAGGTGGTTAAGGAAGCTTCTACTGAAAGCTCCCTGAACAACGGCAGCACACATTAGCTACTAATATACAAGTATAGAACTCATTTTTCCTAACTTCTTGTCGGGAGATGATTCTTGTACGTAGATATTACTTTTTTCTTCTACACATTTATTTTTCACGCTGGACATTCAAAATTAATTTTTTTTTAAAGATTTTATTTATTTATTTGACAGAGAGAGATCACAAGCAGGCAGAGAGGCAGGTAGAGAGAGAGGAGGAAGCAGGCTCCCTGCTGAGCAGAGAGCCCGACGCGGGGCTCGATCCCAGGACCCTGAGATCATGACCTGAGCCGAAGGCAGCGGCTCAACCCACTGAGCCACCCAGGCGCCCCTCAAAATTAATTTTTACTCTCTATTTAGCCACAGGAATAAAAATGACCAGTGGAATAAGTTTGTTGCAACAGTAAGGATTGGCAATCAATTCTAGAGTTATGCTAACTATACTCCCCTATGATATAAGAAAAATATTTTTGTTTCTAGTAGTTGGTTTCTACTTTTCTCACTATTCAGATACATATAGTTTAAACAGCAAGTGGTGTATCACATCAATTCTAATACACACTTTTTTTTACGTTCTAATCTTCGAAATCTGGATGCGCTCTTACTATCCATGACATTTAATAATTACAGTGGACCAGGTGGCACTCATAACACAGTGACACCACCTGCACATTGACCCTCCTTAAAAGTACCAACATCAGAATTCAGAAGTGACAGAAACTTGGAAGAGAACCACAGAATCAATAGATCAGTCTTTTGAGGAATGCTGCATTGCCAGTGATCTCAGAGGCACTGAGACCACTATTGCATAGGGAAAACACAAGCACCAACAACTTCAATTAAAGTAATTCAAAAAAGCTTGAAATTCCAGTAATACCTTATCCAACTTCACTTATATTTTATTTGTCATGTATACAAAGGAATGGTATATGATCAGCATGTATGATGCGTGATCAGTATGATTAAAAATACTGTATCAAATAACTATAAAAGAGCTTTTTCATTAATATTGTATAAAGATGATTTCTGGGTTGCCTGGGTTGCTCAGCCAGTTAAGCTTCTGCTTTCAGCTCAGGTCATGATCCCAGGATCCTGGAATCAAGTCCTGTATCAGGCTCCTTGCTCAATGGGGAGCCTGCTTTTTCCTCTGCCTGTCCCTCCCCCTGCTTGTTTTCTCTCTCTCTCTCTCTGACAAATAAATGAATAAATCTTAAAAAAAAAAAAAAAAAAAGATGATTTCTGACAATGGTGGAGTAATGGGTACCAAAGTAGAACTTCCATCATAAACAAGCATAACACTGAGACAAATACATGAGGCAACAGTGTTCAGGCATTGGACTACAAACAGTGTGTGGCTGGGATCCCTAAGAAAAAGAACTTGTGATGTGTGTCTTTTTATTGCACACTGTCTGAACCGGGAACAAGTTTCTGACTACAGTGCAGTAAGCTGGAATCCAAGCAGATCATGGAAGTTGATCTGAGCTGGGAAGGTAGAGATCAGAATTGGGGCAGCTGAAGCTGCTGGATTCTACAGGGCTAGGACCACAGAGGTGGAAGTAGCACAGAATGAGGGCTTCAAAAGGTTGAGATGGGCTTTCTTAGGAGTACTTGACCACTAGATATCGGTATGAAAAAGAACAAATCTTGACCCCTGTCTCACACTGTAAACAAAAATTTATTTGATCACAATCTTACCTAAATTTAGAAGTGAAAATGTTAAACTCCTAGAAGAACACATAGAAGATAATCTTTGTAAACTTGATTGGCAAAGCACTAAGCATGAAAAAGAAATGATAGGGGCACCTGGGTGGCTCAGTTAAGCATTCTCCTCTTGATCTCAGCTCAGGCCTTGATCTCAGGGTCCTGAGTTCAAGCCCCACATTGGGCTCCACACCAGTACCATGTGGAGCCTACTTAAAAAATTTTTTTTGATAAATTGGATTTCATCAAAATTAAAAATGGACAGGGCCAGGATTAGGATAAGGCAAGCAAAGCCAAAGTGTGCAAGTTCAGAGTCAGATTTTGTCTTTATTTAAAAGTTTGATATTTTGTCCATTGTGATTTTTAACATTAGTTTGGGTTTTTAAAATATTGGATTAAAATATTATCTATCTTGATTACTCAGTTTGGGGCATTGTTCTAAATTTTGTGCCTAAGGCAGGTGCTTACTTTGGTTACCCTTGTCCTGGCCCTGATCCTATCCCTCCTAAATTCTGAGCTGCGTATCTTGAGGTCATGGGACCTACAGGCTCTATTTCAGTTCTCCCTCCCTGCTTTGTAGCCTGAAAATGCTTTCTAGTCAGTAAACTGGGGCAATTATAGAACACACTTCATTTGTTTTCCTTCTTTCAGGAGTCACTCTTGTGTTCTACGTGTGTTCCAATGGTTGAATATCATTGTTTCCTACATCTTATTGGGTCATCTAGTTGTTTAAGAGTAATTATGTTCCCTGTGATCCATTATTGCTAGAAGCATAAGTACTCACAAGAGTTTTGAAGTATATTTTTATTTCTAGTGATAAAAACTAAACTAGAGATAAAAACTAAAGTTCAGCAACCATGGCAAGCTCCCTAGTCTACCTCAATTTATATTGGTTTGGGAGAGGGTCTTCAAAATTTTTCTAAAAGTATTATAATTTTAAATCCATATTAACATTTGGCTGATGGCCTGGTGACCATTTATTTGATCACACTGATTTTTTAAAGTCTAAAAATATTTGGTAATTACTTGTGAGACTGCTATGGGAAGTACACTGAAGTTAGATACAATGTGCAAGTGTGTGTCACATGGCTGTCTATAACAATTCATGACGAAAGATACTGGAAATTGCTGCGTTCTGAAATTGTTTCCATCTGATTGATTTATAGAAGTATATTCTGTTTGCATGAAGGATGCTAGAGATGTGGAAAACTTTTAAGAAATTTAGTTTACTTTTCTCTATTGCTACATGAACTTTAAAAGATCTTTATATCTTGGGGTGCCTTCATAGTTCAGTCTGTTAAGTGTCCGACTCTTGGTTTTGACTCCAGTCATATTCTCACAGTTGTGGGATAGAGCCCCCCATTAGGCTCTGGGCTTAGTGCAGAGTCTGCTTTGGATTTTTTCTCCCTTCCCCTCTGCCCCTCCCTGTTCATGCTCTCTCTCTTTCTCAAATAAAAATTTTTTAAAATCTTAAAAAAAAAAAAAAAAAGATGTTTTATCTTTACTTCCCAGTCCAGGGATAAGGTATTTGTTCTAGAAACCTGGACTCACCTCAGGGGTGGAAGGTCTGTGGTTCTCAAACTGTAGGACACTAGTGTAGAATGAGACGAGGAGGTGGGAATGATGAAGAAGAAGAATGAAGGTTCATATTCATGGCTATGGGATGGAGACCAGAGAAGCCAGCCACAGTTACAAGGTCTAGAGTAGGGCACCTGGGTGGCTCAGATGATTTGGCATCTGTATTCGGCATAGGTCGTGATCTCCAGGTCCTGGAATCGAGCCCCATGTTGGGCTCCCAGCTCAGCCGGTAGTCTGCTTCTCCCTCTTTCTCTGCCTCAGTGGGTTAAAGCCTCTGCCTTCGGCTGGGGTCATGATCCCAGGGTTCTGGGATTGAGCCCTGCATCGGGCTCTCTGCTCAGTGGGGAGCCTGCTTCCTCGTCTCTCTCTGCCTGTCTCTCTGCCTACTTGGGTACTCTGTCAAATGAATAAATGAAATCTTTTAAAAAAATCTTGAAGAAGAAGAAGAAGGAGTAGAGGAGGGAAGGAGGAAGAGGAGGAGGGGAGGAGGGGGAGGAAGAAGAAGGTGGTCTAGAGTAGAGAACAGGAGGCCAGAGGCGGCAGCTATGTGTATCCTCAGACCTGGAAGTGGATGGAACACCTCAGAGACTCTCCATTAGGAGGCACTTAGATACTTTGTCCAGAGGGACAGATCATTTTCATTCTGTTGTGATCAGCAGCATGCACTTACTAGGAGAGCACAGTAATCATACAACAAAAAATAATTTGTATTCGTAAACTACCTCCCTAGAGGCATAAGACATTATTTAGATTAGTTTAGATTAAGAAAATTACCTTCTTCCTTCCCCTTACTGACCAAACATAGAACAAGTTTTAGCATCTTCTAGCATTGCTGGAACATGTGTTTATTGCAACACAAATGGGAAAGAAAGTGCCATGAGGCAAGGTATAAGAGGCCCATTCATTCTTAAAATGATTCCATGTTCTCTTTTCCCTGCTGAGGCTGCCAGCCATCTGCCAATTGTGATGTACTTTATGATATGGACAGAGCAAACTAGACAAAGACCACCAATTAATTTCCTTCCCAACAAATGACAAAATATATCATGAAACAGAATGGCTTAAAACAGGGACCACTGGGTCTTGGCTTCTACCACAAAGGCTAGTCTCTCTTCTCTGACAACTGCTTTAAACTTGGAATGAACTCAGCACTTCTGCCCCCCTGGGCACAGCTACCTATGCCAGATCCATAGGCAGAGGGTTCCATGGTGAAATGTGGGGCTTGGAAAAGAATGTAGAGCTTCTAATACGAGCCTCCCAACTTACAGATTAGCTAACCAAGGCCCATAGAGGCTATATAACTTGCACAGAATCAGCATAAGTCAAAGATATATTACTCACACTTTTATCCAGTTATAACCAATAACATCTTTCTTACTTGCCTTATCCTGACTACACAGTGTAAGGACAAGTGTGTTTTTACCCAAATGATGAAACTCATTGGCAAATACATGTCTAGGTTTCTTTATAACCAGACTAAATTAAAATTTTAATTTAATAAATAAATAAAATATGAAAAAAATCAAGAAAAAAAGTAGGTAATAATTACATTAATAAATTCTTAAGTATTGATAATGTACAAGGCTCTGAGCTAAGTTCTAAGGAGGCAACTGGGGAAAATGCAAGGAAGGTTAAGGTCATCTCCAGCATCAGCTATGTATTGCTGCCCAAGCAAAAGTGAAACTGAGCAGGTGAAAACAACAATTTATTATATTTCGGGATCTTGTGGGTGGACTGGGTAGTTCTTGTTCTGGTTTCTGTGGCTACAGTGAGCTGGGGGCTTGGCTGGTGCTAGATGCTCTGATGGTTAGTAAGGAGGATGGTTGGTGGGGCTCTCTGAAGTGACAGAGGTAGCCAGGCTTCTCCCCAGCTTGTCTTTCACCCCCGGCCTCTTCCCATGATGGTGGAAACATTGCAAAGAAGCAAAAGCTGCAGGTCCTCTTGAGACTCTCATGACGTCAATTCCATCATATTCTTTTAGACAAGAAAAGACAAAAAGACCAGCCCAGATGCAAGTGATGGAGAAAAAGCAGCTTTGTCACTTCATGGGAAGAACTGTGAAGACTTTGTGATCATTTTTAATCCATTGCTTGTCCATATCTCAGGAACTTGGAATCTACTTGTAGAAACTCATCATTAATATAAATAGCCATAAGGCATAGCATTATTGAATGTTAGTATGTGGCAGGCATGTTTCTAATGCCTTCCTATGTCATATCTAAGTTGATTCTCATTATAATCCTATGAATTATCATGAGTGATGATGGGTTTCCTTATTAAAGATGATGAAGCTGTAGAACCTAAAAGATTCAGTAACTTGCCTTAAGATCATGCAATTTCTGGACCAATAGTCCAATTCTAAACCCCAATCTCTTGAACACCCCACTTTGTGAAATGCACAGTAAAGACGTACTAATTTTCTATTGCTCTCATAACACATAGCCACAAACTCAGGGATTTAAAACAGCACAAATTTCTTATCTCACGGTACTATTGGTCAGAAGTTGTGGTTGGCTTAGCTGGTTCCTCTGCCCCAGGTTTCAGAAAGCTAAAATCAAGGCTGGGGTCTCATTGAGAAGTTCTGGGAAGAACCTTCTTCCTACTACATCCTGGTTGTTCGCAGAATCCAGTTCCTTGAAGCTGAAGGACTGAGCTCCCATTCCGTTGTTGGCTGTCAATTCTAGACCACCCTTATGGCCTAACTTCTTAGGAGAACATTCTCCATTTCTCTCATGTGGGCCCCTATATCTCAAAGCCAGCAACAGTGCCTCAAATCCTCCTCACACTTAAGAATCTCTCTACTTTTCCCTTCTATCACATCTCTCTGAATGCAGCCATCTCTGCGTTTAAGGGCTTGGCCACTGTGATTAGATTGAGACCATTTTTTTTTTCTCTATTTTAAGGTCTGTGACTTTAATTACATCTGCCAAGTCCCTATTACCCTGTAAGATAACACATCACTTGATTCCAGGGACTTGAGGTTATTCTGCCCACCACAGATACTAAGTACCACTGGATTCAGAGGAAAATGAGATCACGAGGTTAGGAAGTGTAGGGTTAGGAAGTGTTCAGAAATGTAAAATATGAGTTGGCTTTTAAGAGATGTATAAGAGGTGCTCTTTGTGTTGGGAAGAAAGAAATAAAGCCCATAGGGGAGGCTATTCCAGTAAGTAACAAGAATTGCTGGAGTAAAGACACATGGGAGAGTATAAGGCATTTGTGGTAAGTGATAATGACTAGAATGATGGATGCGTGGAAGCACTTGGTGGGGAGATATGTTAGTGTAAAGGTTAAGGTCAGCTGGTGGAGAAACGTAAATGTCACACAGAGGAATCTTGATTTTATGCTACAAGCAACAGGAAGTCATTGTGTTTTGTTTTGCTTTGTTTTGTTTTGCTTTGTTGTCGTGTTTTTAGTAAAGGAATAAAAAATAAAATGATCTTCTGGAAAAATGAACCCAAGTGCATGGGAAAGATACAGGTGAGGAGAGCAAGAAGGTGGCTAGGTAAATTAGGAAACTATAATAATCACCTAGCTATGCAATTATGAGGGTGGATAGAAAGGAGGGGGAAACTGACAAGAGATCCCATGAAGAAAGAGACAGCTCCTCTGGGATTGATTAGATGTTGCATCGGAAGGAGGGAACTGTGACCTTGGAGAAAGGGTGTGGGATTTGTCTACTAGAAAGAGGAAACCTAAATCAGCTTAATCATTAAATGTGATTCCAGCCTGGGGAGAAGAGTTCTGCCCTAGCAGGGAGTGCTGGAGATCTGCATCCCACTCAACCTTCTTGTCCCACCATCTTCCTACTTAGGGTAAGAAATGGACTCTTACTGGAGATTCTTTTTTTTTTTTTTTTTTTTTTAAAGATTTTATTTTACTTATTTGACAGACAGAGATCACAGGCAGGCAGAGAGAGGAAGGGAAGCAGGCTCCCTGCTGAGCAGAGAGCCTGATGTGGGGCTCGATCCCAGCACCCTGGGATCATGACCTGAGCCAAAGGCAGAGGCTTTAACCCGCTGAGCCACCCAGGCGCCCCCTTACTGGAGACTCTTGCTGGAGTCTCCCTGACTTCAAAAGCCACGTCTCCAGGCATAGAAGAGCAGACACACCTTTTCTCTCCTGAAAATTTCCTTTTAATATTTGGAGTTCTTTTCCAAACAGCGGTTTAATTAGTGTTTAAAATTTTTGCACTTAATGAAAAATTTACAGCTCCATGTTTGCTTCTAAGGAGTCTGTGTGCTGGTGATGGTGTTCTCTCTTTTTCCTCTTCTTCTTATATATTTTTTTTAATGCAAGATTTTTATAGTCTTTAAATTTTCTGAACTTTAATCTGCATCTCTGCATCTCAGAATTGAGGTTACAAGAATAATAATAATAATAATAATATCCCCAACTGTACTAGAGGATGGATTAAGAGATCACTCTTGAAGGCCCTTCTTAATAAACATTCTTTGGCAGGCATGAGATTTACAGGGGACCATCATCAAAGCTGGCATGTAAATGGGGAAATATTGACAACTTTTCCCCTTAAAGGCTGAGCAAAAAGGATTTATATGCTCCAACCACGGCTCCCTTGGGAACTCAACAAGGGACTTATTTTGTTTCTCTTTTAATAGCTCCTCTTGGGTACTTTATGGACCAGTTCTCTCATCTCAAGTGTCTGATCCCAAGACATAAATTAATTTTAGATGCACCTTTTATCCATCTTGTCTGCTAAGGCAATATTCACTATTTGTTTTGGTTGCCATGGAGATAATTGACTTCCTGCCGTGGCAGGAGTCTTGTTTGTGGGTATTAAAGGGGTTTGGGTCTAGGGATTCTTTAATTTTCACACAGTAAGGAAAGCCATTTCATCCATGGAGCATTTGTATACATCTCCCACTTATAATTGGAATGGTTTTTTTTTTCATCACCTTGTGAAATTTCCCTTTTTATTCTCCATCACTTCCGTTTTTAAGGTTTAACCTCTACTCTCCAAGGTGCTGACTAAAACCACAGCAAAGGGCAGACGGTCCATTTATTACTGTTCCGTAGGATGGCTGCACACAGCCTCCCAGCAGAATATTATCTGAAAAAACAGCTGAAGAATCTGAGAAAATGGTGGATTATAGAACCCTATTCAGGTGGAGGAAGAGGCTATATTTTATCAGGGCAAGAAACACTTTGAATACCAATTCATAAAATCAATCTCCCAGTGACCAACTCGGGCTGCTAAAGATTGGGTCCCTCTGGAGTTTATGCACCAGTTCTGATATTTACAAAGGCGATTGTTGGGTTTTGCTATAAACTGTTAGAACGGGCAACCTGAAAGCACTTTTCAAGTAAAATGAGAAAAATTAAGAATAAAACACCAGTTTTTAAAACACTCTCTTTAAGGTATATAAGTAATAAAATGACAAAATATAATATTTTATATACATTCCCTCTTACCTTCCATACTTTGACTACTACCACAGATTATAAAATTTCTATAACAATTTATACAAAGATCTTTAAAGGCATTTCAAAACATAACCAGCAAAAACATATCATATTTGTTGTACTCAACAAATTTGATTTTTGAAGGATCATATGAATTACAATATATCTAAACATGTATTTACAACACTAAAAAAAATTCCATAGCAATTATCCACAGGGCTAATACTTTTGCTAAAAATAATTTTTTGTTGTAGTTCAAAAACCTATTACCAAGAGAAAAAAAATTAAATCAATGATCAGAATGAGAATCCTTAGGAGCAGTAATAGTGAACAAAACTCTAAGAACCTACTTCAGTTCTTTTGAGTGCACAGCACAAAATCAATTTGCAATGACCCTGAGAATCAGCCTTCCTCACCACATGACAACAAAAGAAATGGGGGATGAAAACAAATTAAAGTAGGTTCTTAAAAGTCTTTTTTGCCTTCCAAAGATTTCAGGGTATCTTTGAGCTATGAAACTTTTAAAGGCATCCTTTGAATGTTTATCAATATCGTTATATATTCTTACAGTAATGGCTTTTAGGCTGACCCTAGAAGTTCATGATTCATTTCTGATTCCTCTTTCATTCTCATTGTTTGTTTTTTCCACAAATGTGTTCTGATAGGCTCTCACGAACGTAGCACTGGGCTAAGCAATGGAGGGAAAGAAAAATAATTGATATAATCCAGACATGCACCAGGCAAGCGTAACACAAGGAGGATAATTATGTGTGTGTGTCCAGAAGAAAAAGAAATGTCAAGGGAATCAAAATGAAGAAGATGATTCTACCACAGGCTTCCCATACATTACCTCATTTAACAAGGGCAGTACCCAAAAAGGGAGCGCCTAGTAGTACCTCATTAGTAGTTCCCTAATGAGAAAGCTACACTTTAAAAAGAAGTTGTTGATATAGAATAGAGAATGCATTTGACCTCAGATCTCTCTGATCCCGACCCAAGCACTAAACCACTGACCTATAAAACTTCCTTAGTTCAGCTCTTATAGTTGGCTCCGATGATGATAGTTAAGGTGGACCAGAAGGATTTTTAACATGTATATAAGGGGAAAGTCATCCCAAAGGAATATGGAGACCCGTGAGAGTCCTGGGATAACATAAATAATAGCGAAGTCTTTTCACAGCACTCACTTGGTGCCCAGCACTATTCTAAGTGCTTTCTACATATTAACTTCTTCATCCTCCCAAAGACCTTCATTCTCCATTGAGAAGAAGTATTATCATCATTCCCACTGTATAAGTGTGGAAACAGAGAGATCAAGTAACTTGCCCAAAGTCAAGCAGCTCGTCTATGGCGCAAACTGCCCAAAGTCTCAGGCAGTCCGGCTCTGAGCAATGCTCACTAAAATTTCTTTACATTCTTTATTTCCTGCCTCGCTGAACAGACTGGACATGGTCAGGAATCCTGAGGCTGCAGCAAAGGAATGGTGCAAATCTCCTTTACCTTCCATTTCTAATGACCTGACAGAAACAGTTGTGATTCTCCAAATTAACTTGGATTTTTCTGAGCCCAGTAAGTGTGCCAGGAGGGCTATCTCAAAAGGCCTAAAACAGGGCCTTGGGCAGCATTGTCCTTGGCGACTACAGATGATGTCTGGATTTTTTTATGTCTTAAATTAAGCAAAACCAATAAATTTTGGTTTCCCCAGCTTCATCTGGTTTCCCGTTTAGAAATTGCCTGTGTTAAGCCTGGACAAAGTCAGTGTATACACCAGGACAGGGACTACAGCTTGCCAGGGAATCCCACAGAGGTATGTGTGGACTTAATTATACCATTGCCTTTTTGCCTAATTTTCTACATTTGTCATTATTATAAACACACAAGTATAATATTCATCCTTTATAAGAATATTTGTATCTAAAGAAAATAAAAAAACATTTATTCTTTAGTCAGCATATCGGTCACCTAGATGGTAAATTACATTCATATTGAGGTTCATACTTGTAAATATTTTTTAAGCCTTCAGGATATTCTGGAAAGGAAAACAACTTTTCTGAGCACACATGATTTGAGTTTCACTTAGGGAACCATGAAAAATACATCCTTTAGAACACACATAGGCCATTTACTGGAAATGTGGTCCATGAGATATGGAGCCTCTGTTTGGTCTGAATGGAGGATCACATTTTCATATTTTAAGGTCAAATTACATTAGTTTCTTTCCAGTAAAAAAAAAAAAAAAAAGGAAAAGGAAAATAAAGAAAGAAAAGCATCATACCAGAATGTTAATATCTTTAAAACCTCAATATTGTGATCTCTCAGGATAATTTACTGGCGTGAGACTGATGAGCTATAGCAGCTGTAAATACCCAGCGTTACACTAAGGAAAGAAAAGATTTCCAGGATAAACCATTTACAGGGAAAATTTGATCTAGCATCCTTCATTTTGAGAACTTATGTTTAGGGTGAAAGAAAAAAAAAAAGACCTCCTATATATAAACATAGAATTTTCATCCCTTATTGTAAGTGTGGATAATTCAAATAGCTGCGAAAATTTAGGACCTTAACCAACATACGATGATGTAAAATCTTTTCATTGAAAGAAACAACCAAAACGATTTCTTTTGGTGTCTTCCCTCTCCTTCCTCCCCTGTCTGTTACTTCTCAGTATTGTTATGTCTATAGAACTATATGCAAAATATACTCAATAAGCATTTACTGAGCCCCCACTCTGCTGGTGCAGAATGAGACATAAAACTGCAGGAAACTTCATATTTGCCCTCAGTGCGCCTGAAGTCCAGCAGGAGAGATAAGATACTTAGGGGATTACCTAAAAACTGAAGCACAGTTCCCAGGAGGAGTGGGGTGCAGGGAACCCCACTTTAGGAATGCGGAACTGGAGGTGAGAATCACCAGGCTGCCCGTTAAAGAGGACATATGCATAATTCCAGCGCTGGGAGCTGAAATTCCCATTTCAGGGACATAAAGTCAAGGTCCGTTGAGGGACATTTTGGCTGCAGTGACAGATGTTTGAGACCCTGTGCTAGAAATGGGGAGAGTTAATGACTACAGGTGGTTATTGTACCAAAATGACAAACAACAATAACAAAAAATCCATAAAAACCTGAGTGGCTGCTGCTAGATGTGCTGGCATATTTTCAAACACTAAAAAAGGTTGCTCATAAATTATCTTTCAAGTTGATTTCCTTTTTCTCTGTATGCTAGTGAAATGCTTTAATGAACATCCACCCACCTCAGTGGAATTGGAAGTTAGTACTGTTTGAGAAAAACAGGGGAGCTTGCAGCTCAAGGACACACTCAGTGTTTCTGCCGGAGCAACATGGCCATGGACTCACAGATCCCTTGTATGTTTGGGACAATCTCAGCTACTATCAAAGCAAGAGGTTTGGGATGTTTGGGGTTTGTTTGTTTTTTGGTCACTGGGGCATTGTCCAAGTGGGATTTTATGGAAGACTCTACCAGAGAGTTCTGAGCACTCACACATACGCTTTCTTCTCCTCTTGGCACCTGCAACCCAAATTTCTGGGACAGAATCACATCCATATCTGTAATATAGAAGAGGCAAATTGGATTAGAGGCATAACCTCGCTGCCTGAACCTGTGAGGGAAGGCTCCACTGTTAATATTTCTGCTGAAATCTGAGCAGCCTAGAGCCTGTAGGTTAGGTAAATATATTGTTGAATTTGCCAGCCTACAGGGAAAATAGCAATCTCTGTCATTTGCAGAACACCTACCATGTTCCAGAACCTTATATACATTTTTTTCTCTAAATAATAATCCTGTAGGGTTAGCAATGGTTATCCCTTTTCACAGGCTTCAAAAGACTAGATAATTTGCCCAGGGCCATATGTATGAGTGGTAAGACATTCTGATCCCAGACAACTGCTTTTCTCTGTTTTGGGGTTGGAAATAGAACTCACAAGTGAATTAAAAATTGTACTTTAAGCAACATAAAAAATATGGTGATCAGTTAGGCATAACTGTATTGAACAAACCCCGACAGAAATTATACAAAACCCTGGAGCAGCCCAGACAATACTATTTTAGGTTAGAAGAGATTGAAGAAGGGGCTCAGCCTGGGACACCATAACCTTATCCAAATAATAGAATACTCTGCCTTCAGGGACCAATATTATGGAACATTGCTCACTCTCCCATGAGACCATAAGGTCACAGGCATGAAAAACACTCATCTACTCACACATAGTGCCTACCAAAGTGTCCTGGATGAAAATCTGAACCCAAGCAGATTATAAATTCAGGATTTTTCCCTTTGAGCAGTTAATCTAAAACCAGAGATTTTGGATAAAATAAGAACATTCAAAATTGCTGTGCTAGCCTTTCAGAAATGTTACTTGTTTAAAAATTACTGAAATCTCATAGACTTGAAAGGGGCTGATACCAAGGTATGGGCATGGATAGAAATGAAAGATAAAAACATCTGTCTTACTCTTCTACTACTCGTAACTTGAAATGAACTACATCCTAGATTAGGCAAATTTCCCAGCATCTCCTATGCAACACCCTTTCTTTCTTTCTTTCTTTTTTTTTATCTTGCAAAAATAATCTCATTTACTGAATCTGATGCTTTGCCAGCAAAGTACATACACATCAAACAAAAAAGTCATACATGAACAAACTGAGGGTTGCTGGAAGGGAGGGGGTTGAGAGATGGGGTAGTTGGGTGATGGACGTTGGGGAGGGTATGTGTTGTGGTGAGTGCTGTGTGTTATGTAAGACTGATGAATCACAGACCTGTACCCCTGAAATAAATAATACATTATATGTTAATAATAAAACAAAATAAAAAAAAAAAGAAAAGATTCCATTAAAAAAGCAAAAAAGAAGCTACAAACATAGCAGTAAACTATCTAGCCAACAGAGGTGCCTCGGTGGCTTAGTTGGTTAAGTGTCAGCCTTTGGCTCAGGTCGTCATCCTTACATCCTGGAACTAAGACCCGCATCAGGCTCCCTAGTCAGTAAGGAGTCTGCTGCTCCTCCTGCTTTTGTGCTCTCTCTCTCTCTTGCAAATAAATAAAACCTTAACCAAAAATCATACATGAAAATAGGCAACACCCTTTCATTCCTCCTTTTTGTTTTTCCCTTGTAGTGGTCTTTGTGACGTGGTTGTGTTCTGAGTAAGATAGGTATTGAAGATGATACAGAATGGAGTGAGGTGAGGAAGCAGCTAATTATTTCAATCACTTATATTGCAACTATCTGAGGATCAGCTTTGTGCTTGAAGCAAAATCGTCAGCACTCACTCCCTTTGTGGAACTCACATTAAAGTGAGGGGAAAGATGAAAAAAGTGTAAATAAGTAATACATATTGTGCGTTAAACAGTAAATGCTGAGGAGAAAAATTAAATGGAGATAAAAAATGTCCGCTTGTGCCATTTTAAATGAAGTGATTAATGTGGAAGCACATGGCATCCATGCAAAGACTTCAAATGAATGAAAATATCCTAATCCTGGTAGAGGAGACTTTGTTGGTGTGGTAGATTCTTGGGGCTGCTTAACAAAGTACCACAAACCAGGTGCCCTTAAAAACAGAAATGTATTGGTTCATGCCTCTGGAGGCTAGGAAATCTGAAATCAAGGTGTTGACTAGGTTGATTCCCCCGAAGGCTATGAGAAAGAACGTGCCTCTCGCCTTGCTTCTGGTAGCCTCAAGATTTCCTCAGCTTGTGGGTGCCTGGGTGGCTCAGTGGGTTAAAGCCTCTGCCTTCAGCTCAGATCATGATCCCGGGATCCTCGGATGGAGACCTGCATCAGGCTCTCTGCTCAGCAGGGAGCCTTCTTCCTCCTCTCTCTCAGCCTGCCCCTCTGACTATTGTGATCTCTTTCTGTCAAATAAATAAATAAAATCTTAAAAAAAAAAAAAAGGAAAAAAAAAAAGACTTTCTCAGCTTGTAGCTTCCTCCCTATGTCTTCACATCACCTTCCCTCCGGGCATGTCTTTCTATATGTCCAAATTTCCCCTTTTCAGAAGGACACGAGTCATATTGGATTAGGGCCCACCCAACTGGCCTCATCTTAACTTGATCATTAGAAAGATCCTATTTCCAAATAAGGTCGCATTTAACAGGTACCGCCATTTAGGACTTCAACACCTTTTTTTGGCGGGGTGTGGGGGGACATGATTCATAACCCATAACCCATAAGAAATGCTCTAAAAAAATTAAAATTAACAGTCCTGACAATACCACTTGGAGAGAGGAATCATTAAAGGGGTTGATTGCTTTCATCAGGGAATGCTGATGATGCCTACTTCTATATTTAATAAAGGCTAATATCAGCCCTTCAAACATTTATAATGAATTATTTAATATAAGCTGGCAAAAATATACCTATTGAACATAGATGTTGTCTTCATTGGTATTGGATTGGCTATAGCATAAAAAAGGAATTAGTGATCTCTGAGGAACCAGGCAGCAGAAAATTGAACAGGCAAAGGTCTCCTGACACCCCCACAGCAACTCTGCCCACATTGAGCTGGTCCCTGTGCTAGTAGCAGCCCAACATTGCCTCCCAGGTTCCTTAATAAGCATATTTTCTTTTCACAAAGGGTAGAAAATATTATCAAGCTAAATTTTTCCCTCTGCCAACAATTAGGGATAATGTGCACCATGTGGATCAAGCTGATCACGTAAATTAAGGCTTTAAAGCACAATATCTGAGCATTTCCCAACTGAACACTGCTTTTCTGTATAAATTTAAAATGTCTAAAAGGGGAGTTTATTAGAAGGAGACTATCAAAGCTTTTTATGAACACGCTTTCTCTTTTGATCTATATAATTTTCAAAAAGTGTTAGACATATCATGATTTCTAGCACAACTGGAATTTTAAATCTAAGAATCAGAAGGAAAAAATGCAAATAGAAAAGACATGGATTCTGAAGCCATGTCTATTTTGCCACAATTAGTCATTAAGCAGAGGAAATGAATTTCGGTAAAAAGCCTGGATTATCTAACACTTTATCAACCTGAAAGCACCAGAAACAAAGCATTTTTATACCCCCTCTCCCAACACAAATCTTCAATCTATTAACCACAGGACTACGAAAAGGTTGTTATTTGCTTTCTTACTGGTTTGGGGAGGAGAGAGAAAATTACATCTTCGCATCAGTGAGCTTTTTCAAACAATGGTGATTTACATGTCAATCTCCTGATTATTAAATATTATCTATGTGATTTTCAACCACATCCAATAGAAAAAAATAATTTTAATGGCAGATGATATTTCAAAAATACTAAGTACTTTGAATTTATATAAAGACTTGGAGAAGATCAAAGTCCTTTCAAGGTATATATACTTGTGGATCATTGAGCCAGAACAGATCTGAAGTGGTCATTTATTTCTGAGCCCTCTCTTAAAGCATGTCAATATTCAAATATCAAATATTAGAAGACTTCTCAGGTTCAACCCTTAAAGAACTCAATCCATGTGAGACAAAGTTAATAGTGCCCCCTGGATTTGGGAGCTTGCCAAATAGTAAATATAGTGTTCATGATGTGTCCAGTTTAGTGACCGTAAGAGATGTTAGAAGAATAATTCAAGCACCTTTCCTCGTCTGAATGGGAACTAAGGAGAAGTATGGTTCTTTTCTTTTGAAAGTTTAGTCCATCAAGTTACTGAACCACAGCATATTCAAAAGATACAAAGGCAAATATATTACTTGTTAGAACTGCCATAACAAAATACCATAGACTGAGTGGCTTAAACAAGAGAAATTTATTTTCTCACAGTCCTCGAGGCTGGAAGTCCAATATCAAGGTGCCGGCAGGGTTGGTTTCCTCTGAGAACAGAGGAAAGAGAACAAGAGAAGAAGCTGTTCCAAGCCTTTCCCCTTGGCTTGCAGATGGCCACCTTCTCACTGTGTCCTCATGAGGTCTTCATGCACACTCACTCCTGATGTCTCTCTGTGTGTCCTAATCTCTTCTTTTTTATTAGGACACCGGGTGGACTGAATAGGGCCCACACTAACAGGCTTTTTCTCCAAATATAGTCACATTCTGAGATCCTGGGGGTTAGGACTTCAACATATGAATTATGGCGGTGGGGGAATCATTCTACCATAACAGCAGGCAAGGTGGGGATCATTTGTTAGTCTCAGTGATCACGACTCCCCTGTTTATTAAGTTTTCACATTCTTCCTGCTTGAAGGATGAATGTAGATGGCATCTTATTCAACCGTACAAGCTACAAATCTGTGATCTGACTGAATAAAGGAAGAATTAGCAAAACATGACCTACAAAGGCAGCATTACTTTCTTCAGGACTTGAAAGTTGCCAGCCTCTCCCTTCTGCTCTTCAAATAAAGATAAAATGACTATATAAATCAATGGAATAGGGGTTATGAGATTCAGAGCTTTAGAAATCTTGAACTAGAATATGGGATCTACTGGTGGATGTCAAAGACCTGACTAGCACAGTGTCTGGTATAGTTATGAGCTACCTGAGTTCTGTATCTCCAAGTAGACTGGCCCCATCACACTCCATCCCATTTCTGTTTCTCACCAGACAGCAACCCCAATAGGAACAGAAATTTAGCACATTCATTAGCTTTTCCCAGTTCCTGGCATGGTAGTGGATACAAGGGTAATCACTTACTTAGAACCCACCCAATGAATAAATATCCCCTCCCCTTTAGGGGCTGCTCTAGAGCTAGCACAGTTATAGATAGGGGAGGCACGTTCTGTGCTTCCAGAATCACTGCCTTTGGCTTTTCTGAGTAATCAGATTAAGATTTTCTGCCCATTCTAGCTGGAAGAAAGGCAGTTTGGTTTTGTCAGAAATCATGGGTATTTCACTCTCCAACCTCGCCCCACCCCATTGCTCTATCAGTCTAGTTTCAACACTCTCATCTAACTAAAGGAGACAACTCTGGACATCAGTGACTCTCTGTTGAGTGAACTTGCTTGTTTTTTGTTTTTTGTTTTTTTAATTTTATTTATTTACTTGAGAGAGAGACAGAGTGAGAGAGCATGAGAGGGTAGGTCAGAGGGAGAAGCAGACTCCCCATGGAGTCGGGAGCCTAATGCGGGACTCGATCCCAGGACTCCGGGATCATGACCTGAGCTGAAGGCAGTCGCCCAACCAACTGAGCCACCCATGTGCCCTGAACTTGCTTGTTTTGAGTAGTCTGAATCCCAGTCACGGGAGGGTCCTCACCAAAGGGCAGCTGGCAGTAAGTGTACGTGTGCTTTTTATACTTTACATAACACAGGTAATTTTTGTTTCTTCTAATTAAATTAAATGGACATGATCCCTTTTAATAAATATCTCAGGAAAAGTGACCCAAAGTACCGTCCTTATAGGTGGGTGGACATGTGCTCCCTTACACTTTGTGACCTTAAAGAGACTATGTCCATGTGCATTTTTATTGTGGTGTATGCAAAGGTAAAGTCTGTATCCATTCAGGGTCTACCTCCTATTGGAAGGACTATTTTACTCCCCTTGTTTGCCTCCATTCCCAGGAAAGAAGCACCAAACAAGCAGTAGAGACATCTCCCAACTATAAGAAGATCCTGTCATCAGCCCTGATCCCTGACTTCCTCTCTTCTCCAGCTTCCTGGAAATGAAGGTCATTTCTCTTTGCTAGAAGACCAAGGGCCCCTGGCCTGCAGAGTAGCAGGGAAAAGAATGCAGAACAAGCAGTGAAATGAAAGACGGGAGATTATTTCCAAATGTTTTACTCTCCTTCCCAGGTTATAGATTATCTAAAAGAAAAATTTAACTCAATCAAAAAATTTATTCAGCTCTATGAGGCTGCAGATGTTATAAACTGTCTCTTTCCTAAAGAGCACCAAACCTTGAATTTTTCCTGCTAGAGAGGAGCTGATCTTCACGGATACCTTGTATTACTGGACATTAAGAAGGAAGGTAAATGCTGTCCTCTCCTCATAAAACACTTTTTTTTGCCTTTCCCTCTCCTCTTCCACTGAACTCACTGTGTTTACAAGTACAAGCTATGACTCTGGAGATGGAAAATCTGATACCGTCAGCACAAGTTAAACAAAATGGAAAGGGAAAAAAACCTACACCCATCTGGACTTCCATATGCTCTGTAGCCAAGAGGCTAATATAATTCCTTGAATGTTGGTTATAAAGCAATGTGATATGGGTAACTGCTATGCACTGAGCTTATTTAGACAAGTGTTCTTTCTACTCAATAAACCTTTGAAAGTATTAAAGTACAATCACTCCCAATTATCTGCCCATAAGTTCTCCCCTTCCTATGAGTTTTGACCATACCCTACAACTGGTCTCTGTTTTATCCCAGCCTGATTCCGACCCCTGCACCAAATGACAGAGTGTAACAAGAACACGTGACATTCAGGGACTGTTCAGAGTTTTAGTATGACCAGGATGCAGGATGCATGGCTGGGTAGAGGGCTGCTGAGGGAGAGTTGCCTAAATAGGGAAGAGCCAGGATGTAAACAGCCTTTTGTGCTACAATAAGGATTTTTTTTAAGAGATTTTATTTACTTATTTGACAGAAAGAGATCACAGGTAGGCAGAGAAGCAGGCAGAGAGAGGGGGAAGCAGGCTCCCTGCTGAACAGAGAGCCTGATGCCGGGCTCGATTCCAGGACCCTGGGATCATGACCTGAGCTGAAGGCAGAGGCTTAACTCACTGAGCCACCCAGGTGCCCCTACAATAAGGATTTTATTTCTGAGCATCAGGAAACCGTTCAAGTAACATGCTGATTTTTGATTCAAAGAAATAATTCTGGTGACAGTGTGGACAGTGTGTGCGAGAAGAGGAAAAAAAGATGAGGGCATGGCTAATTCAGTGAGATTGTCATGGTCCAGAAGAAAAATGATGAAGGCCATCCAAAGGCCACTCCAGGAGGTCTGAAGAGGAAGGACCGGGTTCAATTTTGTGATTTATTCACCAGGAAAGCTTACTCCCTGCTCTTCAAAAAATCAATTCAAAAGGAAACTCTCTGAGGAATCCTCGGGATTTTTGCTCTCCCTAATATAAAAGAAACAATATTAAGGAGACTTTCAGGGTGCTTGTTGAGGATTATTGTGTGAAGGGAGGAGGGGTCTTAAAATTACATACTTCACTTCTTCCTTTATCTAATGGGAGCAACCATCATTAATGTTCTAATTTCTCAGCTTAACATCTAAGTTGCCTCCTTATTATTTTTAACAGTCATAGTTTTCTGTATCCAAGTGTTTTCTCTTGCACTGAATATAAAAATGCCCTTGATTTTTGTTCCTTTTAATTTTTTCCTAATGATGCCTCAGATTTATACCTCCGAAATCTCTAGTAACAGCCTTGACCACTGGCCCTTTAGTACACTTCATAATGAAATTAAAACTAAATGGATTTCAGCAATCTAGTTTAAATGTTTCTAAATCCTCTTTTATAGACATCTTTTAAAGCTGGGGACCACACAATGGTCTTCCTGCCAATTATTTAAAAAAAAAGAAAAGGAAGGGAGATTTTGCAAGACATGTTCTTCTAAAAACTTAGCCTGTGTGCAGGAATCGAGTCGAATCAAAACTGTTACTTTAAAGAACTGAAAAGCCCCATGACTCCGCAGGCGGTATTAGTAAATGAATACTATTATAATATAATTTGCAAAGATTGCGCTATGCTATCTGAAAACTCTGTTGTTCTACGTTAGGAAAAATTGTGTGTTCTTAAGATTTTCACCTGCCAGAAAGGATGGGCTGGCTCAGCTGGACAGGGTTTTAGAGGTCAGCAGGTTCAAGGTCACCTTTCTGAAGCTGCATTGGAAGAACCCCAGGGCGTGATGGGAATCAGATCACCGCTCTATGGCCCTCAGCAGAGCTTGGCGCACTGACGCCCAGGGACCCACAGCTCAGGACACTGGAGAGTCCAAATCTCAGACATTGGAGGTAAGTGGGTAGAGTGGATTGGGAGGCATGTTTTAAAAGAATGAATAGTTCCAAATGGCTGGAGGGAAATCGCTTAACATCGTCCTTGAAGCTTCATGGGAAGGCCCGACATGAACTCGCTTCATCGGAAAGGCAGATGTTTCTGATTTCTAATTTCTTCTTTGTTATGAAAACAAACACGGATGGGTTAAAAGAGAACTGCGTTTTTTGGGGCCACGTTTTGGAGCACGTATCCCACTTGTGTGGGAGAGACAGCATCAGGAGCCCTCACCTGTTTTCATGATGGGCTGTGCAGAGAGACAAGCTCTCAGGAAGTAAACAAGCTTGTCAGTTCACTAAGAAAGCAGCAGACCAGCTGTCACTCTATTACACAACGCTTAGTTTTTAATTTTATCCTGAAGACACGAAAACAGGTATCCAATACCACCTCTCATTTTTCTTAAGTAACACAATGGAACTGAGATTCTCTAAGTCACAGAGAAAAAATGTAATCAGAGTAACTGAAATAGGGAGGAAAAAATTAATAATAATAAGGGAGAAGTATGCAACAGCCGGCTCACTCAGAGCCAGGTTTTCAATGGGCCTTCTTAATTGTGTCTGCAGTCTTTAACGGCAGCTTCCATTCTCACCAGTATAAGCCCACATTTCAAAAGCAAATTGGATACCTGCATGAACAAGCAGGCAGTTAGGCAGCTAATTACTGTTTGCAATTCAATTACCTAATTACTGTGGGCAAGTGTAGGGTGTTTGTGCAAGCAAACAGTCCCACCCACAAATATTGCAGATTTGATTAAGAAGGCTTAGGTGCAAAGATCCATGTTCACTGCTAGTGCATAATAGGCTCAATAATTTTCCCTCTGGGCCCAGGAAGGTCCTGGTTAAACACTCTCCTATGAATGGAGTGGGGCAAAGCCTGCCCAAGCAGACCTCACAAGTGTCTCCCCAAGTCAGGCCGAGGCTAAGCCGTAACCTTGCTGCTCAAAGCGGGTCTGCCGATCAGCAGCGCTGGCATCTTCTGAGAGCTTGTCTGAAAGGCACAATCTCTAGCCTCATCCCAGACATACTGAATTATAATCTCCATTGTAACAAGATGCCCAGGTGGTTCATATGCGCCTTTGTGTTTGAGAAGCACCTGCCTGGATGGCTGCTTGAGAAACAAGACTGACTTTGGGTCCAAGTTCCACAGAATTGGGTGTGTGGGGGGAGGTGTCCTTGAAAGCCTTTCTTTAAAATGAGAACAAGGCAGGTGAAAGGAGATGACCAATGATTATTCAGCCACAGTGAGGAAGCTTGATGCTTCAAGAGAAATTCTAAAAAGGCAATGGTTCAGAAACAAACTCTAAAAGTGCCGATTGTACAAGCACTCAGCATCTGCCCTACGACAGAGCAAAGATGATGTGGCTGGTCACCTCCCTAAAGATGCCATCGGTGATGGCTTCCACACACCATACCACAACCATTCTCTACTCATCTAGGATCCATTTGGCAATATTTGTCTTCATGTGGGACTACATGTTCAGCCGCAAAAGCATCCTGTGCATGTCCTCAACCAGGACTTAGAGACCAATCAATAGTAAGAACAATATAAATGTGTGAATATTGTATATTCTCTGCCAATCTCTACAGAGACAGACCACACTGATGCATTTACCCAAACATTATTGACAAGAATGGCTGTGTGGCCTCAGGGAGAGGCATTTTCTACTCCCAAATAGACTACTTCAACCACCTCATCAATCTCACTCACTTTGCATGGTGCTAGAACCTGAGAGCAGTGCCATTTTAAGCAAAATTGTGTAGTTTGTCTTCATAATATAGAGGAAAGGCACTGGGCAGGAATCAGGGACCTGACCCCACTGCTAACCAGCTCTATGACCTTGGGCAAGGCACTGAAGGCTTAGTCTCCTCATCCGTAAAATGAAGGAATTGAATTGGCTGCTTTCCTAATTCCCTTCCAAACCCTACAATAATTTGTCATCATCCTTCCACACTTGGGCTCACAGCTTCTAAGTCCATCTCTAGCTGGTGAGATACCCTCATATAGAATATTACACCTTCTGATTTCAGCCTATTCCCCAGGATGGGGCTTCTGCACTATCTCCTACCTATACTTTCTTACTATGACTCTCATCCAGTTCAAAGCTTCTTCAGTAATTTAGTTGGCAACCTTCCAAAAAGCTGTGCTCTAAAGTATTAGCCGCTAATTTAAATGTGTTAACTCTCCCATGGAGTATTTGGTTTTGAATGGAGAACTCTTGCTTTAGCATAGAGTTTTAATGACGAAATTTTGAACGTCTTTCCGTAATAAGAAAACTATGGTATTTCTTTTTTTTTTTTTTTTTAAAGATTTTATTTATTTAATTGACAGAGATCACAAGTAGGCAGAGAGGCAGGCAGAGAGAGAGGAGGGGAAGCAGGCTCCCTGCTGAGCAGAGAGCCCGATGTGGGGCTCAATCCCAGGACCCTGGGATCATGACCCGAGCCGAAGGCAGAGGCCCTAACCTACTGAGCCACCCAGGCACCCCGAAACTATGGTATTTCTATAAATAGCCAAAGCACTGACCTGAGGCCAAGAAACTTACTCTCTTTTGGTTTTAGCAACTGAGGCCTAAAGAGATTATCTCACTTGTCCAAGGAGATGCTGCCAGGGTTGGAATTAATATTTCTTGAATCTCAACTATAAAGAGGTTCTTCTTTTTATTGTTATTATAAAGGCAACTGTAATTTGAGGACAGTGATAACTAATCAGCATGATCATTAACTTTGTCTTCCAAAAGGTCAAGAGTAGACTGGATTTTAGAGAATGGATGTCATTTCAAGACTTCTTCTATGGGGCACCTGGGTGACTCATTTGGTTAAGTGTCCAGCTCTCGATTTCAGCTTGATTCGTGATCTCAGGATCAAGCCCCGTATTGGGCTCCCTGCTCAGTATAGAGTCAGCTTGAGAGTCTCTCTCTCACTCCGCTCCTTCCCCTGCTCATGCTCTCCCTCTCTCTCTAAAATAAATAAGTAAAATCTTAAAAAACAAAAAAAAGACTTCTTCTGTAAAGGAAAAGAAAAAGCATCTTTCATAATAATGCTCTATTGTAGTTGTCCAAGCTAAATTTAGTGGGCTTTTAAAAATCAGTCATTCAGGGTGCCTGGGTGGCTCAGTGGGTTAAGCCTCTGCCTTCGGCTCAGGTCATGATCTCAGGGTCCTGGGATCGAGCACCACATCGGGCTCTCTGCTTGGCAGAAAGCCTGCTCCCCTCCCCCCGCCCCCCCGCCTGCCTCTCTGCTTACTTGTGAACTCTCCCTCTCTGTCAAATAAATAAATAAAATCTTAAAAAAAATTTTTTTTTCCTCTTCTAAAAAATAAAATAAAATAAAATCAATCATTCAACAACCCAAAGGGGAAAGGCAATATTGCTGAGAGGAGAGATTGTTGTAAGCAATGAAGGACCATGGAAGGGAAGAGGATGCAATGAAACATCCGGAGCTTGGACCCTGTCACTTCTTGGAGTCAATAACTTTATACCTTTGGCTGGGATTGGACAAGATCTCTCAATGTCTTAACATATTTTTTAAAAATTTGATAGGTGAGAATAATGCATCAAGCCTAAAATTAAATTTACTAGGAATAAATGAAAGGTCTGACATGTGGGTCTATAGAAACAACTGGATGAGAACAGAATGGAATGAAGACATTGTTTAGCAGTTATATGATTTTAAAAATTCACTGATTCCCATCAAGTCTCAATTGACTTTGAAAAGTCTAATTTGAGCCCAAGCAGCATTAATATGTGTTCATTTTAAGTTGACTAAGGAAATTATAGTCCTGCTCTGCTTTGTTAGATCACATCCAGGGTGGTGCATTCCTGTTTTTCTTTTCTTTTCTTTTTAAGATTTTATTTATTTATTTGACAGACAGAGATCACAAGGAGGCAGAGAGGCAGAGGAGGAAGCAGGTTCCCCGCTGAGCAGAGAGCCTGATGTGGGGCTCCATCCCAGGACCCTGAGATCATGACCTGAGCTGAAGGCAGAAGCTTTAACCCACTGAGCCACCCAGGCACCCTGTTTGATACCACATTTAAGAAGCATACGGACAATAAAAAGTGGCCTGGGTGGTGAAGAGACTCTGAACTTTGTCGTAGGAGGAATGATAGAAGGGCACTGAATGTTTAGCCTGAGGTGGGAGGAAAAAGGCCCCACGTAACCTGATGGATACTTGAAGGGCTATTGTTTTCCTGAAGGGTTGGCACTATGCTGTGAAGTGCCAGTGAGCAGAGCCAGGGCCAGTGAGAAGGAGGTGCAGGAAAGAGAGACCTTGAGCAGTCGGAGTGACCTTAGGAGGTCACTTGCCAGCATAGTTCAAGTCCTTCTGTTTGTTCTTCTTTGGAAAAGATCCAAGCATCAGATGAGTGGATAAACAAGGTGACCCTTTTACTATTCCTTTCCAACCAAGAGCCTATGAAATGGAGACAGAAGCTGGACCAAAAAAAAAAAAAAAAAAAAGAGTAGAGATGAGCAAATGTCAGCTGTTCATTACTACTTTAAATGAAACCATTCTTCTCCAGGGAATAGCAATAAATCATTCATTTTCACAGGGGGGATATTTTTAGTCTATTTTGCTAACATGTAGAAGGCACTTCTATGGAATTATGACAATTAAGACACTCGATGTCACTGATATAATAAGGCTATCACCTATGGGTAAGCTTAGTTTTTGCTGAAGAGACACAATTATCTTGTGTTTGTAACTCAAAGACTCCTTTTTTTTTCTGTACCTAATATGTGAATTCTCTCCATGTGCCTTATTTAAGATGGTCATATTTCATTAGCAAATTTTATTTTTACCTGACCAGTTGAAAATGCATCATGTTAATGGCAACTCCTATTACTCAACTTCATGTGAAAGCATAATGCCTTCCCTTTGTATTCATTTTTAGTTTCTTCATGACTACCAGTGTAACTATAATTTATTAAGATGTGATTGTCTTCAATAGTGTGACCATCTGGGTTATTAATACAAAAGCAAAACAAAATCTGTTCCTTTTATCTTATGTCTACCACTGCCTCCCCCAATCCAATAATCATCTTATTTTGACTTGCCCAAGAGGTATGAACTGTTTCCTAATTTTAAGAATCTCAATTTTGAGAGTGTTTGAAATTCACCTTTTCTCTGTAGACACAAGAGAAATCACTAAAACTCTGACAATACATATCATAATCTAATGTGCAGATGTCTGCAAATACTAATGAGCAAAGGTATCGAAATTATCAGAGAAAAACATTCTTCCATGGTTTATATCTCTATAGTCTGCTTTGAAATTATGTTATATTACCCCAATAAAAACCTGGAGACACAGAAAATAAAGACACCTTAATCTTTAAAGCAGTGATCAGCTTTCATAATTAGAACAGTAAGCTACTAATTCTTTTTTCTACTGTTGGGGAAAAGCAAAAAGAAGGAGTGATATTTGGACAGCCATGGGGGAAATGAGGCTCCTGCATGCTATAAGGTAAGGGAAAAGCCTATAGGAATGTTGGAGAAAGAACTTAAGGGGGATGTGAAGACACCAGAGACCATTTTTATCTGTTGTTTTTTTTTTTTTAAGGTTTTGCCTGGGTTATCGTAAACCTAATTGTCAACAAAATAGTTATTCCAGGTCATATCTGAGGAGGAGGTAGAAATAGCTAGCCTCAAGTAAGAGAGTGCTGAGTCATCCTGGACCAATAAGAATTTCTTCCTTCATAAAAACTTGGGAAGAGCCACGCTGTCTCTCAGCGATCTTCAGAGCCTCCCAAGAAATGTTTATTGATTTCAATACTATTCTTAGGGAGTGCAGTCCATTAACTGACTTGGCATTTCAAACTCATATCTTCCTCCTGATCACCACTAGCTTGACTGAGTATGTGGCACAAGCCTGGGGAATGAACAGGAGAAGTCTACAACAAACCACATACCAAAGTTCATTCTCCTAAGTTCCAGAAGCCACTGGCCTTCACTGGACATTCTCCCCACTAGTAGTGGGTGTCAGAAGAACAAACCCTCAGTCTGGGTCAGCCTGTTCTAACAGCCCAGTGTCAGAGAGCTACTGAACTAGATACACGGAAGATGTTATTGAAAATACCCAGCATTGCTCTACGGGTAGTGAAGTCGTGGGGGGTATTGTCATTTTCATACTTCTTATTTCATTTGATTCACAAGACATTTCTATGAGTTAGCAACAGTAGATATCACATTCACCAATTAACAAAGGAAGACATCAAGGCAAGGAGAAATTGAGACTTTTCATACTTGTCAGTGTCACTCAGCTCTGACCAGCCATTAAAAATATTTTAAGGTCATATGGAGATTAGAACCCAGATGCCCAAACTCATAATTTAAATATTTTTAGCCAAGTTAATTGTTCTCTTCCCAATACTATTCAATTCTCTTCAAAAAGAGAAACTATTAATTCCACATTAGTTCCAGGAACTATTCTAGATTCTAAGGAATCCATCAATTCCACCAAAAAACACAAAATTAAAAAGTTAGACAGATAAATCAATGATTACATGATTTGTACTGTGGATTATAATAGAAGTTTATAAAAGATGCTGCAGGGAACAGAGTAGAAAGAATTCTTAGTTTTGTCTAAGGATATCAAAGGTAGTAATGTCTGAGCTAGTTCTTAAAACCTTAGAGTTACCAAGGTAGAAAAAGAGGCAAGAAAAATCCTTACAGAAAAATTAAGGTAAATAAGGCACAGAAATATTCAGGCAAATGGTATTCTAAAGAAATGGTCAGTGGTTTGGAGACACTAAGTTGAGGCTAGATTGGAAGGGCCCTCTATGCTAAGTTAATGAATTGAAGCTTAGCCCTGTGGGCCAAAGGGTGCTATGGAAGGATTCTCTTTAAAAAAAAAAAAAAAAAAAAGTGAGTAAAGACTGGTATCTATAACCTATTAAGTGTAGAGTGCCATGTTGTAGACATCATTCTACTGGCATGCTGACTAGAATTGAGAACAGCAAGACTCCTTTTGCTTGTTCTAACGCATTTTCTCCCAAGACGACATCACCATTCACCTCCCCCTCTACTCTATCCAGGAGGCATCAAATGTAATTGAACAGCCATAGGAAGTTCTATGTTTGCAGTGAATGGAGTCATTCACTCTGGCTACAAGATCTTCATTATAAATGCATGAAGCTTTCATTGCGGGCCATATTATGAGACTGTACTCAGTGCTGGCACAAGAAGAACTGCCTGGTAGAGCCAGCTGCAAATGTCATGGCCAGCTTTTATGCACAAAGTGCAGGGGAACTTAAAAAAATGCAACGCCTATTATCGTGATTCATCTTCTTCCCATTAGCATCAGGACGTCTCTGATTACATTGTCTGGCTTTCAGGGAAGAGATCTAGGACAAGGTTGAAAGGAAGGGGTTGTCACTACAGAGTCAGGGGCTCTCCTCGGAGGCTCCAGCTGTAGACAGCCATGCTCCATGCTGACAGTTGAGCCAAGGTCTTCCCGAATGATGGCTGAAAAAGCCATTATAAAACAGAATATGAACCCTGAAGCCTACTGCTCCCAGCAGGAGTAGAAGCAGAGAACAGTAGGAGCTGACTATAATTTTCTTTTTCTCTGGTAGCGAAGCAAGGAGAAAAAAAAAGTCACAAACATGAAGGAGAAGAAATGGGAGATCTTTATTCTGAGCCACTAAATTTCCCAGAGGCTGAAAACTCCAAAAGGTAAGTTCACATAAAACACTGTTTGGCACTTCAACAGGTATGTTCAAGAACCTCAGGTGCACTGATTTTTACAATATAGCCATCTCATCTGTAGACAGGGAGAGATTATCTTGTCTGAAATCGTCGGACTAAACGTTGGGGCACTGGGGGCCTGTACCTGTGAGGACCCTATCACAAAAGTGATTTATTATAGGGACTTGACCTTACAAAGTTGAGTTTTCCAGGAAATAGTTTCTGTAAGGCTGTTGTCTTTCCAACTGATCCAGGAGCTTGATGTCTGTGGGCCATGCAGCTAGGAAGGGAAGATGGATGTGAAGTAGGGAGAGAGAGGACAAACTAGAACCCACGTGGACTCTCTCATGGTCTCCCACAAGAGAAAATGGATCCTTCTTCACAGGGTTAATTAACATACCTGGCCTAGGAGGAAGAGAAGCTGAAGGAGTGTCCAGGGGGAAGTAACACTGTGGTCCAGCTATGGACCAGACTGCTGCCCTACCAGTGTGTATGAGTGACAAAAGCACCAGGTGACCCTGGCCCAACTTTCTGAGCACAGAAACAATATGGCTGCTGCTGTTACAGCGGTGACCCCCAAAGTTTGTGCAAAAATGTCTCTTGAGGCCCACCTTAACCAAAAGCATATGAGGAAGATAATTGTAGGGAATGCAATCCAGCCTAGTTAAGTCAATAGTTGCAAAGCCACTGTGTGCCTTCAGAACTAACCTCATGACTCTTAAGTGGAAAGCAGATGATGTACAGGGGTCTTGTTAGTTTCTTAGGGCTATTGTAACAAAGTGTCACAAACTGGGTAGTTGAAAGCAGCAGAAATTTGTTCTTTCCTGATTCTAGAGGCTAGAAATCCAGTATCAAAGTCTTGTCAGGGCCATGCTTCCTCCAAAGGACCTTTGGAGCTTCAGGAAGAATCCTTCCTGGCCTTTTCTAGTTTCTGGCATTTGCCAGCAACCCTTAGTGTCCCTTGGCTTGTGGCAGCATAACTCCAATCTCTACCTCTGTCCTTGCTTGGGCTTCTTCCTCATGCCTCTGTGCACCTTTTTCTCTTCCCATAGGGGCACCAGTTGTACTGGATTTAGGGCCCATCCTAATTTAGTATGACCCCACTGTAATGTACCTAATTATGTCTGCAAAGACCTTGTTTCTAAATAAAGTCACATTCTGAGGTTCTGCATGGATATGGAATTTGTGGGAAACACTGTGAAAGCCAGTACAAATGTCATGAGGGAAAATCTAGATCGGGAAATGAACGGAAGTCTTAGAACAGAGAATTTAACCAACAGATGCGGCACTTACCAAAGGACCAGCCTCATTCCAAAAAATATGTGTTCAGGAATTTAGTCTGGGCCTAAATTTCTTGACACTGGAATACAGGTATATTTAGAAGACTGGAAGTCAAACACTTACTGTCTCCTCATTTGTCTTATTTATTTCCTCATGGAACATACCATATTGTCATTCAAAAGAGAAAATCTTGGTTCAAAAAGATTCCATAATATGCCCAAGGCTGTACCATCGTGAAGCAATGGAGTTGGGATTTGAACTCAGGACTGTCAGCTTTCACAGGGAGTCTTTATTACCCATTTTATGTAATAATAAATAATATTTACTGAAGTGGATATTAACAAACTTCTATAGGCCATCTCTTACTGTCCCTCAAGGCTTATATTAAATATTATGTCTTCTTTGAAGACTCCCCTAACTCACCTGGATAAAATGAGTTCTTTTTCTCACTTCCTGCATTTGGGTCATAATTTCACTTTTTCAGTCATTTCATCACATTACAGTTACCTATTTGTACATCTGTTTCCTGTCTCATGAAAGGTACTGTATCTTATCACTGCAGTATTCCTGTAACCAGCCTAGTGTCTGGCACATAATAGGAACTCAAATCTTAATTGATTAAAGTTCTTCAGAGAAGAAACATTGCTTTCTAAAAATTTCTAAAAATGTTGTGTCTGTATCCTCCCCCAATATACTATTTTCAGTCTTTAGAGACTCTGAATTTCTCTGTTATGCCAAATGAAATACTTCTCCTTCAATGCAGAAGTAATTCTACTTGAATTTTTATTTCTTTTCCCTTTTCTGAAAAGGTATAAAATATAACTAGTCTCAAAGACTTTGGGAAAAGAAGCAGGTAATTTTATGTGTTCATTTTTATTTTCCTGGTTAATAATCTCAACTCCATAACCTAATTTTATGGTATTTTTTGAAACCCAGTTAACTATACTTATGAACACACATAAATGTTTTTCATTTCATTTTTGTTTTTAGGTCATTTTGTAATCTAAAAAATTCACATTAACTCCAACCATGCTTTCTGTTCTATTTCTTCTCATGCATCTTCTTCATTTCCCGTTACTTCACTCATATTTCTAGGCACAATCATCTGCTTTCATCAGACTCGCTCAATAGCTTCCCAGGGAAACAGATCACCAGGAAAACTACACTAAAGAGGGAAAAAAGGCAAGCTTTACTCAGGGCCACCACCTGATTCCCTGGGGCCTTTCAGCAACTAAATTGTATTCTTATTTATCTACTAGCCTTCTATTTTCTCAGTCCTGTGTTATCTACAATAGAGGCTACAGAGTCAGAAAGGGCCATTTTATTTTAGCTCATGGCCATCTCTCATTTACTTAAATGTTTCAATCCAGGCCCAGTGATGGCCTACATTTTGGCAACTCAAAGTGTGGTGCACAGAACAGCAGCAGCAGCACCCAGGAGTCTGTTAGAAATGCAGAGCTCCCGCCCCTCCTCAGACTTATTGTATCTGAATCCACATTTTGACAAGTTTTCCAGCTGATGTGTATGTACCTTAGTTTTGAGACACACATCCGTAGGAAATTGGAGGCAACAGTGAAAGGAAATAACTGTAGATAGGCATAAAAAAACCTCCGGGTGGAATCCTGGCTCCTCTATATTTCTATCCATGTGGACTTTGGAAAATCACTTGGCATTTCCATTTTTATTTTCCTGGTTAATAATCTGACCCTCAGTTTCCCCAACTGTGTATGAAAACTGTAAAATAGTCCAAGAACCACTTATATTAGATCCTTAAGTTCTGCTCTATAACTACTGAATCAGAATTTCTCAGAGATTTCCATTTTTAACAAGCTTCCCAGGTGAGTCTTACGCACATTTTAATTTAAGGGTCACTATTATAAATTCACATAGGAAACAATCTTTTCTCTCTTGATACTGGTGCTAGTGACATGAAGGTCAGTTCTAGTAATGCAGAGGGCTGGTGATTTAAATAATTTTCTTACTAAGTTGGCATCTGTACTGCATTTCATCTTCCTTCTTCAGCCTCCACCATAGGTGAACAAGTGGTAGTCTTCCCTTAAATTGAATCATAGCAGGAGGATTGCTTTATGGAAGAACTATAAAGACTGGCAGTCATTCCAAAACATTCTGCCAAGACAAAGGAACATGGTGCCTGGTGAGTTATTATTATTACCA
Source organism: Enhydra lutris kenyoni (assembly GCF_002288905.1). Lineage (NCBI taxonomy): Eukaryota > Metazoa > Chordata > Mammalia > Carnivora > Mustelidae > Enhydra > Enhydra lutris. The sequence continues at coordinate 16,533,702 of NW_019154099.1, forward strand.
GTGGCTACTCATTGCTCTTCTGATTTGTCTAAGAATATCAAACGGTTTCCAGGGAGATGTGGCTTCCCACTTTCTATTTCACAAGATATTTCTACACCTGGCAGTTAAGAAAAAAAAAAAAAAGCTGAAAACCAAATGCTTCCTTCTCACTGCTGTGCAAGCTTTCTAGATCAAAGAAATCCCTTCAGCAGTCCTATGCAATTAACTTAAAGAGCAAAGTGATGGAAAGCAACATTTGGTGAGCCTCTCCTATATGCCAAGCACTGTTCTAGGTGTTCTATGGCTTCACATTCAGAGAATTCCCCTGATATTCTGGGAACGGGGGATTTCTTTGTTGCATGTTACAGATGATAATGGTAATAAGCTCTGGACACATTACATACCGCTTATATATGTAGGTTTTATTCTGCTCTTTAGTTAGCTCATTAAAGACTCAAAAAAAGCAAACACACAAAAACCAAAGAGCTAATATTCCGAGAGTACTTAACTTACAATGTACTCACCATCTAATCTCATTCATAGTTCCCAGTCTTACATATACAACTTCATTCACGAATATGGTTTAGTGCTTGCTGTGCTCTCTGGGCCCCTGATACCCAGAAGGAGAAGGGATTACACAAGTACTAAATGATGGCAATGTTCATGAAGACTGCTGCACATCCTGCTTTAGAATGGGGTTGATACTACCTGAGATGGAATAAGAGACATCCTGTCAGGAAAGAACTCTGCAAATTTCCAAGAATGGAGCACTGGTTTCTGGCTGAGGGAGACAGACAAGGCATGGAAATGATCCTAACTAACATGCTGAGATGGAGGATTGAGGATTGCAGGAGAAAGATCAAATAAGCAAAAGTCGGGAGGCAGGGAAACTCAGGGTCTATTCAAGCAAAAAGGAGTAGCCCATTTGGTTGCAATCCAGCAGATATGCCAGGAGAGACCTGGAAAGCAGGGATATCATAGACAGCCTTGAGTGTCAAGCCAAAGAGCATGTCAGATATGCTGAAGTTTTCCAAACAGGGGAGAACTTGATGAGAGTTGCACATTAAAAATCATTCTGGGGGTGCTTGGGTAGCACAGTTGGTTAAGGGTCTAACTCTTGGTTTCAGCTCAGGTCCTGATCTCAGGGTCATAAGATTGAACCCCACCTCAGGCTCCATACTTAGCACGGAGTCTGCTTGGGATTCTCTCTTTCTCTCCCCTGCCCCTCCCCCCAGAACAAATACATCTTTTTTAAAAATAAGAAATTTTTAAAAAGTCACTCTGGCAGTAGTGTATAAGGTGTTGGGAAGAGAAAAAGAGACTGGGGGCAGGAAAAGGAGCTACAACCAAACCAAAGCCCCTGGGCAAGTAAGAATGGAAAAGGCTGTGAGAAATCTCTGTGGAGCAGAATGTAGGTGCTCTGCTGGGGACGGAACACCCATAGCAAGGAGGGCAGCACACATATTAACAATGAGAGGCAGTGCTGAGAGGCCACCTGGGATCCTTGATGTCACCAAAAACCACCTTCGTATACACCTTGGTTCATTACCTAACCTCTCTGAGTCTACAACCTTATTTGTAATGAGGGAAAAGTAACTTTACGGGGGGTCAGGGGCTGTTGTGAGGAGTACCTGAGTGAGCACGTAAGTCGTCTCCTTGAGAGTGGTTCTTATATGTTGGCTTCCCTCTCTCCTTGTGTCCTTTACTCAGAATACTGAGCATGGTCCAGTAAAAATGACATCACCCAGAAACATGTTAGAAATGTAGACCCTTAATCTGCACTCTAACCTACTGAATCAGAATCTGAATTTTGACACGATCCCGAGAGAGTTCAATGCACGTTAACGTTTGAAAAGCATTACCCTCTGTAGTCCTTCTGAAATGCTCCCCATCCAGGACCCCTAGCTTCTCTTTGATTCCTTAACCTTGACTCCCATTCTTTCTTCCACTTCCCATCCTCCAAGAAGAAATGGAAGAAAGAGAGGAAAAAAATGAAAGGGAAAAAATACAGCAGAGCCTAAAAGAATGTCCTATGACTACAACATAACAACACTAATTTTTTTTCTTTTGTTAGAACTGTCACTACAAGACATTTTAAAAACAGTTCTAAACAGTTAGTTTCAAAAATGTTTGAAGAAAAAATGACTTTCAAAGACAAATTCAGTTGGCACTTTTTCTGCTGTTTGAGGAGAGTGGGGGCTGTCTCATTACTTTATTGGCACATCTATAGTCAAGCTTTTAGAATGACTGATAGAAGAAAAAGGCAGTGCTCTGGTGACAGTAGTAATCCAATTTTATAAGACAACAAGCAGGACCTGTGGCTGAGAGAGGAATCTTTGATTTTGTGGATTAAGGATCAAATTCAGTCCTGAATGTCTAGGCATTTGGCCACCATTCAAACCAAAGCTTTTAGGCTCTTGACATTGTAAAGCAACAAGATGGTAAAGGATGAAAAGTGAAGAATTCTCCACAAGAAAGAGCTAGGTCCACCTCTGCCAACACAGGTTTTCTTTACATAACATCCACAAGCACGGGGAAGCTCCTAAGTTGGTGAGCCAATGGCTCAAGGTAGCAAAAGCAGACATTCTGATTCTAAGAGAGGACAGTACCATGATCTCTAAGGCCCATGCTTACAAAAGTACATTCATGATGAGAAAATGAGAGCCACAAAATAAACAGCCCTGGATCAACATCTCAGAAATTCATCCGATATAAACTCAGACCTCCCCACCAGAACAGTCCTCAACATACTTTTCAAACTCTGCCTGGGAATACCTTCCTGAATCTCCCAACCCTGATATGAATCTGCAACTGACAGAGCATTGCCTTATCTTATTTCAGTATGGATAAGTAAGGAATGGATACTTATTCAGTATAAATAAGTAAGGAATAATAAATTCAATATGGATAAGTAAGGAACATGGATAAGTAATGAATAAGTAAGGAATATATGGATTTGAAACTATATGCAGGTGGTTGGGTAATCTATCACAGCATAATTTCATGTTATTACTGAAAGCACCATTGTGATAAGGAGCAAAAGACTTGGACGTTGATACTCTTTCTCACTTCCTCGCTGAGTTCTTAAGCAAGTTTAAAGCTACATTTTAGGTCCCCATGATGTTGTCAGTAGTGATAATTAATTTCCAATTATTGAGTAATTACTCTCTACTATAGACTTTTCTTAAAAAATGTTACTGTTAAGAATGGTAGATAATTCCCATCTTACAGATGTTGAAACTGAGGCAGAGAGAGGTTAATATCTTGTCAAAAGATACACAACTGATAAAGGATGAACCTGAGTCTCATATTTACATCCTTCGGTCTTCAAAGTCCTTTATTTACTCATTCACATTGCCTCACATTGCCTCCACCTTACCGTTGCTTAGTTTCCTCATTTGTGAAATGAAGACCTTAACCAAATGATCTTTTATGTCCTTTTCTACCCTGATAATCTTTGATTTTCTGTGACCTTAGGTTTACTCAATTTATGTAATGTAGAGCATTGTGGTGGTCAATTTTATGTGTCTACTTGGCTAGGCTATGGTGTCCACCTGTTTGGTTAAAACTAGGTGATACTGTGAAGATATTTTTTAGATGTGATTAATTTAACAATCAGTTGCCTTTAAGTAAAGATTATCCTCAACAATGTGAGTGGGTCTTATTCATTCAGTTGAAGGCCTTAAAAGAAAAACTGCAGTTCCAGAGGCAAAAAGTAATTTTGCCTCAAGACTGTAACATAGATAACCTGCTTGAGTGTCCAGTCTTCCAACCTACCCTACTAATATTGGACACAAAATGGCAAAATCAATTCTTACCTGAGTTTCCAGTATACCAGCCTTCCCAGCAGATTTCAGACTTGCCAGCCCCCTCAGGGGAGTTTATGAGGCAGCTGCTTAAAAAACTGTGAGAAATAAATTCCAGTTGTTTATAAGCCACCCAGTCTATGATCTTCTGTTGTAATAACCTAAACAAAATAAGGAACAAAACAATCCTACAAGATAGACAGAATACAATGAACAAAATGGCAATAATAAGTCCTTCCACATCAACAATCACTTTAAATATAAATGGATTGAATTCCATAATCAAAAGACATAGAATGGCTGAATGACTTTTTTTTTTTTAAATCTAATTATGTGGTGTCAACTAGGACTCATTCTAGATTTAAGGACACACACAAGCTGATAACGAAAGGGTGGAGAAACGTATTCTATGTGAATGGTAACCAAAAGAAAGCAAGAATAGCCATACTTACATCAGGGAAAAAAAAAGAATTTTCTGTTTGGTTTTTTTTTAAGATTTTATTTATTTATTTGACAGACAGAGATCACAAGTAGGCAGAGAGGCAGACAGAGAGAGAAGGAAGCAGGCTCCCTGCTGAGCAGAGAGCCTGATGCAGGGCTGGATCCCAGGACCCTGGGATCATGGCCTGAGCTGAAGGCAGAGGCTCTAACCCACTGAGCCACCCAGGTTACCCTCTGTTTTATTTTTGACAAAAACTGTCAAAAGAGACAAAGATAAGACATTATATATTATTATATATAATAAAAAGGTCAGTTCACAAGAATATAACAATTATATATACACCGAACATCAGAGGTATATATAACTAGATACATAAAGCAAACATTGACAGAATTGAAGAGAGAAATAAAGAGCAATACAATAATAGTAGGAGATGTCAATACTCCACTTTCAATAATGGATAGACTGTCCAAATAGAAGATCAAGAAGGAAGCAGACAACTTGGACAACAAAAGTCTAAGTGGACCTCATAGACATATAAAGGACATTTCACCCAACAGCAACAGAATATATATTCTTTAAGCACACATGGAACATTTCCAGGATAGGTTACATTTTAGATCACAACACACAAAATAACTCTTAACAAATTTAAGGTGGCTGAAATCATACCAAGCATCTTTTCTAGCCACAGAAACTAAAAATTAATAACAGAAGGAAAACTGAAAAATTTGCAATATGTGGAAATTAAATAACACACTCTTGCACAACCAATAAGACAAAGAAGAAATCAAAAGGGAAGTTAGAACAAATCTTGAGAAAAATAAAAACAAAAATATAGCATACCCACATGTATGGGATGCAGAGAAAGCAGTACTAAAAGAGAAGTATATAGTGACAAGGCCTACATTTAAAACAAAAAAAGATCCCAAGTGAAACCTAACTTTAACAACTCAAAGAATTAAAAAAAGAAGTGCAAACTAAACCCAAAGTTAGCAGAAGGAAGGTAATACTACAGATTAGAGCAGAAATAGAGAACAGAAATATAATTTAAGAAGTCAACAAAACTAAGAGTTATTATTTTTTTTAAAAGAAGATCAACAAAATTGACAAAACTTTAGCTAGACTGAGAAAAAAAGACTCAAACAAATAAAAAAGATATTAAACAGAAGATAGTAATAACTAATGCCTCAGAAATAAAAAGGATCATGAGACAACTATAAACACTTATAAACAAACAAACTGGATAACTTTGAAAAAAATGGATAAATTCCTAGAAACATACAACTTACTAAGACTGACTCAGGCAGAAATAGAAAATCTAAACAGACCCATAACTAGAAGGAGATTGAATTAGTAATCAAACCCTCCCAAAAAAGAAAAGCCCAAGACCAGATTACTTCACTGGTAAATTTTACCAAATAGTTAAAGAATTAATGCCAGTTCTTCTCAAACTCTTCCAAAAAATTAAGAACTCATTTTATAAGGCCAGCATTACCCTGATACCAAAGCCAGAAAGACACTATTAAGAAAACTACAGGTCACGGGTGCCTGGGTGGCTCAGTGGGTTAAAGCCTCTGCCTTCAGCTCAGGTCATGATCCCAGGGTCCTTGGATGGAGCCCCGCATCGAGCCCCGCATCAGGCTCTCTGCTCAGCAGGGAGACTGCTTCCTCCTCTTCCTCTGCCTGCTTCTCTGTGATCTCTGTCTGTCAAATAAATAAATAAAATCTTAAAAAAAAAAAAAAGAAAACTACAGGTCAATATCCCTGATGAATATAGGAGACTGTATATATATATCTATATATATATATTTGGTTTGTTAGTATTTTGTTGAGGATTGATATATATCAATTCAACCAAATTCAACACACCTTAAAAAAAATTCATGTACCATGACGAAGTAGGATTTATCCCTGGGATGTAAATATAGTTCAACATATGAAAAATCAATTAATGTGATACATCATATTAAGAGAACAAAGAATAAAAATCACATAAAACCAAAGAATAAAAATTCATATGTTAATAGATGCAGAAAAGCATCTATCAAAATGTTGAGCACACTTTTATTATAAAAACATTCAATAAACAAGGATAGAGGGAACATACCTCATCATAGTAAAAGGTATGTAGGAAGAGTACACAGCTAACATCCTCCTCAACAGTGAAAAACTGAAAGCTTTTCCTCTGAGATGAGGAATAAGACAAGGATGCCCACTCTCACTGCTTTTATTCACTTTTAAAGTACTCAAAGTTCTAGCCAGAGCAAAGAGGCAAGAAAACAAATGTCATCCAAATCAGAAAGGAGTAAAATTATCTCTGTTTGCAGATGATATGATCTTATATGCAAAAACAAAACAAAGAAAAAACCCTAAAGATTCCACATACAGAAAGGTAGAACTAATAAATGAATTCAGCAAAGTTGTAAGCTACAAAATTAACAAATAAAAATCAGTTGTGTTTTATACACTAATAGTGAACAATCCAAAAGGAAATTAAGAAGACAATTCCATTTGCAATAGCATCAAAGGAAGAAATACGTAGGATTAAACTTAACCAATCAGGTGAAAGACCTGTACACTAAAATCTATCTGTGAAACATTGTGAAAGAAATTAAATAAGACACAAAATAAATGTGAAGATATTCCATATTTGTAGATTGAAAGACTTAATATTGTTAAAATGTCCATACTACCCAGTATGATTTACAGATTCAATGCAATCTCTATCATAACCCCAATGGTATTTTTTTTTTCAGAAATGGAAAAAATAAAAATCCTAAAATTCGCATGGAACCACAAAGGCCTCCAAATGGCTAAAACAATCCTGAGAAAGAACAAAGTTAAAGGTCTCACACTTCCTCATTTCTAAACATACTGCAAAGCTACAGTAAAATTAAAACACTATGACAATAGCATAAAGACAGATATATAGACCAATGGAACAGAATAAAAAGCCCAGAAACAAACCCCTACCCATATGGTTAACTGATCTTCAATAAGAGTGCCAAGAATTCACAATAGAGAAGGCATAAATTGAATTTAAATAAAAATAAATTTAAAAAGAGAATGCATAATCTTGTCAACAAAACAAGAGATGTTGAGAAAATTTTATATCCACATGCAAAAGAATGAAATTGAACCCTTTTACTGTACACACAAATCAATTAAAAAATGGATTAAAGGGGCGCCTGGGTGGCTCAGTGGTTAAAGCCTCTGCCTTCGGCTCAGGTCATGATCTCAGGGTTCTGGGATCGAGTCCCGCATTGGGCTCTCTGCTCAGCGGGGAGCCTGCCTCCTCCTCCTGTCTCTCTCTGCCTGCCTCTCTGCCTACTTGTGATCTGTCAACTAAAAAATAAAATAAAATAAAATAAAAAATGGATTAAAGACTTAACTGCAAGGCCTGAAACTGTGAAACTCATAGAAGAAAGCTTAGGGGAAAAAACTCTCTGACATTGATCTTGGCAATGATTTATTGGATATAACACCAAAAGTATGGGCAACATAAACAAAAATAAATAAATAGGACTATCTCAAATGAAAAATCTCTGTATACAGTGAGGAAAACAACTGGTAGAATAAAAAGGCAACTTATGGAATGGGAGAAAATAATTGCAAAGTGTATATATCATAAGGGTTTAGTATCCCAAATATTCAAAAAACGCCCACAATTCAATAGTAGAAAACAAATAACCTAACTTAAAAATGGACAAAAGATTGAAATAGAGATTTCCCCAAAGAAGATCTACAGACGGCCAACAGATAAATGAAAAGAAGTTCACTAATCATAAGTGAAATGTAAATCAAACCCACAGTGAGCTATCACCTTATACCTATTAGAATGGCCATATAAAAATAAATAAATAGAAAATAACAGTGTTGGTGAGGATGTGGAGAGATTGGAACCCTAACATTATTAGTGGGAGTGTAAAACGCCTCAGCCACTATGGAGAATAGTAAGGAGGTTCTTTAAAAAATTAAAAATAAAGCAACTATATGATCTAGTGATCCCACTTCTGAGTATTTATCAAAAAAATTGCAATCAGGATCTCCAAGAGATATATGTAACTCCATGTTTATTACAACATTGTTTGCAATAGCCAAGACATGGAAGCAACCTTATGCTCACTGACTGATGAATGAATAATGTGATTTATACATACAATGGAATATTATTCAGGCTTTAAAAAGTAAGGAAATATGGTCATATACTACAACATGGATGAGCCTTGAGGACATTATGCAAATTAAAATAAGCAAGTTCCAAAAGGATAAATACTGCATGATTCCATTTATATCTAAGTAGTCAAAATCCTCAAAGCAGAAAGTAGAGTGGTGATTACCAGGGGCTAGGAGGAGGGTTAAATGGAGAGTCGCTGTTGAATGAGTATAAAGTTTATCATGTAAGATGAAAACATTCTAGTGACCAATATTTATAGTTACCAATATTGTGATGTACACTTACAAATTTGTAAGGAGACTGGTCTCATGCTTTTTACTATGTTTTTTTTTTTAAGTAGATATATTAAATTGAAAGTGAAATCAAATTAGTAGAAAGAATGATAAGAACCATAGTTTTTGCTTCTAGACTTATGGCTATACCCAGTCGAAACCATTTTTTATTTTGTTTTTCAAAATATATTCCGCAGGGGTGCCTGGGTGGCTCAGTGGGTTAAGCCTCTGCCTTCGGCTCAGGTCATAATCTCAGGGTTCTGGGATCAAGCCCCACATCAGGCTCTCTGCTCAGCAGGGAGCCTGCTTCCCCCTCTCTCTGCCTGCCTCTCTGCCTACTTGTGATCTCTGTCTGTCAAATGAATAGATAAAATCTTAAAAAAAACAAAAACAAAAACAAAAACAAAATATATTCCACAATTTTTCATGGTAACTTCCTCCATTATCCTTAGGAAATTTTTCTTTAAAGTACTCCTAACTCTAAAATGAGATATAGCATTTGTTTCTTGTCCTAAGTCTAAATTGTTGACTTGGTACTTGGCCACGCCCTGAGAATTCGTCATGTATCTTTTCTTCCCTGTACTATAAAATTTGTTAAATGGCTCTGAGACTTTATCATGCTATAAACTACTAAAATTCCTTGGTATTGACCAGCAGATTGATGATCCTTAAACTTCATTATAAAACAACCAATTCAGTCAGAGAGGTAGTTATCTCCTCAGGTTTTATTCTCTTGGCTATACTTTCTATTGTGTTACCTAGCCCTTGCCTTTCTAAAGACCTGAAATTCATTTTATTTTACCTGCAATATCCACACATGCTACTTATATTTATATTTAACTTAATTAAAATTATATAAAATTGAAAATTCACTTTCCCTGGTCACACTAGCTATGTTTCATGAACGCAGCAGCCACATCTGGCTAGTGACTACTGAATTGAGCAGTGCAGATATAGATCACCTTTGATGACTGCAGAAAGTTCTATTGGACAGGACTATTCCAAATCCTCCCATTACCCTCCAAAGCCCCACCCCTAGTTGGCATATTAGCAGAACTCTGAGCTTCTAAATAAATTTCACTTGTCTCATCTGAAGAGTGAGAATAACACTTTTCTGACTCAAGAAAGAGGACTGAGCCAGATTTTCTTTGAGGTTCTTTACTAGTACGATAGCTTTGTTTCTGTGAATCCAACTAAGACTTGACACTTGATCAGGAAGATAACTCCATTATAATAATGTTTCTCTGGAAAAAAATCAAGTTTGAATTACATCATCTCAGCTCACAGCCTCTTTGCCAAGAATATAACCTACTTAAGTGTAGGAACTGCATTCCAACTTCACAAATTCCTTACTGGATCCAACATGGCAGGTGGTACTTAAACTCTATTTTTTTACACCCCAAGAGGCCTTGAAAACACTGTGATAAGAGAACCACCTCTCTATGAAGGGTCACAACGTCCCTGTAAGAAGACATCTGGGAAGCAGAAAATTTACTTAAAAATGCAAAATACATAGTCTTGTAAGTAATTAATTAGGGAACATAAGTTGTATTTGAACTAAAACGGAACCTTTGATTATACTTAATGTCTGGTGGATGATTAATGTATAACGTGTTTGCTATCTACTAAACAAGGGATTTGTCTTTTCTTCACCATCTGAAAAATCTTGTTTGAAACACTTAGTTTCAGAGATGTGATCATTTCTTTGGCACCTACTGGACTGTTAAATTGAATTCATGCTGTCCTTCCACATTTCCCAACCTACTCAGGAAGTATGAAAATGGGAACTGATGAGCAAAGCCTGGACATGTTTCCACATCCACTGTGTTAATGTTTATTAATGCAAGTCAGCCTGCACACAGATCTACCACCTGGACCAAGATAAATGGTGAACAGTATACCTTGTTGCTTGGGCAACTTCCCTTCCACGTCTTAAACAGAAGACATCTTCTAACTTGGGTTATTACTCACTTTCATTACAAACCCTATTGAGATCATCATTTTAAATCATAAACCTTTGTCTTAAAAAAGGTTTTATTTATTTGAGATAGAGAGAGAGAGAGAGTGTGTGTGTGTGCACATGCACATGAGTGGGAGGGTGCAGAGGGAGAAGGAGAGGCAGGCTCTCTACTGATCAGGAAGCCCAGCAGGGGGCTTGATCCCAGGACTCTGGGATCATGACTTGAGCCAAAGGCAGATGCTTAACTGAGCCACTGAGGCCCCCATCATAAACCTTTTTATATCAGAAACCCAGATATGTTTGATAGTAATTCTCAACATAAGCTATAGTTTAAAAAAAGGGTTATCAGATCACCCCTTTCCCCACTTCAAGAATCCATATTTTTCTAGGTTTTCCTAAGCAGGGGAAATGAATTGGGGAATGATTGGGTGATTTTCCTCTAAACTTCCTGGTCTTCTTTTGTGCCAATTCAACTTTGTTTTGTTATTCTTGGCTTTTCGCCTCATGAGGAACCAGAAGTTTATAAGCAGATCTAGGAACCAGTCATTTTCATCCCGGAACTCATCAACCCCCAGAAGACAAAAGCAAAATTGCATGAATACATGCATTTTTTTCTTAGGAGAAGGTTAATAGCTTTCATGAGATTTTGAAATGAATCCACGATCCAGAGGAGATTAGAAAGTCCCAATTTCAATGGACTTGGAATGTAATCAAGTCACCAATGACATACTGCTTCTGCCATGAGAAAGGGCCAATGATAGGGCGCAACACAGTGTCCACGGATCTATAAAAAGAAGAACTTAAATGCGTAAATCAGGAGCCCCTGTCTTATCCCCAACTTCTAATACTTGAGATATGTTCAGTAAACATGGATGAAGGACTTTAAGCACTGATAATATGTCAGAAAGCTAATTATAATAGCACCCACCATGATTTTTTGCACATCTATATCCATAACAATTGACTCATGTTCTTCCATTTGATATCAGTTCTTTAGATGGGTATGATATACCCCAGTATAAGATGAGAAAACTGAGGCTCAAATTGCCTAAATAATGTGTTCAAGATAACAAAGTTGACACACGACGTACAAAAATTAGAGCCCAGTTCACTCCTGGTTCCACGTTCCACTCAGCTTCCATGTTAATACGCCCAGTTAGGAATGTCCTTCCAGACCATAGGCCTGGATCTTCAAATCTCCAGTCATCCCAACTAGAACTGGAAAGGTGGCACATCTCATGATTTTTCAGGCAGGGCAAAATAAGGCTAATTTTAGAAGTCTAAGGAGAAAGGATTAAGATACTTTCTGTTAGACAGTCAACACCAGTGCCTCTCATTAGCAACAATAAAAAAACCAGCTTGTATGGTCGGCAAAGGAAGCAGCCTCAGCTTTCTTTTGTGAGTCTCAGCTGGGTTGCCCCTTAAGAAGCTTAGCCCACATAGTTATATTCATAGATCCTCTAAATCAAAACCTTTTCAAAAAACACCCATGAGTGATCCCTAACTACCAAGGAGTAAGACATATCCTTTCAGGAAAGAACACTGAGGAGGTTTATCTGAACTCCAGTGAGGTTCAGCTATTCAAGAGAAAGCCACCCAGAGAAGTGATTTTATATAATTTGTGAATTTTATCCCATGCCAGCAAACTTTTATTGACACCTGTTCTATGCAGGAATTGTGCAAAATGCTGCCAAAGAGGCAGAAATGTATAGGATGAGATTGCTGTCCACTGCGGGTTCATAGTTCATTCAGAGAGACAGGTACACACCCCATACACTAAGAGTCCGGCAGATAAGTAGGTCACGAAATCAATTTTTAGCCAAAATGCAAGAGGAGAGCAGGACAGGGAAAAAAACATCAGGGAAAGTCTGAAAAGGGCTTATGAAAGTGTGGGCGCTTTGGATTAATAAAGGCAAGTAAGAAATTGATAGGTACTAATATCTCAAAAGCATAGAAGAAGGTGTGTATGTGTCTGGAAAAACAATAATAGCCCTAGGAGGCCAGAGAGTAGAGTGGCTCTGGAGAGTCAAGAGAACACAGGGCAGTTGGCCTGGGAAGAAGGTTGGAAGCTAAGTGGGCACTGCAACCATTGTTAGGCCCATCCTGTAGACCCACACTACTCAGACTGTGGTCAAAGAAAAGCAGCCTCAGGAACACCTGGAAAGTTGTTAGGCATGCAAATGCCCAGACCCCACCCTAGGCCAATAGCATCACAATCTGCATTTTTACCTGATCACTAGGTGATCCGTAGATGCATTATGTTTTGAGAAAGACCGCTAAAAACAATGGGAACCACTGGAGGTTTCTAGGGGAGAGGAGTGATCTGACCTTAGCTGTGCTTGGGAAATGCACCTTTGTAAAGCCCCATGGGGGACACACAAAATGGCCATTCAATAGACAGCTTTTCACTGACCACATTCTTTGCAAAAAGATGAACAGTTGTCTTCTGGGATGATGATTATTACATGATATTCCTGTAGCCAGAATTTCATCACATTTGACTTTGAGATAATGCAGATATTAATTTTTTAATGTAATTTATTCACTGGTTGAGAATATGAAGAAGAGAAACCTGGTTGTTGCTGAAAGAAAAATATATTTTTCACTTTAATTCTTTGTCTGGAATCTATGTAACCGTTCTGCTTAATTTTAGATGGTTCAAATTTTTTAATGCTACTTGAAATCTGATAGCCAAGGACCCTCCAATATGAGATAAAATTAATCTGGCAGGCCCAGAGCCCCAATTCTACAATAGTCTATGGCAACTCTTATACCCTCCTCCATCCCCCAAACAACCATTTTGAGATAGCCAGGCTCATTTTCTTCATTTCCTGCCCAGACAGCTGTGGAGGGTTGTAATTCTTTGTTAAACAGCTGCAGCATTTCTCCTTAGAAAAGGATACATCTTGTCAAGGATGTGGTTATTCTCAAAATTCTTAACTTATTTTTTAAACAGTGATATACCCACCAGATACAGAAATAGCTTAGCTTTAGAAACCTTAGAGCAAGGCCATAGCTAACATGTGCATCCCCACTTAGAGGTCAGCGCAACGAACGCCCTCGCTGGGTTGCTTGTAATCTCCACTGCTTCAGCAAACAGTCCAACCCACTCCTGTTGGAAAATCCTCTGGACTTTTGAAAGTAACTCCTTACTAGCTGAGTAAACCTTAACCATCTACAAGCAGATAAGAAAATGCCACACATCTAGAAGGAGAGGAGTAGCCAATTTTAACCCTCAATTATCCCCCCCACACACATCCACAAAACAGCCCTGCTATCTTCTGATCTTTACTATGAAACTGCAGAGAGGAGAGAAAGAGCTAAAAGAAGATAAAATCTCTCCTACGTGTGTGTGTGCGCGCATGCGCATGCTTACATGAGCCCATGGGCAGTCATGTAGGAGGGAGACAGGCAACCACATAAAAATTGAAAATTACCTCAGATGACAGTAAAGGAGACAAGACTTGGAAGACTGCAGGGAGCAGAGATGATTAGAGTGAGTAGGCACGTCGGTTGAGGGCTAAGAGGTTAGAATACTTAGATTATTTGGGAAATGTTGGACATTAGGTCAAGGGAGGTTTGTTACTATGCCATGTCCTATAATTTAGATATCACAAATCACAAATAGCACAGATGCAAGGGAAGCTTTTCTCCTCCTAAATGACTTCTACTTTCACAATAACCTCTTACTTGGTTCTATTTTAATTTTTCTAAGGCTCCTTAGACTTGGCAAAAGGGATCCAGAGGCAATTAAAAGTCCCTCTAGTTACTTTTGTGAAATTGGTATTTAATAGCTTCTGGGGTATTTCTCCAAATACAAATTCCATTTGCCCCATTTCTATTTCATTTCTATTTGCCCCATTTCTAGTAATCATTAAATTTTGTTTGACAAGGAATGCCATAAGTTAAAGTTATTTCCTAACTTTGTAAAATCAGTCATAAGCTCTATCCCCTGAGGTGGAGAGGAGACAGTCTTTGTTCGTTGGCACAGCCTGAAAGTGCACAGAGACCAGGCAGCAAAGTGAAGCTGGTCTGAAGCTGTCAACAAACCGCTCTGGGTGCCCACTGTACCCAGAGTGCCTTTGCTAGGCAGAGCCTAGAAGAAGATAAATAAGGCATGAGCCCTGTCTCCCACAACTTACGTATTATGAGAAAGATAAATAGGGATAGGGTACTTGTAATACAGCTTTATCGGTATAACAAGGGTAGCTTTTCCTGACCAGTTGGAGGGGAAATCCCTCCAAAAGTTAGTTGTTCTTCGAAGTCCATTTTGATGGAGGCTTTGGGTATTGTAGATGCTCAGGCAGTGTTAACCAGCTCCGAGAGCTTGACTAACGAATTTGAAGTCATGGTGGTGTATAAGATGAGTTATCCCAGTATCACATGTCAAATTCAGCAAAGGTTAAAACCTTTAGTTAGGGTGACTCCTGCAGCACTGGAGAAAGTTCTCATGTAACCAGTGTGTGGTAGGCAGTCTGTGGTTGGTTTACTGGGAAAAGCTAGTTAGGGGGTGCATCACCACCAAGCAGCTTAGAATGAACAAGACTCCAGAGCTGGACTGCCTGGGTTTAAATCCTGGCTCTCCTGTTTCCTAGATATTTGACCTTAGGCTCAATCTCTCTCTCTAAGTTTCTTCATCTGGGAAATGGGGATAATAAAAAACACTCCCTACTTCATAGGGTTGTTATGAGAAGTCAATGAATCGATGTATGTATAGTCTTTAGGACGGTGCTTGGCCTTTAGAAAGTGCTTTGAAAGGGCTATATTAAATAAAAGTCAGTATCATGACCTCCACTTAATGTCTATCAAGATAGGGTAGCTGAACCATAATTTGTTCCAGATAACATCTGCTTTTTCTATGGATGAGATGACCTTTCTATGAGGGAAATGAACCATCTGTCTCAGGTAGCCTCCTGCTCTATCAAAAAAATTCCCCTCAGTTTATATTCAAATATAATAGCTCCGTGGTCCCTTTTCCCCCAATTACAGCATAATGAATGGGATACATTTTCCGAAGAGACTCTTGCTATGGTGGGGCTCATCATCTCCCCCCTTCTCTAAATTCAACCAGAAGAGGCAGTCCCATATTAAGGGAATAGAGATCCCAAGATCTGATAGCAAATTAGCATTAAACACTAGTCATATCCTTTTTTAAAAACTTATTTTATTTAAAGTCACTTAATTAACATAGAGTGTATCTTTAGTTTCAGACGGAGAGCTCAGTGATCCATCCCTTGCATAGAACACCCAGTGCTCATCACATCACGTGCCCTCCTTACCCATCACCCACTTACCCCATTCCCCCATCCACCTCCCCTCCAGTGACCCTCAGATTGTTTCCTATAGCTAGGAGTCTCTTATGGTTTGTCTCCCTCTCTGATTTCATCTTATTTTATTTTTCCCTCCCTTCCCCTATGCTCCTCTGTTTTGTTTCTTAAATTCCACGTATGAGTGAAACTATAGGATAATCGTCTTTCTCTGATTGCCAAGTCAT
Organism: Enhydra lutris kenyoni; assembly: GCF_002288905.1. Classification (NCBI taxonomy): domain Eukaryota; kingdom Metazoa; phylum Chordata; class Mammalia; order Carnivora; family Mustelidae; genus Enhydra; species Enhydra lutris. The sequence goes on from NW_019154099.1 coordinate 16,549,835, forward strand.
ATCCTTTTATATGGCCCTCTCTTAAATGCAACTGCATTGATTGGCTTTGTCTTATCTCCAACTATAAAACTAATATTTTATAAATCTTTCGCTTTTCCTATTGTTCTCCATAAAAGTTAGCAAACAACCCTTCATCTCTAGGGTTAATTAAAAAAATTAATTAATTAAAAAAATAAAAATAAAAATAAAAATTACACTTGGGCATACACATTACACCTGGACTGACAGACTTCTACAAAACTAATTTCTCCATCCTGTTCTCAGGGGTCTCTACCAAAGCAGCAGCCACATGGAAACTATTTATAAGCTGCACAGGGCAAGTAAATGCCAGGAAGCAAAATTGGCGCCTTTAAGATTTTATACAGACATGCCAAGTCCCAGAGCTATTTCTTTTTCAAAAGTTTAATAATTGGTCACTTTCTTCAGCTGTGACCAAAAAAAAAAAACAAAAAACAAAAAAAGAAAAAGAAAAAGCTTCCTAGGAGGACATTAAGATTGTATTACACTCCTTTGTCAGGCAGTTTAATAAGTATCCCACTGAGAGGGTCAGGAGCCCAAAGCCCCTCCCAGTCTCATTGCAGATTAAAAACTCCACTCATGGGCGCCTGAGTCCCTGACCTGCAAGTTAACACTCCCTGTTTTTCCAGACAGCCATTCTCCGGAGTGCAGGCTGACAATCATGTCAAGAAGGGCTAGGACCTGACCACCAGCCTCATTTTCAATTGTGAGTAAAATCAGGATTTGAAGCCAGGTCTCTGAAGATCAGGCGCAATGACATGAACTTGGTCCCCTAATAAATCACAGCTGAAGTTAGTGTTCAGGAGAGCAAATGCTGTATGATGCTGCTGGCAAGATGAATTCCATTACGATCTCACTTGTCCCCTTTTGCCTTGGCTTAAAACTTTGAAAGATGTTTAGTCAGACTTTCCCAAACTCCATGTTTATCCTTTGTTTAAAAGCAATTTTTTGTTCTTTTGGGAAATCAACGTCAGGGTGGCCTCAGGGGAAAAATTGTTTATTTTGTATTTATTCCGAGGGCTGTTGGACTTTCACAGGAGCAGAGTTGAGAGCAAAAATCACATGTGGATCAAGGAATTCTGAGTGAAGAAGAACAAAAAATTACATAGCAAGCCATTTTCGAAAGAGCAAAAAAATTACATATCAAGTCATTTTTAAGTATTTTTAACATTTTATGTTTTCTATCTGGAAACACTGAAAATAAATAATAATACCTGAAAATTATGATGTACCTTCTGAATTCAGCTTCAGTGGAGCAGGTGATACTTAAGAAAGCATCACCAGTAAATATCAAAACATCACAGAAATATTGATGTTTTACCTCTATGCTCTTCTTAGCAATTTTTAAGTGGGCCAAATGGTATAAACTCAGCATTTAAACCTACAAAGTACAAATATATTTTTTCTGATTCTTAACGCCAAGATGTGTACTCACAAAGAAAAATCAATTTGTCAACCTTGCGTGTACATGACATTTTTCATTTCCCCACTTGCTGAGGAGAAACAGATAATGTGTGCTTCTGAATGAAATGACATTTAAAGAATTGTGATTTTTTTTCTTTTCATTTACTACTTTAGTCACATTTGTAACTTTAAATACTACATGAATAATCCTTCCCTACATATTTGAAATCAAACCAGTAAAATTCCTTGCAAGGAAGTGAAATTTTCACCTACTCAACATACCCTTTTATGTCTGTTGTCAAAATGATACATTTAATGGCATCAAAAGGCTGAGCAAGTAGAAAATGCAGGGTCTTTGGGCAATATTTTACAAATTTATCCAAGTTTTCACTTACCCTAACTTGAGTTCTTTTAATCCTCATCTGATGCCTTCAGGATCTAGCCCGTGCTTAGTTTCATGACCACATTATTCTAACTGCTGAGCTAGAAGTAATTAACAGTTTCACATCATAGAAGAAGCAGGTTTACCCCTTGAAGAAGATAATTGGTCATTGATGATTGCCATATTTAGAATATTCTCTTTGTCGTCTTCTGTAATTTAAAAGGTAGGTTTTGTGGAAATATACTGCCTGCCCTACTATCTTTCAAGCAGATCACTTTTTCCTGAAGTAGCCTCATTATACCAAGTAAACCCATTGCTCATTTCCCCTCATGCAAGACGACAGCAATACCTCAACCCATTCCGGCTTCAAGTGCTTTATACTCTAGGAGATGAGTCTTGTTCTACACTAGACCATTGAACATCCATGTCATACTCTCTTTGTTACTTCATTTGTTTCTTAAAAAAAGCCCTACAGGATTGGTCATCTTATCACCATTTTATACTTGAAGGAACTGAGGCTCAGAAGGGTTCAGAACAGTTGACCTCACTTAGCTATCAGGAATTGGAATCTAAACAGCTGCATCCAAAACCGGGATTCCAGTGACTGAGCCATCTTGGTTCTCTTTCTGGCCGGAAGTGAAATATAATGGTCAAGATATGAAGGCTGGATTCAAATTCTGTCTCTGCTCCTTCCCGGCTGTGGCACTTTGGAGAAAGGGTTTAACCATGGAGTCAAATGGAGCTAGGGAGGTACATGTCCCATGGGAAACTCACAAAGAATAGAAGGTGTATGGAAAGTACTCTGTCCAGTGCTTCCCATGCAGCCAAGTGGGGAATATGAGAGGCACCGTCAGACCATGGGACGTACCAACTTCAAATACTCCAGATCACTGTGTGCGTGCTCAAGGCATCTGTAGAGTTAAAACACAAAAGGCTTACCAGGTTTTTAGTCATCCAGGACTATTGTAATTAATGAAAATGTCTTTTATTAAAAGCTTACCACTGCCAGGCGCTGTGACGGGCACTTTACACAAACATACCATATCCATTGATTCTCACAGTGAGCTAGAAATTAAACCTGTTTTATAGTTGATGAGCCCAGGATTAAGAGTGGTTATATATTCAACCAGCTAGTTATGTAGAAGAGTGGAGATGTGAATCCAAGCAGATACCAGAACCTAAGCTTTTCTTATAGTTGTGTGGACTACTCTTTGATTATCTCTGTAGCAGGATCAGAAGTGACTTGTTTAAATTCAACTGTTTTGTCATTCCTCTCTTTCTCTATACATTCAAAGGATGGAATGCAAACATTTTAACTCACTTCCTAATTTCAGATTGAGACCTCCCTGCCCTTTAAGAAAGGAAAGCAACTTATCAGTGGCTAACAATTTGGGTTCTAAGGGTGCTGAGCCCATAATGTACAGTCCATTCTATAAGAAAAAGAAAACAGGATTTCACGAAAGTTGAAGTCCCTCTAAGGGAGGAGGAGGGATTCCCTCAGAATAAAAGTTTTCATTTCCCCACTTGCTGAGGAGAAACAATGTGTGGTTCTGAATGAAATGACATTTAAAGAATTGTAATTTTTTTTTCACTTACTACCTTAGTCACGTTTGAAATTTTAAATACTACATGAAAAAGCATGGGGACAGGAACCTCATCCCTGAAAGTCACCTTCCCAAAGGACAACTCTAAAAGGCCTGGGTGAAAGACAATCAACCAAAGCGGTAAACAGCTGTGACTCTGAAGCCAGCCTGCCTTGGACCAAACCCTAATTCTACTACTTACTAGTCTTGTGGACTTTGACAAGTGGCTTAACCTCTATGCTACTCAGATGCTACCTTAGATTTCTCTTCTGTAAAATGGGAATAATGTTAGCATCTACCTTTTAGGCTCTGAGGGTTAAATGAATTGAAATCTGTTGAGCCATGCGAACAGTATCTGGCCCAGAAGCCAGGATTTAAGAGCTCTTGAGTTGGGTGGAGTTATGTCATCATATGCCCAAAGCGGAAGTCTGGGCCATGGCCTGCACCCACATGTGTACCTGTACCAGCAGATCCCCCTTTAAGGCTCAGAAATAAGGATCCAATGGTGTATTTGTGATTTCCCATTGGGCACAGGTCTTGACTTTGCTATAAAACCCTGTCTGCCATTTCCAAATGCCACAAGAGGACCACTACAAATCTAAGATCAGAAAGCTTGTTCAAGTGAACCCAATGATTAACAACTAAGATTCCAATTCCTCTTTCTTCTATTCCCACTTCTGTTTTGCTCAGTTCCCTCATGTGTAAAATAAAAACACTATCTACCTAACAGGGTCATTGAGTATTAAATGAGATAACAAAAGTCACCCAGCAAAGTGCCTGACACATAGTAGGTCATTAAAAAAATATTTATTTCCTTCTTTCTTTCCTTAAGCTAAAGATAGCTCTTACTAAACACTGTTAAGGGACTAATTATTTAAGGTAAAGCTCTCATGAGAAGCAGGGAATTGGTTCTATCATTAAGACACTGCTGCCTATACCATATCTACAGATTTATCCCTTTCCCAAATGCTTGTTTTTCATAGGCCAGAAAGAATGTCTTCAACATGGGACTAAAATGAGGATAATAAGAGTAATGATCATTAATAATATCTAACTTCAGATATGTAAGAAAATGGGCCTCTGTTTCTTTAATGGAAATGTCTATATTTTTCTCTTTTGGTCCCTAGAAAACTAAATTACAATTTATTCCTACATGTTAGGAAGAGATGTGCTCCGCCGTAGTCACTAAATTCATTTAAGCTCACACCACAGAAGGAGACGTTCCGGAGGGCCTTTTTCATCATTAAATGAGCACCTATGTGGTGTTGCCAGAAGTGAAAGAAAGAAAGGCACTTTGAGGAATGAAAGAGAAAAAGGCACTAACATAACAATTAATCAGATGGAGCATATTAGTAGAGAGAGACCCGCAATCTGTTTACTACATCCCCTGTGTGACAAGTTGACAAAGGTCCTGAGGGAATCCACTAGAAAGGACCCACCATCTCAAGATCAAAATAACAGAAGCAACGGCTGTCTTGAAGTACTGTTTGCGATGCTACACTTAACCCTCCACAGGACAGCTGATTTCTCACACCAATCTCTCCATGGCTAGAAGTGCTGAGGAGGGAAAAAAAAATCCCTGCTGCACACGTTCCTGTCTTTCACCGGATTCTAAATCTTCGTGCAGAAATAATTTGCAAGCACAGGCATCTCCGGGATTCGATAAATTTTCCCTACCACCTCCCTTTGTTCCTTCAGTCCTAGAGGGATGCTCCAAGCAGACAGGAAATGTGACCCAGAAGTGCGGCAGCGCATTTGTGTCTTGTTTCAGGAAGATGAGTGTTTCTCAGTCTCGTGCAGTTGAACTCACACATTCCATCTCTGACGAAAGTTTTGAACAGTTCTGGCCCTTTGTTCTCAAGACCACTTTAGGAAGCAGCCCTCAGAGGCACAAAGACAATAAACTGCTTGGTGAGGTGCTCTGTGTTCTGAATATATATCTTCAAGGATCAGGATATGCAACTGATGTTTTCCTATTATGGCACTGTAGGCACTATTCCTTGTTACCAACCAGGACTATCAGTCCTAGACTAGATTAGACTTCAAGAATCTATCTCGACTATCACATGCTGGTTCATAGAGTGAGTATAATATTTGCACATAGCCTTCAAATTAGTCCTAATTTTTCCCTGGCGCATAAAATGTCATTGAAAGTATTCTTAAATAAAGGGGAACTAGGTAGCTATTCCACACAAATATCTATATGTAGCTGGACTTGACCTAAACGAACCCAAACATAGAAAATTTATCTCTATTAGACAATAGTACTAGTCATTCATTTGCTTTCTTATTGGAATAGGATTTAAAACTAGCGAAATAAAAAAATTAAATTAAATTAAATTAAAGAAGTTGGGGAAATCAGGGGTGGGTCTTGTACTCAAACCAACGCGAGAAAGTACAAACATGCACAGAGATGCCACAAGTCAAAGGAAAATGTGGGCACATCCCCACTCTGATCCTGAGCAGATGCAACCCTATGGACCCAGTTGGCTGAGAAGAAAGGGGGTCTGAATTTCAGACCCCACCTAAGACCTCAGCCGGAAAGAGCACAGCCACAGGAAGGCCTTCATGTGCTCAGGGCACATTCCACAGCAGAATGAATGAGGAAATCAGTAGTGGGCTCTTGCTTCCTAATAGGGACTGTCCTACTGGTAAATCTTTAAAAATGTGGCCTCTGCCTCATCCTTGTGGTTATTCAAGCAGAAGTGAAAGGTTTTGCCATCCATGGCATAAAATCAAGCAAAAAATAATCACTGTATCTCCCGCTAAACTTGTCTCCTTGACTGGGAGAGATTTTAAATGCAGAAGGAATGCTCACTTGGCTCGTTCCATCAGCAGCAAACTAGCCTCCACTTCCCTGGTGGATTATAATGCTTTAGAATACCTATCACCGATATGAAAAGCTCTAGCACACCCAACACCTTGATACATGAGCTATTTGTGTAGGAAGGACTATAGTTTGTAATCAAATGTAACATAAAGGTGGTAATATCCATTATACTGTATAGGAATGGCTTTCGTTTATAACCAAATTTAATATATGAAGGGTTATATTCTTTAAAGACATAGGATAAATTTTATACTTTCCAAATGAAAATCCCAATGCATTACCTTTCATAAATGCAACAAACAAAAAAAGTCATAATCAGGGAAAAAAAAATTAGAATCCACCCAAGTAATTTCTTCTGAATCATCTCTCTATCTGTTCCACTTCTCTTTTCCCCCACCCTCCCATAGTCTGTTATTGCCAGCAAGTAAACATAAATGCTGAAGCAAGAACAAAAGGAAAACAGAAACATATATTTATGTAAACTTGTATTGATTCAACTAGGAAGAAACCCCACAGCTTTCAAGGTCTGAGTCACAAATCATTATGATCAGAAATGCTGAAGTGCTAGGAATACACAAGTACTTTGGCTTGTTATCACAGTTCAGGCCTGTTGCAGAGCCAGAGAGAAGTGGAAAACATTAAATATAGTTCTAAGCCTCCATTTATCAGGTGATATTTTGGGAGAGGGAGGACATGGTGGCCGTGAGAGCAAGCTCGTCTCTTCAGTACCACGCACGCTCGCTGACAGATCCACACTTGGGAAAATCAGAGGGAGGTCACATCACCTTTCCAAGCATGAGAAAACTCTGTTCTTCCCAAGATGACCCGAAATGTTCTAATTATTGGTTATTCCCTCTGGTTGGTGATGCAGCCAACAAGCACGTAGAGTTCAGTGAACCCACAAGCGCACAGCTGTTATCTTTGACTTGTGGCCAAAACAAAAATTGGAACAGAATTTACCCAGACAAGTGTAAAGGCTTCTGTTTAAAGCAGCTATTTTCTGAGCCAGATAAACAGCTTTGAAATGGAGAAGAAATGAATCCTTTTCTAGAATATCTGAATCAAAGTGAGGTCAATGTCTTAAAGACGAGATGTTAACATAGGTTACCCACACGACTGCAGAAGTCTTCAAAAGAAGGAGGCAGCCTCCAGGCTGCCTGCAGTTCTACCTGCTTCATCAACTTGTTTTTGTGTTCGGAAACAACTTTCTGCATCTGGGAAAGGTGGCTGTGTTTATCTAGTTCATGATATACAACATCGGAGGACTGCAAACGGCTGTTCTGGAAGTTTCCATGAGCCAACAGTTGTATAGGCCAGTGGACTGTTGGGCCAGGAGCATCAGAAGCTCTCACTTGGCAGTAGGAAGGCAGAAAGAAACAGAGTAGTTTCACTCTGGGATTGAATCAGTGATCCTGTCCTTTGGATTTCCGCTAAGAAATGACATTAACAAATACCTTGTTTTTTATAGGAAGCAATGGGACTGGTAAGAAATAGCTGGTAGGAGAAGCAGGGAAAAATCACCCTCCCTGCTCCTTATACAAACACTGTGTGCCTGTGCTAATCTGGCAATCCATCTTAACGATCACCAAACAGTACAGAGCAAGGAAGCAGTTCGCCCTGCAGTCGCACTCCTCAGAGCTTTTCATAGCTTGATGCCTATCGCGGCTGTTTATATCGTACCAGCAGGTGGGTGTAAAACAGCGGATTCAGAGCCTACAGAAGTAGTGTCCCAGGGTAGAAGAGGAGATGATTTTTTTTTTCCTCCAGTAGGGTGAATACGCATATCAGTGTACCTGACTGGAGAGCTGGGTCGTGGTGAGCTGCCATCAGCAGCCACCCGTCAGTGCCTCCGTGTCTAGGGGTCTGCTTGAGCGAGAACAAGGCTGCTGTTGCAAGTGTTTGAAAAACCTGCTTCTCTTGATTCCAGTGGGGTTATAGACCACATTGGCCATGCAGACAGCCCTGAGCCCGCTACCTACTTTCATTCACTCCGCCCGGTCGCCTACACCTTGCACTTGCAGCAGGAGTAAAATTGCACTGGTTTCGGAGGCCTTTCCAGACATGGTGAGAACGGCAAGACATTGTGGCCTGTTCTAAAATACTCTATCATTAAGGCAGTCAGCTACATAATTGGTGTCGACTTCATACCCAATGGGCAGGGATAGTTATCAGAAGCCCATTGAACGAATGGATGGGATGTTTCAAACCTATGAGCATCAAGCTTCTCCCAAAATAACAAGAAGTGACAGCTGAAGTCATGCTTAACAGAATTGGTTTTAAAATGTGAAATGGGTTTTAAAAGCAGCACTGCCTTCGTATTGGGTGTGAATGAGGCTTAGTAGGGAATATCATAGCAGGGGGAATCCCCATCAAAGCTGAGACTCCGGCTTTGTTCTCCGTGTCTTAAGCAAAATCAATCCTGGGAAATACTGTGAATTTTCAGTTCCTTTCCCACATTTTGATAACCTGTGGTAGATCCTTAGTAATGCCCCCCCAATTTGTTCATGCATTTCACCATCCCGTCTGTAACTTTGGGTAGTCTCCTATCATAATGACTGTTATGGACTGAATTGTGTCCCTCTAGAATTCATATGTTAATGTCCCAATTAACCTCAGAATGTATCTCCACATTTGGAGATAAAGCCTTTAAAGATGTGACTATAAAACAAACAAACAAACAAACAACCCCCCTCAGGCCTGTAGGGTGAAGCCCTAATTCTATAAGACTGCTGTCTTTGTAAGGAGAGCAAGAGACACCAAGGATGTGCCTACAGAAAAAGTCATATGAAGAGGCATCAAGACGGAGGCCCTCTATAAGCCCAGGAGAAAAGTCTCAGAAGAAACCAAGCCTGCCATCTCCTGGATCTTGAATTTCAAGCCTCCAGAACTGTGAGAAAATAGGTTTCTGTTCTTTAAGCCACCTAGACTGTGGTATCTTGTTATGGTGGCCCTACCGAACAGTTACAGTGTCCCTGGACCAAACAAGTGACTTGCTTTGGCCAATGGGGCAATAGCAATTATGACACAACCAACAACTGGAAAAGTATCACTTGCTGCTCTTGAGCCCCCTGGTGGACAAATTTGGACTCATCCATTCACAATGGGTGATGTGAACCCAAGTTGGCTGCCTCGTTTACTGGCAGCTGACCACAATGATTCAAGAGCCCAACTGGGCTCCGCGGAAGAACCAAAGAGCTGAGACAGTCCAAGAGGCTGAGTCAAGATACTTGTTGTTTTAAGCCACTGAATTTGGGGGTAATTTGTTATATACAACAGATATGCCTCCTAGTCACTTGCCATGTTTTCTCTAGGTCAACACTCAGACCCACCTCTTTGTCTCCTGTTTCCTGCTTCAAAGCTACACGTCATTTTTCTCCTCCCTCCACACCACCCAGTAACTCAATCAAGACCTTCATCCATTATGGACACCACTCTGTGCTTGGCCTGTGTATTCATTTTCCATTGCTGTGATAACAAATTACCACAAACTTAGCAACTTAACAACAGCACACATTATATAAAAATGTGTGGGTCAGAAGTTTGACACATGTCTCCAGGGAAAATCAATGCTGGCAGGCTGTGTTCCTTTATTAGTGCCTCTAAGGGATAATCTGTTTCCTTGATCATTCACATGGTTAGCGGAATTTAGTTCCTTGTTGTTGCTAGAGGACTGATATCCCTATTGCCTTGCTGGCTGGCAGCTAAGGGCCGTTGCCAACTTCTAGAGGCCGCCCGTATGTCTCAGCTTGTGGTTCCCTTCCTCCATCGTCAAGGCCAGCAAAGGTGGCCAAGTCCCTTCTACACTTAGAATCTCTGCTGCATCTTCATTTATCACATTTCTCTGACTCCAGTCAGGAAAAGTTTCCAGCCTTTAAGGATTCATGTGATTAGATTGGACCCACTCTGATAATCTAGAACAATCACCCCATCTCAAGGTCCATAACCTTTACTGTGTCTGCAAAGTCCATTTTGCCACATAACATTGCTTTTTCATAGGCTCTAGGGTTAGGGCATGGACCTCTTGTGGGGAAGAGGCCAGGTATTCTAATACAGGTAGCAACTTGGGCAATAAAATCAGTTCTTAGTGTTTCTCAGTTACACTGAGAATTAAAAAAAAAAAAAACTAAATGCCAGTTCTCCAAGTGGCTGCACCCCCACCCCTCCCATTCCTCCCCCAGCTACCGTGACAGCCACTGTGATCTCCCTGCATCCTCTGGAACGCCACTCTTCCTTTTTGGCAGAGTGAGCTCCACCTACATCTATGGACCCCTCTATCACCTAGCTCTTCTCCATACTTAGTTGTAAATTAGGGTTTGTGGGCCATGATTCCCTGAATAAGGGGTTTTCCAAAATGATGTTGAGAAGCCATATGTCATCTTGGGGAAATGAGCTCTAATGGGTCATCATTTTTCTAGCCCAACTGCTTCAAGCCTGAGGTGGCTGAACTTAGTATAGGAAAAAGATTGTGTTATAACCAGTGTCCCAAGTTCCTACCCCTAGCCACTTGGAATTTTGCAAACTGGTGTATTGCAGTTGATAGAAGCTACAAGGACCCATTCTATATCAGTTAGCATGCCTTCAGCTGCAAGTAAAAGAAATCCTGATGGAAACAGGTACACACAGTATGAAAAATTACTATTTCACATCACAAGGAGCACAGCCAGAGATCAGACTTCAGGATTAATTAATTCTGTGGCTCAGAAAAATAATCAAGGTCCCAATTTCATTTCCTTTCTCTCTCTCTCCGCCCTGCCTTTCTTGGTGTCATCAAGCTGGTAGCAAGGTGCCTGCAGCTCTTCCTGGCATCACATCCAATTATAACTACATCTGGAGGAAGAAAAGAGATTGTTCTTGTGCCTCTATCTTTGTTTGAGGAAATGTTTTCCTGTGAGTTCCCTGGTAGACTTCTCTGGTTTCATCAGCAGATTTGACCTAATTTTAAAGCAAGACAAGGAAGGAGAACATGTCACTTCATCAAGCTGTTCCTTGATCACTCTTTTAAAATCACAACCACTCCCCAACACTTGTCTTCCAGCATTCCCTTCCGAATTCACCAAGACCTTGTTTTCCTCCTTAGCTTATATTTCCATATGTTTTGCTTTATTTGTACATTTTCTTTACACACACACTATCATGTCAGCTGCATTGTGTTTGGGATTTGGAACTTTTTTATTTACCTAAAACAATGCCTGGCACATAATAAGTTTCCCTCAATATTTTTAAGTAATTGAATAAATGATACTCCTTGAACCGATGAGGCCCTTGGAGCGAGGTAAGACCCACTTCCACATATGGCTGCAGTGCGGATGGTGGATTACTAAACAAAACTGAGTTATGTTAAGAATATGGGGGCCTTGGAAGTGAATGCTAAATAGGCAACCAACATCCTTACTCAACACCAGTTTCCCACCACCACTGTCACTAATATTGGCCTGGAGTACCTTTGAAAAGACAGAGATTTGGTCATACTGAGTCTTAGAAGGGATTACTGGTCTTGGATCTTCTTGCTAAGAATCTTGATCTGAGGACCAGTCTTCTAGAACTTTGTCATCACAGATGCATTCATCCAACTATCCTATCATCATTTGATGTTTAAGGGAGGTTACCAATGCTATAAGTCCAGTGGCTTTATTTAATCCTTGGCTCTTCTGATACTTGTAGTATTTTTATATAATTTACCCTTATAATTCTGAAGAAGAAATTAACTTAAAGTTGACATAGCAATAAGAAGGGGCTTTTTTCCTGGAAATAATCAGGATGATCTAAAGCAATTAGTTGAAGTAGTAAAAGGAACTAAGGAAAGTCATTAGGCTGATGTTTGGCTATTCAAACTACCCCACCTGGAGAAGTCTGAGTATAGTTTGAAGAAAGACAGCAGGGGATCATATTCCACTGATTAACATCAGCTTTCTGTAGCATAATTTGTAATATTCCTGCTCACGTTCTGCCCTCAGAGTTCTTGAGAGCCCCAAGGTCGGGGAACATCAGGTCTCTCAGTCCTCCTTCCAAAGGCCTCACACTCAGAAAGGAGCCAATATATTCACTGTGGAGAGGTGCAGATCAGGACCTAGTTTATGCCAGTGCCCAAAACCCCTTCCCACTCTCTTTCCAAGGAAACTTTCTTTATTCTTGGAAAGACACAGGGGGACCATTTGGCCTATCTGTCCCAAATCCTGAGAATGGGATAGTTTTTCCTCAACCACTATGACCCAGCATAACCCAGACTCTTCCCATTTGAACCTGTTCTGCCTACATAATGCTGGGCTTTCCTCAGAGCTCAAGTGTCTCTTGTCCCACTTAGTCATTGTCATCATTGTCCCTTTCAGATTCTGCTTCTTCAGGGGCTGCTTCTGTCCCCTTTTCCCCAGGCAACTGGAGAAAACTTCTGCTCAAGCTCCTTGCCTGAATCCAAGCTCTTTTTTGGGATTCCTTATGGTTTCTAGAATCAGCTCATCTCAATGAAGCCTGTCCCTTTTTAGGCACTCTCTCTGAGGATACCTAGTTATAATACAATGTTTTAATTACTTTTTTTTCCTCAAATTGTTTCAGCTTTAGTCAGTAAGAGTTCCTTCAGTTTGACTCCTGTGTCCTTACAATAAACGCCCTTCCTTTTTGAGCAATTTTCATTATCACAAGGTAATCCAGATTAATCTTGAACTTTCCTGCCCTACCCCAGGAATTAATAATTTCTTTATGAAGCCCTGATTTCCTTCCTCAAAGAATGGTGTTTAGGAACCAAGACCTGGGCACCAGGTATACTCACTGTTACTGCAGTGACATTGCTCTGGGCCCTCACAGCAGAGCTATGAAATACTAACCCATACATACATATGTATCTGTATTTTTGTAATGTATATAACATAGTCTATGCTGAGTTCAAGGGATATCACTTATTCATTTAGTTAAAAATATGGAGAGAAACTTAATATGTGCCAGGCATTGTTTTAGGCAAATAAAAGTTCCCAACCCTAACACAATGCTACTGACATGATAGTTTGAGATATATATATTTACTTATGGACTTTGATATATTTTTATATCAAAGTCCATGAATAAATACTAATAGCTCTAATTCCAGTCCAACACTGCAGGTTTTATTTTAGCCTCCCTCCTCTCCTTATCTAAAATGTCTTTCTCCAATAGTGAGAAACTTGGGTTATTATCTACCTTATTATTTATTATATAACTAAATTTATGATCTCTTTTGTTCAACTCTAGTAGACATAAAGTACTTCAGAATTTCTATCCCATGCCCCTGTGAGAAACACATTTATTACCTTGATTACAGCATTTATATACAGTTATTTTTGTATTTAGTCTTACAGTATTCAATCAAAATACTGTTTTCCAAAGTTACTTAGGTTTATTCTTTGCTAGCAGGAGGATTCTTGACTCTGAAGTCTTTTTCAAGCAACCTGTAGTCCTCCTTACAGTCCTGTGACCCATTTTATCCATATGCAAATGCCTGTAGAGCTTTGGGTTTTAACATAATGATCCTTTTTTTTTCTAAAAGGCAGACACCTTTAAACATACTTTTAAGGTCCCACTTTTAGGCTAAGATTCTTAGCTTAAATAAATGTCAAATATATATTGTGCCAGATTTTTAAGTGTCTTCTTTACAAGATAAAACCTCTTAATTAAAGAAGGAGAATGGGCTTGACTCCTGTGTATATTGTATTTATGCTTTGTTATTTTTCTATACAATAGTTTGAATGCCTGAGATGATCATTATAAATTTCTTTTTATTATTCTAAATTTGTACTATCCCCTTAAGTGGTATATTGGATTGCTATAGTTCACAACCTCCAGACATAAAATACAAAGCAATAAAATCTTCTAATTAATGCACACATATGCAAAGTTTGTAATTAAATGCAAAGCTATAATTGGACCCAGCGCCCCATCTAACATGAAATAGCAATAGGAATGAACTAGGGTGGGGGGGGGAAGAGCTGAAAAACTCAGCATTGAAGTTGAATGGTTATTTACAGTAACTTAAAGAAAAAACATTATTCCAGATTTTAGAGAGAAGAAATATCCATAAAACCAATAAGGAGAAAATCTGTCTCAATTTATCACTACACAGGAGGATAAGGTTTACTATATTTATGACACACTAAGGTAGGGGAAGACTATAGCAAATTTATGGGTGTAGTAGCTAAGGAAATAAGCTCATCTATTGACTATGATCTGCCCACATACACCCCTACACACAGAAAAAATACATACACACACACTTCCTTAGTGGGAGCCTTAAATTCCTACTTCCTTTTTTGTTTTTGCTCTACACATTTTCATATAAATATTACGGAAATGGAGTTGTTTTGTCTCTGACTATAAGCGTTTCCAAAGATGATGTCAAATGACCTACAAGTACACTTTTCACAACTTGTTTCCAATTCTAAAAATTAATAGTAATAATTTATGAGTTCTGAATTTTACATGAAATGGGGGGGGAGACTCACATTATTATATGATATTAATTTCAGGATTCAACTAACCAAAATTCCTTCTCCTCCAGTCTTCTGATTGAATACTAACTGCCACTATCACCCACATAGTCACCAAAGCCAGAGCCTAGAAATTATCCATTATTCCTCACTTTCTCTCTGTCCTAGGGCACCTTAATCAATAAGTCCTATTTGTTCTATCTCCAAAATGTAGCATGACAGACACAACATAATCCAGCCTATTGTCATTAATGAGCTGGACCACTGCAGTTGCCCCTTGACTCTTTTCCCCAATATTCATTTTCCCACCTTGAATCCATCCTTTGTACTGAGGCCAAAGTGACTGATTATTTCACAAATAGAAGCTGATCACCACCTTATTCATTTTTTTTTAAAAGAAGAGTATTCAATGCCTCCCTGTTCCTTGTGGGTGAGAGACCACATGAGTCACTAGAGGCACTGCTCTTACCCCATACTTAACCTCACTCTTTGAACTCAAGCCCACAACCATCCTTCAGTCCCTGGAATGCTTCCTTCTGCTCAGGTCCTTTGCCCATCCCTCCCACTCTGCTGCACCTGGTTAGCTCCTAATGATCATTCATATCTCAACTCTACTGCCACCTCCTCTAAGATATCCTCCCTAACCCCCACATAATGAGTCAGGCTACCTCTCACATATACTCAAAATACAATGGACTTTTCTTTCATAGCACTTGTTGAAATTCTGCATTTATTTGAAAAAAAAAAGTTTAATTTCTGTCTTTCTACTTCTACTGGACTATAAAGAATTATGTCTATTTGGGTTCTCTATAGTATGCTTAGCACCAAGGAGAGTAAGTACCTTGCACTTCGTAGGTGATCAATATATATTTATTGAACAAATACTGAAAAGAAAAAGAATAGTCTAAGTATTTGGAATTTTCACTTTTGTCTTCTTTATCAACCATCAACAGCAGGTGGAATAAAAAACCTGTCAGTGCACGTGAATCTCCTATTGCGATCCCTGAAGTTCTGCTGAGCTCAAGACAGATGGAAACCCTGCAGCATCCTCACAGAATGGCTCTCAGATATGACCTGCATACAAAGCAGAGAGCAGAACACTCCAGGCAGAAAGCCAGCAGCCTGTTGACATCCATAAAATACAAGACTAGCTCTGGCTTTGACCCTCTCAGGTCTAGTAAAACATGGTAAAGATGTAGAGAAGCGATGGTCTCATTTCCTGGAATTATTCCAGAAAATTTGGATATATGACCAATATTTGAATATATAACCATTTGTCAGCCACTCAGTATTACCTGACAATTTGCTATCATCTTTTCAATCTCAAAGAGCAGGAGACTACATGTTTCAACAGTGATTTTTCTTCTTTCTGCCATTTCCAGGTGACATATTTAGTGAGAGAAAAATGAGGATAATGCTTTCTGAGCCTCTCTTTTTTAGTTCCCATGAAAATATCATATCCTGACCATGTGGACTATGGATAGCAGAAGAATGACCTACCTGGAAAGGAAACACACCACCTCCAAGAAGGATCCTATAGGTCAAACACTGGGCACAGTGTGTGTAGTGAATGCTTGTCTGCTCTGGAATGGAGTCAATATGCAGGGATTTGTTCCCAGGGAGCTGGTTGAGCATCACAAGGGATTTCCAGGTGGTAGAAGTTCTGTGTATCAGGTGGTTCCTGAGGCATGGACTATGAAAGGTGCTAGAAGCAGAATTCACAGGATAGTGGGAACTAGTAAAATGGAATCAAGGTCCATGGCCAAGCAAATGGTTTGTGAATGGTGGGAAGGGGACAATGAGAAACAGAGGATAGAATGTTAACAGGGCAGACTCTCCCCCTCCCTATCACAGTCACTTGTCCTTGAATCTTACTGAGATTCTATAAGATTACAGTCATCTTAATGGGTCATGTTCTGTTCTTTGATTCTCTGATGAACCTGCTGGGAAAACTCCCAACATTAGAGCATTTCAGCCAGCTACTTTCCATTCATATAGCTGGCCTGGTGATCATGTACCTCAAGAGAGAATTCTCCTAACTATCCAAGATGGCACAATTACTAGTTAATGACCGCCCCCCCCCCCAAATCCAAGCTTCCAGTATATGCAGTCATCTTTCTCAAGGTGCCACTCAAAAATATTCACATCCAAGTAGACTCTTTTAAACTGTCTCTGCTCCCATCAGGCCCCATTCCCACCCTGACTCTCAGCTAAATGCACCTTCTATTTTATGGAGAAAACAAAAGCCATAGAGCAAGAAATACCTCAAGCTCTTGCCCTTACAACTTAACCTGAAAAAGTGCCTAGATCTTTGCTTTCTTTTTTTCTACTTGAGAAGAGGCAGTTCTTCTGCTGCTTAAAGCTGAACCCCCTACATGCATTTAGGATCACACTCTCTCCAAGTCCTCAGAGAATTTGCTCCATCAAAGGCTTTCCCTTCCTTTCCTCTCTCTTCAACTTCTTTCTTGCTACATACTCTTAGCAAAGAAGTCTCTCCCTCTTTAAAAGAATTAAGTTATCCCTTTAACTTTTTATTCCCTACTTTCCCAGGTGACTTAAAAGGCTCTTTTATGCAGGCACACCTTAAAGATATTGCAGGTTCAGTTCTAGACAGCCGCAATAAAGCAAGTATCGCAATAAAGTGAATCAAATGAACTTTTTGGTTTCCTAGGCATATAAAAGTTGTATTTATACCATTAACTGTGCAATAGCAGTGTGTCTAAAAAAACAGTGAACGTACCTTAATTTAAAAATACTTTATTGCTAAAAAATGCTAACCATCATCTGAGCTTTCAGCAGGTGTAATGTTTTTGCTGGTTGAAGGTCTTGCCTTGATGTTGATGTCTGCTGAATGGTCAGAGAGGTGGTTGCTGAAGGGTAGGGGGACTATGGCAAGTTTTTAAACTGAGACAACTAAGTTTACCACGACAGTTGACTCTTCCTTTCACAAATGATTTTGCTGTAGCATACAATGCTGTTTGATAGCATTTTACTCACAATAGAACTCCCTTTAAAACTGGAATCAGTCCTGTCAAACCCTACCACTGCTTTACCAACTAAATTTATGTAATATTCAGTACCTTCTGATGTCATTTCAAAAGTCTTCACTGGGAGTTGATTCCATCTTTGCCCTTTCATTAGAAGAAACTTTTTATCTATTAAAGTTTTATCATGTGATTGCAGAAATTTTGTCCCATCTTCCAGCTCTTTTTCTAATTCTAGTTTTCTTGCTATTTGTACCACATCTGCTGTTACCTCCTCCACTAAAGTCTTAACCCCCTAAAAGTCATCCATGAGGGTCGGAATCAACATCTTTCAAATTCCTGTATTGGTATTTTGACCTCTTCCCATGAAACATGAATGCTCTTAATGGCACTGAGAGCAGTGAATCCTTTCCAGAATGTTTTCAATTTACTCAGCCCAGATCCATTAGAGGAATCTGTAGCAGTTATAACGTTATGTAATATATTTTTTAAATAAAGACTCTAAAGTCTAACTTACTTCTTGATCCACAGGCTGCAGAATAGATGTTGTATTAACTGGGTATGAAAACAACATAAATCTCTCCATGTACCTCTCCATCAGAGCTCATGAGTGACCAGATGTTTTGTCAATAAGCAGTAATATTCTGAAAGCCATCTTTCTTTTTTTTTTTCCTCTGGAAGTAGCTCTCAGCAGTGGGCTTAAAATGTTCAGTAAAACATATAAACAGATATGCTATCACCCAGGCTTTGTTGTTCCACTTATAGAGCACAGACAGAATAGATTTAGCATAATTCTTAAAGGCCGTAGGATTTTGGAATGGCCAATAACAATGGTTTCAACTTAAATCAACAGCTGCATTAGCCTCTATGAAGAGAGTCAACCTGTCCCTTGAACTTTTGAAGCCAGACCTTGACTTCGGCTCTCTAGCTTTGAAAATTCTAGATGGCATCTTCTTCTGAATAGGAGGGTGTTCTGTCTACATTGAAAATCTGTTATTTAGCATAACCATCTTCATTAACGATCTTAGCCACATCTTCTGGAGAACCTGCTGCAGCTTCTACAACACTTGCGGCTTTACCTTGCACTTTTATTTTATGGAAATGGCTTCTTTCCTTGAACCTCATGAGCCTCATGAAATCACAGCTCCTAGCTTCAAATGTTCCTTCTGAAGCTTCCTCACCTCTTTTAGCCTTCCTAGAATTGAAGCGAGTTGAAGCCCAGATCTTGGATTAGGCTTTGGCTTAAGGGAATATTGTGGTTGTTTGGATCTTCTAACCAGACCACTCAAATCGTGTCAACAATAAAGCTGTTCCACTTTCCTATCATTCATGCATTCACTGGAGTAGCCCTTTTACTTTCCTTCAAGAACTTTTTTTTCCCCACTCACAACTTGGCTAACTGGTGCAAGAGGCCTAGATTTTGGTCTATCTTGGACTTCAACATGCCTTCTTCACAAGCTTAATAATTTTTAGATTTGATTTAGAGTGAGAGACACATGAATTTTCCTTTCACTTGGACACTTAGAAGTCCTTGTAGGGTTATTAGTTGGTCTAGTTTCAATATAATTGTGTCTTGGGGAATAGGGAAGTCCAAGGAGAGGGAGAAATATGGGAGAATGACTGGTGGGTGGAGCAGCCAGAACATGCACAACATTTATCGATTAATTTTGCTGTCTTATGTGGGTGCAGTTTGTGGCACCCCAAAACAATTACAGGGGTAACAGCAAAGATCACTGATTGCAGATCACCATAACAAATATAATAATGAAAAACCTTGAAATATTGTGAACACTACCAAAGTGTGACATAGAGACACAAAGTGAGCAAATGCTGTTGGACAATTTGTGCCAATAGACCTACTCAGTACAGAGGTGCCACAGCCCTTCAATTTGTAAAAAGTACAGCTTCTGCAAAGTGCAGTAAATAAAAGTGCAATAAATTGAGGTATGCCTACATTCAAAGCTTTTTACTTTGTCACCTCCTCTTTACTTGGTACAAGTGAACCAGCTCTCACCAGATCAACAACAACGTGCTTGTGATCAAATGGACACTTCTCTCTCTTTATTTAACTTACTGCATTTGAAAATATTGGCCACTTTCTCTTCTCTTGGCTTCTGTGAAACTAATCTTGCCCGGCTTTATTCTCTCCCCTCTCCATTCCCTTGTGGTCTCTTTTGCTGATGTCTGTCCTTCTGCCCCCTTTCTCTTCTCACAGTGTAACATTACCTACAAAATCTCATCCATTCCAGCCATCACAGACCATGTATCCATATAGAACTTCCAAATAGCAACACTGATCTCCTTAGTTCCAGACTATTTTGCCCAAAAATCTCATAAAAATTTCTATTTGGAGTTCCCAGAACTTTCTATCTCATCCCATCCCAAATTGAATGAATATGCTTCCTCACAAAAATGCTTGCTTTGATAAGCCTGTCCCTGATCACTCTTTGGATCACCCCTAGTCACCCAAAGCAGGAGCCTGAGAGTCCACCTAGTTAACTGACTCTCCTTTGTCCTTCACACCCAATTGGTCCCCAAACACTATTGATTCTGCCTCTTAAGTACTTAACAGCTCTGCTCTTGTCTGTCTCCACTTTTATCACTATGGTCAGGTTCTCATCATTACTTTCCTGAAAGTAAAGCACTGGACTCCTAAATATCCCATTGTCTCTCCTTCTTAAATATATCCTCCAGAGTTCTTCTCTGCTTTTATTCCTTAAAAGACATACTATAAAGGAAACAATAAAACTTCCTAGCATGTCATACAAATGATTCACAATCTAAAGAACACCCTTACTACTTCTAATAATATATTATTTGGATATTTATAATATCTACTTCAAAAGATTTTTGTGAGGTATACATGAGTTAATACATATAAAATGCTTAGGAGAGTGTCTCATATAGAGAGAATGTTCAGAAAAATTAGAGAATATTCTAATAAGAACTTAATAATGTTCAATAAATAAATGATAACTGAGATGATCAACAGAGTATTTCATGATTTGTATCCCAGAGCTGTGCAGGCACACAGAAAGCCAAGTATGGGCACAGTTGGCTTCAGATTCCAAGCTAATAGGGAAAAACTGCTAATAGGATGCCAAGTTAAGGACCTCGCTGGTTCAAACTATATTTCTGGTTTTTGCAACCCATATCAGGGTAGACAGGCAATTTGGGACTAAAAAGCACATTATAATAGCTCTTTCTTTGTTTCTTATTTTTATTTCAATTGGGAATGATTCAATTCCATTTTCTTTGCATTTTCACCTATTTTAAATCTCTGGGCCTAGACACATGCATGGAAAAGACTATACTGCACACAGTGGAAACTGAAATTCCAACTGATGTTCTCCAGGTACATGATGATGAGAACGTGCTGGTCAACAGAATCCCCCTCTCCCACCCACCTACGTTACATAAGGCTGCCAAAAGAGACATCTAACCCTTATAACCTTAAGGAAGATCTTACTTAAAAAAACAACCATCTTGCAGGGTCACAGGTGGCAGATCCTGTCTCTGTCAGAGGCACTGAAATTTATACTGCAAAAGGACATCTCTGTGCTCATTCACATTAACCTCTAAGACATGCCTGAACTTCCATTAATGATCTGTCATTGTTATTTATCTAAAGTAGGCCTAAGAGCTGTTTATGTTATTAGTCTCCTTCCCCATTTGTGGGCAGTGAGCTTCTCAAGTTCCAAACTTCTCTCCTTCAAATTGAAAGGGGTCACTTGGGTGTACTTGGGTTTGAGGGGAAACAAAAAAGGCTGGGTGGGGAAACTTCCTTTGTAGTACTATGAGATCTGACAACAAAAGACCTAATATTCCCCCCAGATCTTTCACTGGGACAGGATATAGCCACAGCTTTTAACACAAAGACCACAGACCACTGCTGATAATGAAGAAATGTATTTCACTTTAGTAATTATGGCCAGAAAAGTACATTGTTTTAAAAAGAAAAACTAGCTATTCAATTTTAGACATTTTTAGTCTTCACTGTTCCAGGATTCAGAAAGAAACATATCATATAATTAAATTCTCTACATAAACATAAAAAGCAAGTATAAGGTGTTTATAAAGTGCCTGGCACAGTAAATGTAATAAATGGTCATCATCGATATTGTTATTTTCATTATTCTGATCATCACCTCCCATAGTCCACTGGGGATATGACCAAAAACAGAGCCAACCACAAGTGTGTCTTCTATTTAGGTAATAGATGTGGATAGAGATAGAGATGGAAGAATATATGGATATAGATGAAAGACTTCTGCATTTATCACAACATCACATTCACTTAGGAGCCCTGTCAGTCAGGAAAGGTAATGTAATTATCCTAATGTGACATATAAGGAAACTGACACCAAAGGAAGCAGATCACAGCAGTCAATGAAAGATTTGAGCCTGTAATTTTACCTTTCAGATTCCTACTTTCTTACTCTTTCTCTTTGAGGTTGAGGGAAGGGTACAAAAGAAACTGGGGATCAGTGGCAAGAAAAGGCAGGGAAAGGGAGATAGTATAGGAAGCTCTTTCCCAGGTTGTCTGAGTTCCTCAGCCAGAGCAAAGTATATTGTTGTCAAGCAGTTTATTTTGTTTATAGGTGTGGCTTATGAAATCTCCCTCTTTACTTCGTCATCATCTCTATAATTAATTATAAGTAGGCATTAGTCTATATTCATGATTTGTTGTTCATTGCACCAGCATGAAAAGCAGAAGAAAGCACTATATCCTACAAAGGCTCAAATTTCTCTTTGAATTTATAATACTTGTTCTAAAGGAGCAGAGAGATTCTGACAAGCATGGGTTGATTTCCCATTATGTTCCCTAGTTTCTTGGCTCAATAAGCTAGACCTTCAACAGTGCCAAGCATACGCTGACTGCCCTGGATCACCCAAGGTATGCTGGAGGCCTTAGGAGACCATATGTTAGGCATCTGACATATGTTAAAAAAGGAGCTGGTCATATTTCTGAAGCAGATTTCCATAATGTAGCTTCGCCGTGCAGGAATTAGCCCTGTAGCTCATCATGTTTAATTCATGCTTAATTACATTTGAATCCGTGAACTTTTCCATGAAGTCTTCACAATTGCACTTCCATTGAAGTAGTCATACTTGCTAAATTTTCTGTGCTTTAAACACAAATGTCAGTGCCTTGTGAAATTTCACAATTATGCTATTCACTGTCATTTTTCATTCAGCCATGAATCAACATAATTTGATGATAGCTGTACAATTATGAAAATACTGTCGAGTAGACATCACCCATATGAACCTAGTGCTAAGCATTATTGTAATAAAGTCAGGGAAAGTCATGAAATTCCTAGCCAGCCTGAACTTAACAGAACGTGAAGTCATTTAACTTAATTGAAAGTGTTTGCACTGAGTTTTTCTACTTCAGCAACAGAAGTTCCGTACAAATTAGAGCTGCTGAGGAAAGGACTGCCTCCGAAGTTGCCTTTCACAGAGCCAACAAAAATACCAGATTTACAGTGGCATTTCATATTCACCCATCCTTCCTCTCTAAGTACCATTTGATTATCTCCTATTGCCATGTTTAAATCAAATCCTATGAAGCTCTGTATCAGAAACTCATAGAATCATAGCTGAAAGGAACTTTGCAGATTACTTAATCTCTCATATTTATTTTGGAGATGAGAAGCTCAGACCCAGACTTCCCTAATATCACAGCCATACAGCGACAGACTGGAACTGGAACTCAGGTTTCCTGATGCCCAAGCCAGAAAATCATTCTCACAACACACTAGGGTACTTCTCAGTAATGGTAGCTGAGGGTTACAAAGTAAAGCTTTGCTCTGATGTGAGAAATGGAACACCAAAGTCTCAAGTTCCATCTCCTTCCCCACCCAGATAGACCATTCCCACTAGTCTGGCTTTATGCCTGAAAATTTCACCATTAAGAATTGTTTATTAGAGGGGCACCTGGGTGGCTCAGTGGGTTAAAGCCTCTGCCTTCGGCTCAGATCATGATCCCAGGATCCTGGGATTGAGCCCCGCCCCACATAGGGCTCTCTGCTCAGCGGGGAGCTTGCTTCCCCCTCTCTCTCTCTGCCTGCCTCTCTGCCTACTTGTGATCTCTGTCTGTCAAATAAATTTTTAAAAATATCTTTAAAAAAAAAAAGAATTGTTTATTAGATTTGAACCATTGTGTTCCCAGGAGAAACTTGTTAAGATGGAAATAATGTGTTATACAACAGAGGCTAGGCCTTGGAATGGCCCAAGGAATCCTCTGCATGAATTTCAAGTCAGCAATCAGGGCCTGGACGAATGGCACAAGAGAAAGATAATATTTGAGGGATGTGACTGATGCAGTAGGATGAGGGAGGAGTCATTGGACATGGTGAGAAACCATAGTGGTCCCTGGAATCTAAAGGTCTGGATAGAAAACATGCTTCAGAGAGACAGCAATGAGTGCTTCAAATAGGTTGGAACATGGAGGGGAAGAGACTCTGATAAAAAAGGATTGGAGTCAGTGACTGATACCCACACACCAGAACCCAGGAATAATGACCAATGAGTGGTATTTCCTCCTCCAGAGGAAAATTCTATCTCTATGAAGCATTCTCCTTTATCATCTCTTTCTTATTCAGAAAAGGGAAGAACCCTCCTGCATCTTTCTTAAGGACTCCTGCCCAAGACTTTTCTCTGGGCATGTATTACCTACAGGCGGTCAATCCTTTAGCCAAAAAAGTCCATGATTTTAGAAAATCTTTTTCTGAGTTCAGGCAGCAGAGAGAAAGCTCCCAAATAAACCATCCTCCTCCCATCCGTTTGCTACAAGCTTCCTCGGGAAGGCTGTGTGGTCAGGTTTGAAGTCCATAAAATACAGGAAAAGGGGCACCTGGGTGGCTCAGTGGGTTAAAGCCTCTGCCTTCAGCTCAGGTCATGGTCCCAGGGTCCTGGGATCGAGCCCCATATCGGGCTCTCTGCTCAGCGGGGAGCCTACTTCCCTTCCTCTCTCTCTGCCTGCCTCTCTGCCTACTTGTGATCTCTCTCTGTCAAATAAATAAATAAAATCTTTAAAAAAAAATACAGGAAAAGAGTGGTATCAGTTGCTTAGGAACACATATGCCTGACTCCTCCCTTCCCCACATCTTTTTACACATGCTGGGCAGGGCAAGGTGGTGATAATGAGGGACTCTGGGCTTAGTATCCAGCCCCACTTTAAACTGAGTAAAAATATAATGGGGAGGGCATTTCCCATTGAAAGGTAACCCCTTCTAGGGATAAGATATTGTATTTACAGGCCACTTTCTGATGTGTCTAAATCAAACCACCCGTGAGGCTAGTGTGCTAGGCGATTTGAGTAGAGATAAGAAACACAGGTCTTATCCTCAAGAGCTTACGGCCAAGTAAACAAGAGAGAGCATCTGTGTAGAGAGATAGCCAACAATAATATCAAGATCTGTCAGTGAGAGGAAAGGGGAGAGGAAGGAAATGGACAAGGGACATGAGTGGGAAAGGAAGACGTACATGCATGAAATAGAAGGAATAAAACAAATATCTTTAAGTACATGATAACAACGGTTAACTAAGCACTGTGTTCCCAGCACAGTGCTGTGCTTTACACACATTATCTTATTTGATGGTATTTGTGACCTTTTCTCACAACTCCAGGAAGAAGCTGCAATAATCCGTGGGTTAGTACCTGCCTTCAAAGACTTACCTCTAGGAAAAGTAACTGAGCAAAAGTTTATCTTTAAAGAGTGACAAGCCAGTGCCTGTGGTTTGATAACAGTGAGTCAATGGCAGAAACTCTGGCATAGAGCTTTTTATTCTAGGAGCGTTGTCTGGCATCTTGTCAACTTTGCTTTGAATGTCCCCTCATACCTGGCTCAGCACCCTGGACAGGACAGGTGCCCACTTTCATCTGTGGGTCTGCCTCAGATTCTAAATTCTTATGTGTGGGGTGACCCTGCATTGTTGTCATTCGTGAGTGACCGAATCCTTACCCTTCAGTCTATCAGCACTTTAGGTTCCCAAGACGCTGGACTGAACAAGGCCAGACAATACCCACGGTGCACCTGTGGCTGATATGTCCTTAACATGTTCAGTCATAAGAACTCTCCTTACTTCTCCACGGGCCCATAAGTTCCTCCAAGTGCAAAGTCCGCCTGAAGCGCAAAAGCACAGTGGAGTTGAGAAATTAGTGATGCAAAGGTGGTCAGACAGTGGTAGAGGACAAGAGAACAAAAGCACTTGTCATGCCAAAGACATTTCACCCCGAGCAGGCCAAACCTTTGTCTGCCAGCTTTGAAAACGCTGGCCACAATACATGCTCGGTTTGCCAGGATAAAAGGTATTCTATTGTGGAACTCTCTCTAGGCTCAGGGAAATAATTATTAACTGTGGCTTCCATGGGCTAGGATTATGCCAGGTGGAAAAAACCATGGGCTTTAATCTGCTTGATCTGAAATGTCAAATTGGGCCTAAACACTTCCTAGTGCTCTTAGTGCTGCTGGGGAAGCCAAGCTCTTCATGCCTTAGCCCTTCTGTTCACAAGTCAGCCTTTTCTTCTACATTTCCATGTTAATTACAACTCTTTGCAAGGGAGAGAATAATTGTTCTGGCTATTATGTACTATCAACAGGCCATTTTCAAGCTTTTACCCAAAATTCAGTGATTAAGCCTCAGTCGGCATGCCTTCTGGATACTGTCGCTTAGCCCTTTATACTTGCTGAGTAGACAATAGTTCTGTGGTTCTGAGATTGGAAAAATAGAAGGCCTCCTTCCACCTTTAATCTCTGTGACTACAGAACTCGGAGGGGGGAAGACCAGAGATGAGTCCTCCTCCTGGGACCAAAGCAGACTCTAACTCACTTCCATTAAAGAGACCGAGAAAACCATTCAGAGGCACATGGAAAACAAGCTTGAAGCAACACTTGTCACATTGGGAAGCTGGGCACAGCCATGCCGGCACAATGGACTTTCAGGAATGAGGCCGGTTGGTTGCACAAAGCAATAAAATAAGACCTGAGCCAGAGGAGTACGAGGACATTGGCCTCTCCAGATGGAGACTCTCAATGGTGGTGTATGCTGCTATGCATGCCAGCATGATGGTGGCTTGTCACTACCGTTCCTTTGCCATCAGGAGCATGGCTCTCATGCATGGGAGGTCACTAAACCAACAAAAAACACCAATTCATTACCTTTGTCTGTCACTTAACTCAATATACTTTTTCGAAATCAGGAAGATCATTTTCCAAGAGTAAAAAGCATCTGTGTAACTAAGCTCTCAAGGTATAGCAAATATTGTGTCATAAAGAGTCTGACTCCATTTTTGATGTTTGCTGACAGTTTTCAAGGCCCAACCCTCCCCTGCTCCCTACCCCATGGCTGAGCAAGCTGATAAGAAAGCCCAGTGATCTCTCCTTTGACACCAGCAGCAAATTCAAACCATGCAAGCCACAGTCTGGGTCTAGGAAACTGTACCCCAGCCACACCCCATGACCACCATAAAACCTCCCTTCTCTGCCTTCTCAAAGCAGAATGTCAGACCAGCTTGGGCGCCTGCCTTGCCCTTGCCAGAAACCCTCAATGTGTGTACTATAGACTTTTCTCACCTTCTTGGTGCATGTGTGAAGTGATCACAACTAGTATGAGGTAGGGGTCCACTCTACCTCCATGGATTGACCTCAGCACATTGTTTAAAATGTGTAAGAGCAAATACTGTTTAAAAAAATGTGACTTGGGGGGAAAAAAAAGGAGGGGGGATGCCTGGGTGGCTCAGTTGATTAAGTATCTGCTTTAGGTTCAGGTCATGATCCCAGGGTTCTGGGATCGAGTCCCACATTGAGCTCCTTGCTCAGGAGGGAGCCTGCTTCTCCCTCCACCTGCTCTGTGTGCTATTCCCCTGCTTGTGCTCTCTCTATGAAAAATTAATAAATAAAACCTTAAAAAAATTTAAAAACTTGACTTGGGGAGATTTCCAAGATATAGTCAAGCTTAGAAAGCAATTTGCAAAACATCATGGATTGTATAATTCCATTTATATAAAAATAAGAATTACATATAGTGTATGTTTATATATATAAATGTAATATTGTATATACATATATATAAAAATGTACATAAATGTGTGTATATATATACACATACACACATATGCATATATAATCTAAAGAAAATGAACTGAAATCTGTTAACTCACTCCTGGGCAAGGGGATAGAGAATAAAGAGATTAAAAGGTCACCATCATGTTTCAATCTGCATACTTATGTTAGGCTTGAATCATTTATCATAGATGTATTCTATTTGTCTAAGGCACTACCAATAATTAAAGTAAAATAAAATAAAATAAAATATGAAGTCTAGGGGTACCTGGGTGGCTCAGTCAGTGGAGTGTCCCACTCTTGGTTTCAGTTCAGGTCATGATCTCAGGGTCATAAGATCAAGTCTTGCGTCAGGCTCCATGCTGAGCATGAAGCCTGCTTGAGATTCTGTCTCCCTCCCTCTTCCTCTGCCCATCCACCCCAAATATGTGCGTGTGTCTGTGTGTATGTGTGTGTGTGTCCTATAATAATTTTTTAAACTAATTTTAAAATGATTTTACTCATCAGATGGGGAAAAACTTTTTGAGGGGGTACCCCACATTGAGGGGGATGTAAGGAAATGGTACACTCTGCATTGCCAGTGAGCTGTCGAGAAAACTGATTAATATATTTAAAAAGACTCAAAAATTATCAAATCCTTTGACCCAATAAACATGAAGTTTATAGGGCTTATGGTTAACACAGCAGCCCCTGCTCCAACATTTCCTGTCTCCCTAAGACCATTCCTCAGATTCCACCTCTCTCTGCTCTTTGATAGTTTTTTTCTGATGTGTCACTCCATGTTTTTCTTTTTTAAAGATCTAATTTATTTATTTATTTATTTGAGAGGAAGATTGAGAGACAGCACAAGCAGGGGTAGGTTGAGGGCCAGAGAGAAGCAGAATCCCTGCTGGGCAGGGAAACCCTCCAACCCCCTAACACAGGGCTCAATCCCAGAACCTGAGCTGAAGGCAGAGGCTTAACTCACTGAGCCACCCAGGCGCCCCCATATTTTTCCATATTATGCTTATCCTGCTACTTCTTGGTTCATCAGTTTTAGATGTACGTTGATCTTACTATGGTGGCTGAGACTTCAACTCTCCTGCATCATGATCTCCACTCATCCTTACTTCCTGTCCCCTCTTCCTCCAGTCCTGTTTTTTCACAATCTTTATTCTCTGTTATTATAACTATGCAGGTATTGGATTGAGTCAAAAAGGGAGCTATTTTTACGTTTCCTTTCATGTATAGTACTTTTCCTAAAAAGTTAATCATTGCTTCTTCTTTTTTCTCTCTCTTGTGTTTCCAGATGTTTAACTCCTCCTCACAGAATTTCCTAGGGCTTCCCTTTCCTGCTTCTCTCATGTTTGATGCATACTCATTTTTCTTGATCTTACTCTTTCTTTGTTTACTCCTTACTTTGCTTGAATGTATCTCCCAGTAGCCTCCTACTAAGGGAAAAAAGGAAGATCCTTTTTTTTTTTTTTTTTAAAGAACTGTATAGCTGGAAAGTTCTTTATAACGTCTTGTAATAATAATAAGGTAATCTCCCCACCTTTTTTATTTTTTCTCTTATTAGTTTGATGTTAGATGTTCTGCATTGATTTTCTAATTTCCTCCCAGTCTCCTCCATTTTCTGTCTCTTTTTGTTCTGTTTTCTGAGCATTCCTCAATTTCATTCTCCAATCCTTTTATTGAATTATTTATTCTGCTACCATATTTCTAATTTTAAGGACTCTTTCTAATTCCTTGATTTTTTTTATAGCCTCTTATGTTTGTTTTATAGAGGTAGTATCTTTTATTGCTCTGAAGATATTAAATATAGATTTTTGTTTGTTTTCTTCTGCATCGTCTCTGTTTTTTACGGGTCCTTTTTTTTTGTTTATTTGTTTGTTTTTCTCTTTAATGTCAGATGAGTTCCTCAAATATATAGTGATCCTTAGCTGAACATTCACATTTAAGGCCAGCGATTCGGAAGTTGCTGATTAGAAGCTCAGCGTTTGTGTGACTTGCCCACTATTGGAAGTGTGACATACGTGGGCATGGCTTGTCCACTTAGGAGCTAAACTGGAAGGTTTTTAGCTGTGAAGTAAACAAGGCTTTTGGTGAGAAAGAAATATCATCAGTATGAGATCTCGTCTCTGGAAGGATTATGTTTCTCCAAAAATTGTCTAATCCCCCGGTGGGTGCAAGGGAATTTGGTGAAAAGACATCGCATGACCAGCTTACAGCATTCTGGAAAAGTAGGGCAGGGGAACACAGCCAAAGACTCAAAAGATTAGTACATTTCAATGGCCCTGCTTTCAGCTCTGTGCTCTACCCACTCCCTCCCCCCACCTTCTGTGGTGCCATTGCAAGTCCTGTGACACCTTGTGTTACTCCCAGAAGGAGACAGGCAAACTGATGGTAAAGCATGGAGCCTGAAGGAGGTGTTATGTTCCGGGGACGTTGTGCCATACTCAAAATTGTGGGGCTGGAGTCTTCTGTAAGACCAGTGTAGTTTATTGACACTTACGGTTTTCTAAAGATGAATCCTACTCTTAGGACTAACTCTGGCCAGCATAAGGAGATAAAATGTTGTAAGCTGGATAAAAAGTACCAGGCAGCAGCCTCACATAGAGCTATATTGCTAAAATAAATCTTCCTGGTAGCTGGTCTAAAGCTCACTGTTTCTGTGTATTGAATTTTAGCCTATTTTTATAGTCATGCATTCCTATAAAGACGCTTATTACAGACTGTGAAGACCTGATTATGAAGAGTAGCTGCAGAAAATGAATTATGCAAAGGAAAGATCTTGCATCCTTAATAAATATACTTGTTAACAAATATGCAGCAAAGAAACAACAGGCTAAGAACCACTACCCTAGAAATCAATGCTTATTATTCTAAGGAGCGGGTCATTTAGAAATAAACTGTCTCATGTGGCAAACGCACATGAATGACATCTTGTATACTAACTCCATCTTAGCACTGTTATAATTGCCTATTAATCCATCTACTTCCCTTCCAGATTCTTAGTTCTGAAACCATAGATGGGGCATCTATTATGTGCCCTCCCCAATGTTCAGCACAGTGCTGGGTGCATGGCATATGCTCAATAAATACTTGCTGCAGGAAGGAATGGTTTACAATGTCTCTATTAAACCATCTCATCAAACTTGCCTCACTTCTCATTCCAACTTCTAAATAGTCTAGGGGTAAGTATGGTTGTATAAGGGGGGAGAGAGTGGATACGGATCAAATTGTCAAATGAATTTAACTGCTTTCATGTATCTAACCCTGTTTTTTGGAACTTGAATATTGAAAGCACAACTCTGCCTACTTAGATGTATTGAGAGAAATGTACGTTGATACGATCACTGTAGCAAACTTTTTAAAGTTGAATTTACGTACTCTGTCTACTATCCATTCCATTCCTATAATCTTGAGGAACTCTTGCATATGCGCTCAAAGGGATGTGCACACAAATGTCTAGTGCAGCTTTCTTTATAATACCAGAGAAATGGAAACACCTAAGGGTCAATTGACAGGAGAATGAGGAAATGATAAAATAGTGACTGAGTTGACATGAACTCATGAGGCAGGAAGCAGACTCCTTTCTGAGCAGAGAGCCTTGATGTGGGGCTCGATCCCAGGACCCTGAGATCATAACCTGAGCCGAAGGCAGAGACTTAACCCCTGAGCCACCCAGGTGCCCCAAGATGTATCTATTTCTTACTATAAATTAATATAAATGTAACATAATATAAATAAGCATAAAATATGTTTTTACCTTAAATTTTGTGTATCCATGTGTAATATCTCCTACTGGGTCTCTTCTGTGGAGAACCTTGACTAATACAAAACGTAAGCATTGGTGATAAAGTATATAAAACCACATACAGTGGAACTTCAGAATCATACCTATAAAGCTTAAAAAGAAGGAAAATTGAACAATATCATGTTAAGAGATGGATACACATAGGGAAAAAGTATTTTTAAAAGGAATGGTTAGGGACGCCTGGGTGGCTTAGATGGTTAAATGTCTGCCTTCAGCTCAGGTCATGATCCCAGGGTCCTGGGAGTAAGCCCCATATCCGGCTCCCTGCTCAGTAGGGAGCCTGCTCCTCCCTGTACCCCTCCCCTGCTCATGCTCTCTCTGGCAAATAAATAAATACAATCTTTAATAAAAAAGGAGTGGTTAAGCCCCATATTTGTGAATTCACATTACCTCTGTGCAAAGAATCAGAGGAAGGAAGGAAGCTTAGGCTTTCCTTTTATGTGGTGTTGATAATGTTCTAGTTCTTAGCTAGGGTGGTAAGTTTATGAGTACTCATTTTATTACTATACCTTCTTTTTTTTATGTATATTAAACACCATCTTTTTAAGAAACAAATATTCTGTGATTAAAATTTTTTTAAATAACAAATCTTACAGGCACCTATATAAAAGAACATTGTGCTGAGCTCCTTTTGTTGGCTTAGCCACTGTTTTTAACATAAAATATTTCCTCTTGCAAGCCTCTGTTCCTTTTTCTTTAGCAACACTCTTTCCTCTTTTATCCTTGTCCCACTTGTACTTTTCACAGCTTCTAATCCATTAACCACTCTGACATATGGATTTAAATGCCCTTCTTATTACACTGTTGGATTCAACTTCTCCAGGTCTGATTTTTCCAACTCTGTTTCATAATCAGTAGCTTTTCCTGTAGCCCTTATTTTCAACTCCCTCATCTGGTTAGACTGCATTTCCCTTATATCCATCTTGCCCAGACCCTGAGTTACATCCCAGGAGAGTACAATATCCCCTGTGGACTCCACGGGCTTTGATTACTTCTCCTCTTAACCTTGTTCTTTTGGTTAAGTCATTCTTCTTAGGCTAACGTTCACACCAGTTCTCCCAAGTTTCTTTCCTCCAACTCTCTCTTTGACCTTCTCTAATCCGGCTTTTACCCACTTCTCTCTATTGAAACACAAAGCTACCAATTACACCCTCCCCAGGGGCTAAGCCTCCTGGCGGCTGCTCTAGCCTCAGCCCCCTTGACCTCACCACTGCCTTTGATCTTGTGAAACATTGTGTCGTTGGGTCAATTGGTAACTCCCACCAGGGACAGGCAGAATGTGGTCCTTGCCTGGAGTGTAGAGGAGTCAGCATGCAGCTGGCTAACTGGAGTAGTTTGCATGCTGCAAAGGAGCTCTCAGCTAAAAGAGGGGAGGCTTAAGATGAGAATTCGTTTTTCATTTAAAAGCTGAATAAAGGATTGAGCGGGCAGGCTCAAGTAACTTGAGGAAAGAAAAGAGCTGCCGATGATCAGCACATGCAGAACTTCTTTCAAATAATTTCTCAGCAATTTAACAAATAGTTGTAGAAAATGAAATTTTTGAGAGAATTTGAATTCCAAAGCTTGCTATAATAATTTGCCTCTGTGTTGTTGTTTTTAATTTTCTGAGCGGCCTATGTGGGTTTTAGTTTCATAGCTAAATATATGAGCAGCATATTTGGACTTTTTTATTTGATTGTTTTTTGTTTAGATTTAGAAAGAGCTGGAAATAATCTTTTGTTCTCTGAAATCATACTAACAAAAATTCCTTTATGGCCTTTATTGAAATTTATCATACATTAAGACAGAATGCATTATTAATAATATAATTGCATGAATTTGAGTTGGTAATATACAGTTGGATATTCAAGATATCCTCTCACAAAATATCTCCAAATTACTATTTTTGATTTATTTCTATAATTTCGTACCCTTTAGCTAAACGGGACTCTTTTCTCCCTTATGCCTTTACTTTCCCTCCTTATCTTTGCTCCTGAAGTTTTTTGGGTTTTTGTTTGTTTGTTTTTTCCTGACTTTAAGACCTCCTTGTTCTCTCATTTCCTCTGGTCAAAATTTCTCCCATTATTTGACCAGCAGTAATACTTGACTTGTACCCTTTCTGACCTTATTTTGTTTTGTATTATGCATTTGCTACATTATTTAAACTTCTATTTGAAAATAATTTCAAACTCACAGAAAAGTTGCAAAAATAATACAGAGCATAACACCCTTCTTTGGATACACAAATTTTAACATGAGCCATATTTGTCATCTCTTTCTTTGTCTGTATGCATGTGTTATGTACAATATTTCCCTTCTGAACTTCTCTAGGATAGGTTGCATCTATCACGTCCCTTTATCGCTTAACATTTCAGTATATATTTCCCAAGAATAAAGCTATTGCTTTATGGAACCATGGTACAGTAACCAACTTGAGGAAATTTAACCCTGATACTGTATTTTTTATCTAAGCAATCCATATTCCCATTTTGTTGGTTGTGCCAATAAAATCCTTTAAAAGCTTTTTTTTCTTTTTTTTTTACCTCCAGTGCAGAATCCAGTCTAAGATCACACATTGTATTTAGATGGCATTTTGTCTCAGTCATATCATTAGCTGGCACTGATTATTGCAACCAATAAGCATTCTGAAGGTTAGTCATGTGAAGAACATATATTTATATGTTCACAGTTATAACCTGTTCTTCATCACATTCTTCCCCCAGATTTAGCATCTACTGATGATTCTTGCCCAAATTATTATGACAACTGAAAAATGGTGAATTTCCAATTCTACTACCCCACTCACACTTATCTGTGAATTACCTTCTAAGGAAAAGCTCTCCCTTTCCCCAGTTTTTTAAACTATCTAATTATTACCAATATAGACTCATAGGTTTCTATTTTATTTACTGGGTCACTGTCCTTATTTAGTTTGATGCTTAAAATTGCCTCTGATCTGGCTAGTGAAAGTCTCTTCAAGCTGGATGCTTTTGTTAAGCCCATGCATTTGCAGATCACTTCCTTACTTTCCAGCCTAGCAAGATGATCCAGACTCACCTCCTGTCTTCTCAGACCTGCAATCAGCTATTTATTCATTCATTCCACAAACACTATTTTAGTACCTGCCATGTACCAGGCACTCTTCTAGACTTCACCAATATGACAGTAAGCAAACCTAGCCATTGTCCTTTTCTTTTTTTTTTTAAGATTTTATTTATTTATTTGACACAGAGAGAGATCACAAGTAGACAGAGAGGCAGGAAGAGAGAGGGGGAGAAGCAGACTCCCCGCCAAGCAGAGAGCCCAATGTGGGGCTCGATCCCAGGACCCTGAGATCCTGACCCGAGCTGAAGGCAGATGCTTAACCTGCTGGGCCACCCAGGTGCCCCGCCATCGTCCTTTTCTTAATGGGATTTACAGTTAAGTGGACGATATGGACATTAATGGTTTCTTTTCCCATGTCTCCCATTCATTCATCCTATCCCTGTGTGGGAAAATCCATGTATTTCTCACAAACTGGACTGCGTGCTTACTGAATGAGTCATAGTTTTGTTTTGTTTTGTTTTCTGGTTATCTCTAAATTTCTCCTTGTCAGAGTCTGGAGCAGGGTAATCCTGCAGGCTTATAAGAAGTAGCTCTGAGTCTAAAGCTGTCTTGAGTCAGCAGGGAAGGTTTTTACAAGAAACTCTGTCCTGGAACCAGAGTGCATTACAGTGTCTCTCGCTCACCCACTGTAGTGCCGACTTGCTGGGCACAAAGCTGGCAGGAGGAGCCATGTGGCATTGGCTCCTATGAACACAGGGCATTGGACCAACACTTTACACAAGAGTCAGTAATGTCCACATCAGAGGTCTTGGTTGTGTGGAAAAGTCACAACTTCTCCAGTCACAGGTTGAATGAGTCTCCATTCATTCCCTTGTTCCCTATGCTTCAGCCACAATGGTTTTCCTTCCATTCCTTGAAAACGCCAAGCTCCACCACATCACAGACTCTCTTGTTCTTCTCCATACTATTGTTTGTTTGTTTGTTTGTTTGTTTGTTTGTTTCAGTAGGCTTTACACCCAAAATGGACTTGAACTCATGACCCTGAGATTGAGAATCTCATACTCTACCAATTGAACCAGCCAGGCACCCCTACACTATTCTTATCTTTCACATGGAAGACGTCATCTCTGGCCATCCCACCAAGACCCTGTTCATTCCTTTAACATTATCTTTACAGTCTGAAACACAGAACCTTGAATAACATGGCAGGAAGCTTGGATTTGTATGCAAGGACAATAGGCTCTGAAAAAAGAAGAAAGAGAAGAAGGAGAAGAAGGAGGAGGAGAAGGAGGAGGAAGAGGAGGAGGAGGAGGAGGAGGAAAAGAAGAACCATTATGACATTTAAGGTGATTGACTATAGATAAACCTCTCACTTGAGCTATGAAAAATAACAACCTAGACAAAAAAAGTTAGTACATTTACCTCTATAATTTAGAAGATTTTCTTGAAATCTGAAAACCTAGAAATGAACAAATCATTGCATACAAGTTCAAAATAAATGAAATGTCCCATGGTGACACTTTAAGCACAACCTCTTGTCTTATTTGGGGATGCAACTTCCTGCTTTGTTCATGCTATTTTAAAGTATTAGTGTGACTGTTAGGTACACCTCAGGGACTTTTGAGAATGTAATTTACAACATTTAATATAGATGAAATGTGAATGCTTTTCATACCCAGTTGTGCGAAACTGAATGCATAAGAGCGGATGACTGAAAGAAGTGTATCTGTGTTAGCAATGCTCAATTCTGAAGACCTTTCCATGACCCTACTACCTTCTCTTGTTTATCTAGTAAGTGGTGGAAAGCAGTAAAATGTCCCAGAAGAAAAGGTATTCTGGAGACTTCTAAGCATATAAGTTGTGGGAAGCTGAGGCTTAGAGAAAAACGTAATCAATTCATCTGGAAATTGAACAGTAAAATAATCAAATTGTGATCACTTTACTCACCAACAGATTTAAGTATCTGTAATCAAGAATGGACAGATTGTCTCTCTAAAAAAAGTAGATATGAAGAAATGATTAGCATAAACTTCTTTCAAAATATTTTTTTTCTGATGATAAAATAATTCATGAAAAAAATTTGAAATCTTGAATTGCAAAAAGAATGAAATAAAGTAAATTTGCTATAATCCCACCCTCCAAATATACTAACAATTATTATCATTTTGATATGGGAGTCAGATGATAAAGAGAATTCTACAATCTGACTTTTGTAATCACTTTCTATTCTGAGCATTTCTCCTTATCCTTAAATAATCTTTAAAGTCATGATTTTTAGTACCTACATATTATTTCAGCATACACATACACCTGATTTATTCAACAACTTCCTGGTTTAGGGAAATGTTAAGTTGTTTGCAATTGTTAGGCATAGTGAACCATATTTTGGATTTCTGGTGCAAAAAAAAATTTAGCCTTCTGCTTCCTCAAATCCTGCTAAAATTTCAGGAAAGGGGCATTAATCCCCGAGAAAAAACAGAGTGTGAGAGGAGACCTCAGTAAATTAGAGATCTTAATATATTCCTTGGAAGATTGAAAGAGGACAGAGAAGGGATGCCTGGGTGTCTCAGTCAGTTGAGCAACTGCCTTAGACTCAGGTCATTCTCCCAGGGTTCTGGGATCGAGTCTTGTATCAGTCTTCTTCCTCAGCAGGGAACCTGCTTCTCCCTCTGCCTGCAGATCCCCCTGCTTGTGCTCTCTCTCAGGCAAATTAATAAATAAAATCTTTTAAAAAAAGAAAAAAAGAAAGAGGATAGAGGAGTCACTGGCTATGGAAATATCTTGCTATTTCTTCATTATAGATAACCTTCATTATAGGTAACCTTTCTTAAGTATCTCTCCCTGCAATACCCGTGTAAGAATGACAACACACCTTGAATTTGACATTACATGTCAAATATATTTCAATTTAATTAATAGTTGATCAATTAATTACTTTTCTTTCACCCTTTAAAAAAATGACATCATTGACCAAGTTAAGAATTAATAAGTTCTCAAAGGGCCACCTGCAAAGAGGGTGGATGGGTCAAGTAGAACTCTCAGACAGAAGAGAGAATATACTGGTTGGTCATTGGTTATTTGCGAAGGCCTTTTATTTTTCATGAGAAGTAAGATGTAGTGTGTAGGCCTATCCTGTACTGTGGTCTTCCTCTCCTCCTTCCAACTCTCATTCCTCATCCCTCTGTCCAGTTTCTCGAGTTCTCATTTTGGTTCGTAAAGCAAAAACTTGCCTTTTTTGGGTAAACATCCATTCCAATCTACTATTCTCTGGTATTTCATTTCACTAGACCCTACCTCCCGTCCACTGCCCTTTTAATTTGCATGCAACATAGATTATAAATATCTCATTTTATTCGGTACATATGTTGAAAATCTTTAACCACACAGTTTATTGCTTTATGGTAGGAACTATAAGTCTATTTATGTGACTTTGAAAGTAGCCCAGCTTGCACCAGCAAGTCTAATAAAAGCTTCTGATGATAGAATAAGTGGTTCTTATTATGTTTAAATCTGAGTGCTTGGTTTTTGACACTTTTCTTTGGTGTAGGTAACACACTCTTGAAGGCTTTCTACCTCTATGCTAGAGTAGCTCTTCTATTACTGCATTTATCACTTCATACTGTAACTATTTGTTCACAGAACTGCTTTACATGTAGCCTATGAGATCACCAAGGTCAGGAACTGTCTTTTCATTCCTTCAACACATATTTGGTGAGCACCTGCTACATATCACCCAGTGTGTTATGAACAGGAAATACAATGATGACACAAAGTAAACGCGGCTTATTTAGGCAAATGCAGTGTGGCCAAACCCCAGGCTAGTGTATTACTTACCCATTGCCACAGTAATGCTATATGACAAACTACTCCAAAACTCAGTGACTTACAATAACCAAAATGCATTCTCATGCCATGAGTCTGCAGGTTCTCCATAGTTTGCGGGAACCAGGCGGGACCCCTGGGGGAGGTTCTGCATCAGGCCGGAGGATGGCTGGCACTGCTTCCTCACTGTGACTTGGGTTCAAGTCTAAGACACTTGCATTTATCCTAGGGCACAGGCTTCTTAGAGCTTGCTCTCCTCATGGTGGATCACTGGAACACAAAATATCAAATTCATGGAGCAGGCAAAATGTCTGCTCCATGATGTTCATTAACTTTCCATTGACCCAAGCAAGTCTCATGACCAAGATCAACATCAGTGGAGCAGGAAAGAGCCTCATGTGCAAGGACACTGCAAGGTTACATGGTAAAGGGTGAGATTTATATTTCCAATAGGAAAGTGCAGAATGTAAACAATCTACGACACTAGATCACTGTTTTTCTTACAGCAGATCATCATACCCTATAGAGCTCTCTTTTAAATTATTCATCATAAATAACTTGTTCAGTATTTGTCTCCCCGCTCTTCTGTAAGCTCTATAAAGACAGAGATCCTGGGCCACCTGGTGGCTCAGTCGTTAAGCATCTGCCTTCGGCTCAGGTCATGATCCCAGGACCCTGGGAGCACCGCATGGGGCTCCCTGCTCAGTGAGAAGCCTGCTTCTCCCTCTCCCACTCCCCCTGCTTGTGCTCCCTCTCTCACTGTGTCTCTCTCTGTCAAATAAATAAATAAAATCTTAAAAAAAAAAAAAAAAAAAAAGAGATCCTGGGGATGTCTGGGAAGCTCAATCAGTTGAGCTCCTGACACTTGATTTCAGCTCAGGTCATGATCTCAGGGTTGTGGAATCAAGCCCATGTCAGGCTCTGCCCTGCTGGAGATTTTCTCTCTCCCTCACCCCTGCCCCTTCCCCCTGCTTATGTGTGCACACACACTCTCTGTCTCAAATAAATAAACACAAATCTTAAAAGAAATAAAAATCCTGTTTTACTCATTATTACAAAATCATTCTTTACACATAGTAAATGCTCAATAAATGAATACTGGGGTAAATTGAATTGGTAAGCGTCATGATATGGACATCTGGAGAGCTAATAGATCCTAAGGAACAGAGGTTCATACCATTTCCTGCTCGTTGTCATCACCTCGGGAACTTTAAATACTACATGCCTATGCTTCATCCAGAGCATTCAAAAGAAACCTTCCAGTTTTAATTTCTGAAAGTGGACATGGGGCTTCATTGAGTCCCCAGTGCATTCCAGGTGATTGTAACACACAGCCAGGGATGAGACTCACTGAGCTGGGGCCACCTGACGTGGATTAGTGCGGTCAGGGAAGATTTCATGAAGTACGAGGTATTTAAGCAGAGGCTTCCCCGGGGGCTGGTAAGTAGGTTTTGGCCCAGCGTGGGGGCAAGGGCAGGGTGGAGGAAGGTGGAGGTTTTTACCAGAGGCCACCATGTGTGCCAAGGAATGGAGGTAAAAGAGAGCTGTTTTACCCGGTGTCTGGATAGGGTGAGGTGAGCGAGGTGGAGCCTGACAACTATTTCCTGGGCAGAATTCTTAGATAAAATGGCTAGAAAAGCTCCAGAGTTGAGGGGAGAGCTTTCCCCATTGGAAGCAGAGGTCTCTCAGGAAAGGTTCTGCCCAGTCTGAGTAACTTCCCTTGGCTGCTTGCCCGGGTGAGGCTTTTGTTTGGTGCCCTTTCGCTCAAGTTTATTTTTGCTGTTGTTGCTATTACGCCAAGGTCTTTCCAACTCTTCTTTGTTTATGTAACTCTCTGGGCAGACATCTCCCATCTAGGTTGTGACAATCTTTCCAGGCGGCGTTTTTTGTTCATGATGACTGCTGAGTTACATTTTAATAATAGACAAGCATGTGTACTTTTTTTTTTCAAGTATAAACACATGAAATAATCATACCAAGAACCTCTCTGCTTTAAGAAACAATTCCTCTTCGAGATAGACTTTATGCAGCTCAATATTCTCCCCATACAAATCCATGTGATGAATTAATTTCAGATTTTTTTAATCAGTAAAACTTTGTTGCTCTTGTCAAAGTGATTTACTTACTTGCATCCAATAATGAGAAATATTTATCCATCATGTTTTATTTCTTGTCTCTGGAAGCTTAGAGCTAAAATTGTAGGATTCAATATTAGCCAGGTTTGGGACATCATTCTCCACCCGCCTATCAAATTTTAATTTTTTTTTTTTGCTTTTATTTTTAGCAATTCTGCTCTATATGTGTCTTCAGTGGTAATCTACCTTAAATACCTTTTGAAGAAGCTGACACATTGCCAGGTAAGGTAATCAGAACATTTACTAGATACTGTAGCAAATGACAAGGTGTAGGACTCATTCACTGTCCCTGAATTCCTCATCTACTAAATATTCCCAGAAGAATTTGTCTGCAAATAAGAATAGTAGTGAAAGACTTGTAACGCCTAGGCCTCAAATTATCTTGACAGTAGGCCTAAGGCTAAAAATGTATTTCTCTGCATCCTATCTTAAAATCAAAGTTCTAACCATTTTTTAATTGAATTATTCCAACGATATACAGAGAGATGTATGGATGCATAGGCACACATCTGCAAAGGTGGCAGTAGTAAATACTACTGATTACCATCATGGTGAAGGCTGGCACATGTGAAATGTTTGTTTTTCGCAGTTCCAGTTGGAAGGTAATAGGGCACGGGCAGTGAAAGGGTAAATGCATAAATAATTGTTGCCTGCTGCCTTTTGCAGCTTTCCAGAGCAAGTAGTAGAAATTTGAAATCAAGTAATTTTGAGCCCTGTCATTTTGCAACAGAGAAGAAAGTCTAAGAAAACTGAGCACCCTCCTCCAAGAAGTTACGAATACAGGGTTCAATAAACCAACAAAGGGAGACTTTCCAAAGAAAGTTCTGTCCTTCTGGATCCCAACATTAGGGCTGTCCTCCAACCTCCCTCTTTTGAATAAAAGAGTAATTTTTTTAAAAAGATGTTATTTATTTATTTGACAGAGAGTGAGCACAAAAAGGGGGAGAGGAGGCAGAGGGAGAAGCAGGCTCCTTGCTGAGCAAGGACACCCCCCCCCCCCCCCCACGTGGGGCTCCATGTGGGGCTTGATCCTAGGACCCTGGGATCATAACCTGAGCCAAAGGCAGATGCTTAACTGACTGAACCACCCAGGCGTCCCCAAAAGAGTAATTTTTTAAAAAACCCTCTGAAAAATACTTCTTGTCACAATTCTACCTTCTGAATTTAATTAGCAATTTTATTACCTTCATTTTATTAACCTCTATTAATCATGAAAAACATATTACCGCATTCCATTGATCTTCTGGTCTGAATTTGTAAGGGAAAGCCTTCTTATTTCTATTTACTAACATGAATGAAAAAGATTTAAAGCAAGACACTCAGCATAGAAAACTCATAAACTTCCACCAAAATAATAAGCAGTTTCGGAAAAGCAGATGCATCTGGATTGCATTGGTAAATGGTGCTTAGTTATAGACCAGTCAATATGGTTAATGTTAATTGTAATGTACTCTGGTCAAAATTGTACTTTATCTTAATTTCTTCTGATTTATGTCATTTTCCACAAAGTAATTCTGAAAACTTTAAGCTTATTGCATTTAGTTCCTACTAAAGGAAGACTGACATGATTTAAATATCCTTTTATCCTGGGTATTCAGATATCAGGTTACATATGCTGTCAGTTCGGAATGAACTGATGTTTACTAGATCATACACCACCTGCCCCAGACTTCCAGTAACATAGCTCAAAATACCAGTGATCGACAGGGCTTGACCTAGGGCATATTTATAGAAAACACCACAAGCATTTGTCTCCAGAGGCAATATCCTTTATGACTGCCTGTGGAAATATTTATAATGCGTGTAGAGTGCCTTGATCATTTTGTTCAGTAAACAATGCATTTACAAAATGGAAGAAGAATGAAAATTCAATTTTTTTTTTTTTTT
The DNA here is from genome assembly GCF_002288905.1 of Enhydra lutris kenyoni. Taxonomy (NCBI): domain Eukaryota; kingdom Metazoa; phylum Chordata; class Mammalia; order Carnivora; family Mustelidae; genus Enhydra; species Enhydra lutris. Next base: position 16,592,223 of record NW_019154099.1, read on the forward strand.
AATTTGATTACGAGTCTCCAGTGAACTATTCTGTGGTTGCTCTTTATATACACGTTCCTATTCCTTGGGACAAATGCAGAAACTGCAGGAGCCAGAGCCATCACATGCTATTCTAAAGAACCCAGAAAGTTTCTAAACTTCCTGCTTCTGTAGATGTAAAAAAAAAAAAAAAAAATCCTGCTGATCCCTACTAGGCAGTAGCATATCAGATGATTGCATAACACCTCCTTGTGCTGAGTTCCACTTCCTCCTTCTCCCCCCACCTTCCCCTTCCCCATTTAGTTCACATTTACCTTTATAGAAATTTTTGGCTAGATAATTCACATACTTTGGGGAAAAATAAAGCTTAGCAAAATGCCAGGTTCTATACTAAGACATTTACAGAAGAGAATCCAATAATTTCCTGTAGTTATTCTTCCCAACATAGTATGGAAATGCATTCAGCAGTTTAATTTTCTTTTCCTTCTCTTGCCAAAATTATTTATTGCTGAAAATTGAGGAGTTATATTATAGTGATTATTCCTTTTAGTTTAAAACTTCAGTTTGATAGTAATCTTAAAAAAAAAAAAAATCCCACAAAGTTTAAATGTGGTTTGGAAAGGCAGCAGAGGGATTTGAAGAGAACAGATCTGATGAAAAAGAAAAATGTTTTAGCGTTTTCAACTGACCAGAGTGGAATCAGTGGAAAACAGAAGTCTCCAAAGGAAACTGCAACAAAGTAAAAAGGGTTTATAAAAGAATACATAGCCATTTTGAGAGTGGTGTTGGAAAGGATAAGGTGATATTTTTTATCTGAGACTGTAATGAAAAGACCAGAATTACAGATTTGATGCCTCTGTGAGAATCAAACTTTTCCATGACATCAAACTAGACTTCCATCCCTGGCAAAACATCTTGAAAAAGTGGGGAAATATGGAACTGAGTATACAGAGTTGCCATGACAGTTTGTGGGAAAATGTTGCATAATTAAGGGTCAGAGTGATCATGTTAATTGAGAACTGTTCCCTCAGACTAATCTGAATGATTATTAGAGCTGAAGGTTTCCTAGCTATTCGACACTCTACAGACAGGAAGTAAACAAATTATGGCAAAATCTACTCCTTGTTGCTGTCTGCGGAGATTGTTCCACCATCAGTTCCACAGCCATGATTATTGTCAGCAGCCAAAGTGTACCCGAGCAAACAGTATGGTGTGATGGGGAGACACACACAGGGAATGAGGTGAGACCTCGCCCCCTTCTCTGCTCTTCACTAACCAGCCATTTGATGTCCTATTTGGGAAGCCCTATAAACTCCCTTTTAGTTTCCTCAGCTCTCACAAAGGAATAATAAGTCCCTTATCTACCACCTCACTGGGTTGTTAGGAATATCCAATGATCTGAATTAAGTAAAAGAGCCTTAGAAAAGATTAAAAGCACTTACAAATGTAAGAGATGGATACTGTATTGATCACAGGTGCCAGAGACCATTCTTGCATCTGCTCAGGGCTCGTCTTTCACAGCAGTTGACAGCATTGATATTAGTTATATTTTTCAAACTTCATCTTAACACATTCTGATTTCAAAAATAGTACCTGAGATGGTTTTTGCAAAGGGTCTTGCCTTTTGTCCTTGTGTTGCTATAAGTAGAAAAGTTCTGCTGTAGAGACTTTCATTTTTAGTATTTGGAAGACTTTGGGAAGAATTCCAATTCAGAGACAAGTTTTGAATCTCCACAAATATTTCAGTGGTGATGATAACAATAATATTTACCTACCTGCATTGATAAAAACCTTGATTTCCCTTAATGGTCATGTCCTGTGTCTACTGCAGTTCAAAAGAGACCAAGCAATACTTCCTGGGAAAAGCCAACTGGCCTCAAACAGGTTCCCATAGAGAGGGAGAACACTGGTCTGGTTTTCAAGGGGCTTGGTCATGGATATGGAGGATGGAAATTCAGGGTTAGTATATCAGAAGTCACTGGGCTCAGGCACATGAGTCATACCAACTCAACTCATAAGTCTGTCATTAAAAATCTAAAATGTCAATTTATTAACTTATAATCAAAACTAACTCTTCATGGGTAGATCTGGACACACAATGCTCATCAGAAGGTTGTTTGATAGATCTGGAATCAGAAACTTACTGCCTAACCTGAATGGTTGCCAAGTCACTAGAGTTCTATGGGACATCTGTGCATCAGAGGTTAGGTCCTTGGGCTCATGGTTCAGGAAACCCAGTATTTTAGACAGAGCTAGAGGTAGAAAGTCTATCTTTGCCCCCCTTTGACCTGCTCTAGTGTTTGTCAATTGGCTTTCAGATTAAGATTTTTTTTTCTTTTGTCATATGAATATTTTCTCCTCGGGTTTAGCCTGGGAGGTATTCTAACTCTTTAAAGTAATCCTATATCTTTGCTCTGATATATTAAATGTTTTTCATAGAAACATTTGGAGGGTAATTTTTCCAAGTTCTCAGCTGTACCTCACTGTTGCCCCATGTAATATACCATCAACCATTCTTCCTCATATTTCCCTGAGCTTGGTCTATCCTCTTAAACTTCTGGGCCTTTGAACATGATTTGGTCTGAAATGCTCACCATACCCAATAAACTCCTACAAAACTTTCAGTACCACTTTAAAAGTCCATTCCTCTGTGCCCACATGGTAGGCATGGGCCCGTGGTCCCTAAAAGAGCTACATTATAAAACTCAATTGTTCTGTGGGACTTAAGTCACTTCGCTGGCACAGCCCTTCCTCCAAGGGAGAAAAATAGTTTGCAAGGGTGACAATGTAGTAACCAATCTTCAAGGAACCATTCTAGTTCCATAGGCCCACAGGAACTATGACATCCTCTTGGCCTAGGGGATTTTATTTCATCAAAGAAAAAAGGTTTGGTCGTTAATCACCTTAACACTTTGAGATTCAAGAATAGTCCCAGCCCTAGTGGCTTACATTGGTCATTGCAGCTAACATTTACCATGTGCTTACTACATGCTAGGCAGAGTGTAAAGCATCTTGTATGGATTATTTCATTAACCTTCACAATAACCTTATGATGTAGGGGGTTTAATTATTCCAATTTATAGATAGGGAAACTGATGGTAAGAACAGACAAGTGGTAGGAGGTAGAGCCAGGACATAAATCTAATGAAATCTTTTTTTTTTTAAAGATTTTATTTATTTATTTGACGAGAGAGAGAGAGAGAGACAGCGAGGAGCGAACATGAGCAGGATGAGTGGGAGAGGGAGAAGCAGGCTTCCCGCTGAGCAGGGAGCCCGATGCGGGGCTCGATCCCAGGACCCTGGGATCATGACCTGAGCCAAAGGCAGATGCCCAACCAACTAAATCACCCAGGTACCCCTCTAGTGATATTTAAAACAGTGCGGTGACCAAAAAAGGTGTTCCATTACCAAAAAATTTATTTTTCCCATGGAAATTGTCCCTGTAGTACGCCTGATCCCTACTGTAAAGATAGATCTAGGTGTTCCACAGTGGCGAAGCCTCTTGGCAAGATGTGGGCAAATAAAAAGTCAGGAGGTGTAAAAACTTAGACTCTCTTGATGTAGGCATAGGCCCAGGGATTCCCTGGATCAGCTATATCTCCCAACAGACAACTTTCTCAGCTGCCATAGAGCCATATACACAGGGATCTACTGATTGGTGCTCCAGGCTATCCAGGAGACTGTTGCACAACAAGGAAGTATTAAGATTTGAACTAAAAAAGGGGGGTTTTGTGCCCTATGAAGCCATAATTTTTTAAAAAATTGTCTAATATTCAAAGAGTTTTCTCATAATTTCTAGACTATTAGACGTCTGCCTGTATCTATGCACATTTTCTACTCCCAAGCCTCTAGGGTGATAAAGTTGTACCACTGAGCACCCTGAGGAAAGAACATTTTACCTCACCCAGTATTCCAGGGTTAGAGATGGCAAACTTTTTTCCTTCTAGAAAACCAATAAAGGGCTTTTGTCCTAAACGGACCACAATCCTAGTTCTATAGCTGTACTTTCAGCCACAGTATTTGCTCATCCAGAGGAAGCTGCTGTATGGGTTACTGCCCGCTCCCACTGGTACTCAGCCAGCTGTAGGAACTTAACTATTGCTCATGATGTCCTTCTGTTAGTTCAAAAACATATATTTGGCACCTACCCTGTGCAGGCCACTTTACTATTAGCCCTCAGTGTTTTAAGTTTTGTAAATGTATCCAAGTACAGAAAAATCATTTAATCAGTGTAAAAATGGAGGATTTGTGCTTAATGAGTCTGTGAAATGCCAGTCAAACAAATACAGGTTTCCCCTTCTCAAAAGTTTACCTCACACCACTTCGCTTTGACAAAAGACCTACATTTGTATCTGTTTTCACTCACCGAAAGAAATCCAAAGAGATTTGCACTAGTATAAAAGAAGGCAAAAAGTAAAAATAGTGTCCAGCATTTGTTTTGCCTCCACTAGTGATAGAGGTAGTGTGGCCCCGGAGGAGCAACGGGGCACCACCACAGTCCTTCCCGGGGAGCTGACACCCAGCATCTCCACACCAAGTGGCCAGAGTTCTGTGAGGGTCTGTGCTTTATCTTGATTTATTATGTGCATCTGTTAGCAAAATGTGTCCTAAGGTATCCCAAGGGGCTAAGAGAGGTTATTTTGGGGTTCTGGGAATGCTCGAAAATTTTTTTCCATATAAGTTAATGGTAATGGCTCCCTCACTTCACACCATTCCGGCTCACAGAAGTTTTCCTAGGAAGCCTCCGTTTTCAGATAGTGGAGGAAACCTACACACTGTTGGATAATTTGGACAGAGTATGCCTTTTAGAATCAGAGGGCACTCAACCTTTGAAACTCTCCCTTCCTCATCTGTCTTTCCCCCAAATTTATCTCCAAGTCCCCTTCTCTTATCCCCTACACACAAACACACACTTAATCAAAACAAATCTGTGGAGCAGCTCTTCGCACAGCTACTCTGTCATTAAGATCTATCACTTCACAGCACCTTATGGTTATAATAGGATTTCCCCCCCTTTGATTAATTCTTGTTCAACATCTCTCACACTTGCCTACCCACAAACCCTTTCCTGGGGGAGAAAACAAAATTACACCTTCTTTTACAATGATCCAGCAGAGAAAATGAGATTGCCCAACGCATTACAGCTTTTATTCAGCAGAGCCACATGCTCCCTCTTGAGATAGGATGGAAAATGAGCTGCCAGCCAAAAAAAGAAAAAAAGAAAAACCAAAAACCAAAACAAAACGAAAAAAAAAAAAAAACCCAACTCCTAAAGAGTGTCACAATTACAACTTTTCATTGGTGCTCCTAGTGACAGTACTTCTGACCTAAGACAACTAAGACATACAGATGTACTCCTGAGTGTGCTCATTAGCCTAATGAGGATGGAGTCAGGCAAAGAGTTAATTTGACTAATTTAATCAACATGCCCCTCCATGTGTCTACTGGGAGAACACCAAAGTGACGGAGACAAACAGAAACACACAGAGGAGAGGAATTTACTGAGCTGTGTTTGCCATTAGGCAGTGCCACTGTGAAAACCTAATCGAATCAAAGCTGGAAAGAAACTTAATGATTATTTAACCCATTCTTATCATTTTATAAGGTCTAATGAGTTTAAGAAATCATCATAAAAATTTATTGTCAAATGAGTGATATATGGAAAACATAAACTGTAACCTACTATGTGCATACATAGCGTTAGATTGCTTTCTCCAAACAACATAAGGGAATTTAAACAATGGACACATTATTCTGTATTTTAAACAAATAATATAAATAAATTTCTTCTCACCACAAAAACTGATTCTTTAGCTCTGTGGACACACTTCCACACATCCTATAAGGAGAGTTTGAAATTATAAAAATTTTTTCCCTAACTTTTCCCGCCTTTGAAGACTTGAGAAAAATAAAGCATTGATGCATGTTCTTTGATGCTGAATATAAATTTTAGTTTTACCAGATTTAGGGATTTTCAGTTAATACTCGGTGTGGATGATTTATGTGTTTGATTAATGGTTTTCGATTTCTTTAAAGTTCCACCTTAAAATGAGCACCATAAAATGTCTATTTAATGTTGGCAGTACTTCTGATAGCATGCCTTGATCTTACAATTAGAAATTAAGCCACAATTACCCATCAGATTCAGTAATTCTAAGAGAGTTGATTGAGGGTTTTTCCTGGACAATAGAATGTCATTTGCATTGATTATTTCATTATATTAATTTTCTCATCACTTTTCCTTTTCCTTTTTTTTAAATTTCAACATTATTAAGGAAGTTTTTTCAACAGGCTTAAGCCTAAGGGGATGAAAGAGAAAATGAATGGGTTTTTTTGGTTTAAAAAAAAAATAGGAAGAAAAAGGCTTATGGGAATGCTACGCCTCATAGCCTATAAATTGGTCTTGTTCTCTTTTTTCCTTGATGATAGTTTGTGGAATTAAAACAGGATAGGAAAAAATATATTTTAAGGTTGAGTCTTTTAAGAAATCGAACTTTTGTAGTGTCCTTTCTATTTGAACAAAATTGCTGCTATCCCAGTAGCCAGGCCAGGCAATACATAATGTTCTTTTTCTGTAAGTTTTCTTACAAATCACTTTTCTTTATTGAGTTATTGATAGAGATAGTTATTTATGTATAGTAAATATAAAATGTATACTCTTATAGGAGAGATAGACATTAAATAAATAAATATGACTTTAAATAGAAGTGCAATAAAGGAAAAGAATTGTGTTCTATGACAGAAAAAAAGGAGATTATATGTGAAGGTAGTCAAGGAAGGCCTTTCTGAGAGATGTAAAGAGCAGATGCATATTTAGGGATGTCGAGGACAGAAAGGGGGACCAGTCTAAAGCAACTGTACATGCAAAAGATTTTGACTCAAGGAAGACCTTGGGGGGTTCAGGGTCACCAAGGTCAGTGAAGATGGAATAAAGGAAAAAACGGTACAAAATAAGAGTGAAGAGGAAACCAGTGTCCAAGTTGGAGCTGTTGAAGAGTGAATGGAAGAATTGATATAGAATAGTGGTGGACTGAATGCAGGATTGAATTCTGCTTCCTCCCAAAACCTCACTAAAGAATGACAGACAGAAAAGAAAATTGTTATAAAAGGTATAAGCCCCCAAGAACAAAAAGAGAGGCAGAGGAGTCCTTGGCATCAAAATATCTTGCTTCTGCAAAGCCCGTGAGCAAATGGTGATTGATTTATCAAATCTGAGAAAGTCTGTAGTGGGGAAAGGCTGAGAGTGACCCAATTTACCAAGTTACCTCTAGAACTGGGGTAAAGGTGAGGCTAAGCACAGAAGGAGTAGTTGAAACCCCATTCAAGGAGGACTCAGACTCTGTACCAGTCTGGAAGGGGTTCAATACAGAGAATGAGCCACTTATAAAACCGTTGGAAGAACTAGAGAGACAAAAGTCCAAGAAAGCCATGGCTACTTCTTAGATTTACTGGCAGTTTTCAGAGAATCAAGCATTGCAGGAACTTCAGGAAGCTGCCAAAGATATCACAACTATCTGAAGCATCATAGTGAGTGATTTGCAAAGAAATGCTCCTCGGCTGCTGAAAAATCTCATCTTTGCTAAAGTCCATAAATTGCCTTCAGTTGCCAGAAAGCAATAATATGGTTTCTACCTTTCTTATGCCTTCCAATTTTGTAGGCTCTCATTGGCAGACTTGAATTCAGAACTGGCCAGCAGATTATTCTGGAAATATAGTTCCTTGGCTTCTAGTTCCTGCAATATAAGAAAGAGCTTAGAAGAATCACAGTGATAGGGAGAGCAGGAGGAATGTTGGAACTGAGTTGCTATCCATCAGCCCAGCATAGAGCCATCCCCCAGATCCCACTCCCCTTTGAACAACTGGCAATTACCCTTCCCTCTATAGGCAGAAGATGAGGTGTAGAACGGATGGTTTTTAGACTGGAATGCCAGATAGAGATTATGGCTAGGAGACAGTTCTTCATATGGGGGAGTAGGGGAATGTGATGGTGAGAGAAAAATGAATATATTAGACCTCTCCTCCCATTTAACTCTGGGATTAAACTCCCTGAGCCAGACACTGGATGAGCCTTTTATAGAAAACCTGACTAGCCCAAGTGAAAAGCCTTAGAGATACTGATCTCAGGGGTTTCTCCAGGAAATGTCCCTGTCAGATCACATTATAAAGAATCCGCAATGGCAACCCTATACATGGGCATAAGCTTTAAACTATTTAATTTCCTACATTAAATATGAGCCAAGGATCATCAACATTTGAGGAAGGCAGCAAACATGGAAATTGCAGCCCAAAATAAACAAAAAGAAAAAAGAAAACATGAAAGACGGAGGCTATGAAGGAAAAAAGAAAATGTCAAAAAGAACACCAATAAGGAAATTAATTAAGGAAAATACATTGCAGTGAGAACAGAAAGTTTTTTTTTAAATTAAAGCATGATAACAGAAATAAAAACCTTAATAGAAACCTTAGAAAATAGTATCCCTAAATTTAGAGTAAAAAACTCAGAGATTTTAAACAAAAATGGAGGGAAAAGATAGAGAATGGTTCAAATGATGGAATTTCCAAAAATTAAGAAAAAAAGGAATTATAAAATGAGAAGAAATTTTAGTGGGAATAATTCAAGATGATATATCAGAAATGAAGGACGCTGTGCTCCACACAATGAATGAACATAAGCTAAAATACTTAGAACACTGGGGACAAAAATCTCACAAAATTTTAGAGAGGAAACAAACCCAGGACTTATACCCAGGATGGGCAAACTTTTCTGTAAAGAGCCAGATCATAAATGTTTTAGAACTTGAGGGCCGTAAAAGTAAGTGCCAATACCACCCAACTCTGTTCTTATAGTGGAAAGCAGACTTAAACAATAGGTCAATGAGTGAGCACGGCTATGTTCTGACAAAACTTTATTAACAAAAATAGCCTCTATGTTAGATTTGCTAACCTCTGACTTGCATAAAAAAGCAAGAATCAAAATGGCATTTGACTTCGGTAAATAGGCTGAGGACTAGAGAGCAATTGCTCAATGTTGGTACAATTCCAAAGGAAAATTATTTTTCACCTAGAATTCTATTCCCAGAGAAATTATCAAATGTGAGTTATGAATAAATTCTCAAAAAATGTAATCTTCCACGAGACTTGACTCAAACTGATAGTGAGCTTCATTGAAATCAGAAAAAAAATTTAAGAAGACATGGGATCCTGAAACCAGGAATTAGTGCCATTTCTTGGAACTCAGATTATGATAAAGCATATCATAATACCAATACCATATCAATGGTATGGTACCAATACAATACCATATCAAATACCAAGCCTGCAGGTCATTCAACACAGAAGGCAACCATTCTCCACTGGAGTAGATCATAGGGTTTTGAAAGAAACTGCTTTAAAATGAAATTGAGAGAATGCCAACTGTGTTTATATGGATCCAGAAGGTATTTATACAACAGGAGAGGTTCTGGGTATGCATTAATTATAAGTACATGGAAAACTAAATAAAACAGTAACTCCATAGGAAACAAAAAGTTGCACAGGAAAAAAAAATTAATCATTGGTAACTATATAATTCTAACTCAGAGGTCTCAGAGTCATTAATAAACATTCTATATTGATCTAATTGAAATTATGGTAGAACTATATTGAACAGATGGAGGGAAGGAATGGCAATGTGTGGTAGAGGCAGGTGTTTGTGGAACAGAGAGTTAAAACTTTGTCTTCCACTAGCGGAAAATCAAAAGATAACAGATAAAACCTAAATTATAAAAACAAATAATGTTACAAACACTTAGAGTTTTGGAGATAAATACCAAACAAATCAGCTACAAAAGTTGAATGTGGTTATCTCTGGGTATTCTGGATTAGGGGTAACGAGTGATTTAATAAGACTTGTAGAACAATTCAAGTCTTTGAAACTCTGTATATGTATAGCACTTTGATTTTTTAAGTTAGTTTTTAAGAATAATAAGTAGTTTTTTTTATCAATAGGAAAATAAGTAAATGGTATATTTAATCAATGGATTTTTCTATAACTCTTAAAGTAATCAGGTGAAAATTTCTGTTTTAAGGTAGATAAAGGTTAATAGCAATGCTAAGCAAGAAAACAAAACAGCAAATTGCAGAAAGAGGTATAGGGTATGATAGAAAGCAATACTACATTTTATTTATACATAAATATGTGCTAAAGAATTAATGACTCACACGAGAAAAATAAACAATTCAGAATGTGGTTACCTCTTGGAGGAAGAACAATGAGAGAAGAGAATGGTCCTGGAAGTGCTTCTGCTCTAGAGTATTTTATTTCTTATAAACAAATGAGGGGAAGTACTACCTTTAGACAAAGCAAGAAGCAGTTAAAGATGCAAGAAAGAGAAGAATAAGCATGAACAGCAATAATAACATTAAAATCAGAGATAGGTTCCTCTTTTTTTTTTTTTTTTTTAAAGATTTTATTTATTTATTTATTTGGCAGAGAGAGAACACAAGTAAGCGGAGTGACAGGCAGAGGGAGAGAGAAGCAGGCTCTCCGCTGAACAGGGAGCCCAATGCAGGGCTCCATTCCAGGACCCTGGAATCATGACCTGAGCTGAAGGCAGCTGCTTAGCCAACTCAGCCACACAGGCACCCCGGGGTTCCTCTTTCTTACAACACCTGGGACTTCCATAGAGTCCCTCCATTTTCCTTTCACTTCTCTTCTATTTTGTTTTGCATTTGTTGTTTTGGGTGTCGTGTTTGTTTGGGTTTTCCGTCAGCATTCCAACATGCTCTTGCAATGATTCTACCTCCCTCCAATGACGGTCCCATTTTGCCACACTGCTTGAGAGGGTCTCCATTTCCTTACCTCCCATCAGCTTTTAAAGTTGCTTGTGGTGGTGTTTTTAACTAGCAAGGCCTCAGTAGGAGTAATTCTGAGAAAAATACAATATCACCAATTAAAATGTTTTCTACCCCAGCCCACCTGCAGTCATGTCTTTGGATAGTAGGAGGTTTACCTAAAACCACTGTGAGATTTGAAACATGGTTGTGTCATTGAACATTATGAGAAAAGAGGAAGTAGCGGCCACCAGGATGGGTTCAGTCATCTAACACTGTCATCAGGAGCCAAGCTCCTCCTACCCTGCCATCCATAGAGCACTGAATAAACCCTCAGATTTGCCTCTTGCAGTACTATGGGGATTGGCACAGTCTCAAAGTCTACTTGAAGAGAGTTGCATCTCCATTTCATTACAGAGGAAACTATTCTTGGCCACAAAAGCAGACATTCTTCTTTTTTTTTTTTTTTTAAAGACTTTATTTATTTATTTGACAGACAGAGAGGCAGAGAGGAGGAAGCAGGCTCCCCACCAAGCAGAGAGCCTGATGAGGGGCTTGATCCCAGGACCTTGAATTCATGACCCAAGCTGAAGGCAGAGGCTTTAATCCACTGAGCTACCCAGGTGCCCCAAAAGCAGACATTCTTTCAGGTCACATTCACCAGGGTTCAGTCCCATGCAAAAGGCGGTGGAAAAATGAGAACCTAGGATTTTCAATCCCTACAGTGGGAGGCAAGTTCTGCCAGCAAGCAAGCATAGCTGTTGGAAAGGTAATCCACAGTGCCTACCACTGGCTTTCGGTGCCTTAGATCATCCACCACTGTACCCTGCAGAGGCCATAGCAGTGCCCAGCTGACAGGGCCATCACTAGCAGAAGTGGCGGCAAGGCCCACCAGCAGCAGCACTCCCCAGAAGGAAAGGCAGTATGTTTCTCTCAGTGGGGCCAGTGGATACAATGTGCCCACCAGACACAGCCAAGTCCGGCACGGGGAGACCATAGCTGCATCGTTTAATATGATCACCAGTATCCTCATGTGGTTCTTTGAACTAAAATAAAATTTAAAATTCCGTTCTTCAGTCACACCACCTACATTTCAAGCGTGCATTACTCACAAGTTGCTACAGCTAGTTGCTACCATATTGTACCTCACAGATAAAGAACATTTCCATCTTTACAAAAAGTTTATTGGACCATGCTGGGCTAGAGCAAGGGAAGAACTTCTTAAATGACAAATCCACATATGTAGAAATGGGATTCTATTATAGCTCATTTCCAAGGCTCTTTAGGGATATCTAAGGGTCATGGTATACATCCCATCAAGGTGGGAATGAAACATACTAGCTAATGATTTATAATATGCTGTTTAAAGCCTAAAATTCCCCTGGAGGTACCCAGTGTCAGTGAGTCTGCCTTGTTTAGTGAAAATGCAGAGATGGATGGTCCCCACCTGGTTTACCTGGTGGCTCAGACTGATTCTGACATGAGACCCATGCAGTATAAAAGCCTCTATGCAAACTTGTGCCTCATCCTCCCTAAAACACAGATCTTGTTCTCATACTGGTGGGTCATGATTCCCAGATGGAGCATATTTTGAGCAACTCAGAGAGGACTCTGGAAGCTGTGCCTGATGTTCCAGACCTCTGCAATGTTGTTTTGTTTTTTCTTGCTCCTGGTGCTATGTATCCTTTGCTTGTAATAAATCTTTCATGAGTATACCTTGTTAAAGTCCTGTGAGTCCTTTCAATTATCTGACCCCGAGTAATTGCTACACTCCATGGTGGCCAATCAGATCTGGTCATTAACACATATGAAACACCCTCTGGACACTGCTTAAAATAACTAGGCTGAATTTTACAAGGCTCTGGAGGTCCCATACTAGCAGACATGAGCAAGAAACATCATTATATATATAAAATCTTGTTGCTGTTCTTCATTCTTTCATGTCAAAAGGACGTTATGAATGAAGTGATATATTCTGATGTGAATAAGTCAGAGATTATTTGTGTTCAAATAATTTTATTGCCTAAACCTCAGTTTTTCTCTTCTGTAAAATGGGAAATATTACAGAAGTCATATGAATGGATAGCTTGAGGGTTGATTTATATAATATATATAATAAGTAAGTACAATGATGAGCACATAGGAAGAACTCTGTAAGAGCTCTTGTTATCACACTCCCCAAATGAAGATATCTGTTAAATAGGAACATTTTAACAAACAGGATAATGCATTACCTTAAAGATCTTATTATCTGCCTTAGATTTTATTTTATTTCATCTGGTAGCACTATCTCAATTACCTTCAATTGTGTTTCCCTTAAATGATATTTCATAAAAATGCACACTTTATCTGAGTGCTACATCTTCCCACCCTAAACAGAGTAATATTTTCATATGCTCTATATTTTTATTCTTTGCATGGCTCTTGCTCAGTGGGAAAATTATGGATGTAATTGTTAGGCCACTAACTCAAATTCTTCCCCTGGTGGTTAATCATGGTTTCTAATCCCAGTGGTATAAATGGCTTTCTGGCAGTCTTCTGGCATAATCCTCTCACTTTATAGTGAGATTTCACAGCTAGTAAATGATAGAACTGGGACTCCAATCAGACCCATATAAATGTTAAAGTTGTAAGAATATATGGATTATACAGTACGTTCTTGGAGAGAATACCATTTGTTATAGAAATAAGAGATTATAAAGAGACAAACATAATTTTAAGAAATCGCTAATTTATAGGACAGTGCTGCAGGAGAAGCAACAAAGTATAAGATGTTCTTCCTACTGTTAAAGAACTTGGACCCCTAGTTGTACTTGTCCTATTCAAGTTTCTTTAAATCACATGAAATAAAAACCCATTCAAGATAACTCAAGTAAAATGGTGATTTATTATAAGGCTATTTCAAAGAAGCAAAGGTAATATGGATGCATCTCAGGGCAGCTAGAATTGGAAAGTAGGATGGCATTAGGAATTGAGGCAGACACTTCATCTCTTCCTCTCCTGAGGATAAATTCTCTAATCTCTACCATTCTGGATTCTTTGCTTTGAATTCTGTTCTGTCTTGCCTGGTTTCCTCTGCCTGCGTATCTGAACATGGCCAACACAGACTTGCTCTTAACTCTAGAGTTCATCACTTTGTGATGACCAGCATTATCTCTCTCATCTGTCAGGCAGCATCCTCCTTACCATTATTGTCCATCTGCATTGTTTGCCTTTGGCTCAGAAGTTTATCTGTTGTTAATTGGTTTAACTGGGGGTTTGTGAACAGCTAACCTTTATAGGGCTGTGGGAAAGTAAGTACCTCCAAACATATCCTTTATTCATGTACATACATGTATAAATGTCCAAGAACCACACAAGTGCAGTCATTTAGGGCCATTTTAGAGGTGTTGTGTGAGGTATATGCCAAATAGGTAGTAAAAACAAAAGTGCTTCAATAATTCATGGCAGCAGATACCCATGTTCACTGAAGCTCCAGGGAGTCTGAATAGAAGAGGTGGATATTAAGTGATATCCGGAAGACTGAGTAGTGTACGATGCTTTAGAAAGAAGATAAAAGGTGATTCCATTCAGGCAAAAAGGCATAAAGGTGGGAAACATTAAGGTAGAAAGAGTATTTAAACTGGAATCGAAGGTTCATATACAAGTATAATAAAAGATAAAGTTATAAAAGGTAAGTTGTGGGCCAATTGAGAATGGTCCCAGAATCTGTATTATAGAGAATAGATTTGATTCTAGAACCAAATTTGGATAAGAGTTGGTTGTAAAGTATTTTCTATTTTGGGTACATGGGGAGAAGTTTTGGTATTGGGGCTGTTTGAAAATAGGTCTTGAGTGGTCCAGGGTTGGAAAAAAGAGGAAAAGGTGGTATAGCATATTCTACTTCCAAGATTCTATCTTTGTGAAATTATAAAAGATAAAGCCCAAGATTTATGTACCAAAATATTTATGGCAACACTACAAATAACACCAAAATCTGGAAGTGATTTAAATACCCCACAACATGGAGATTCATTAATAAATTATGTATATCCAGATGTTGTATCATTAAAAAGAATGTTTCCAAAGAATATTTGATGATATGGAGGGAAGGAAGGTGAAGATACTTGTCGTATATTAAATGCAAAATTCAAGGACAACGCTAATGTTTATGTATATGGTATTGTCCCAAACTTAAATCTTTCAAAGTTTTGATAATTCAGTCTCCACTTCTTAAACAGAAGAAATTAACATTATTGTCTCATTCTTTTTTTATTGTTTACATTCTTGACAAAGATATAGTATTGGTATCTGCTATATATGTTAAGGTAAATGCTAAGTTGCTATAACAAAAAACACCAAAAAGTACAGCTTCAATAAGTTTATTTCTCTCTCATGTAATTGTCTGGTTGGTATAGGCTTGCTGGGTAGCTCCACTTTGCAAGGTATTTGCAGGGAACCAGATTTTTTTATCTTGCTCTTTGCCTTCCTCTGGGTTATTTTTCTTTCCTCCTGAAAGCTGAGTTTGTGCCATGTCCCTGTTCCAGCCTAAAGAAAAGAGGAAAAAAGAACACATTTGAGCAACTTTATTTCTAAGGACATGTAGCAAAATTTGCCTGCCTCACTTCTATTCATATCCCATTAGCCAAAATTTGATCACATATTCACATGTAGCCATAAGGGAGGTTAAAAGATAGAGTGAGAGGAATGTGCTCTATGACTTAAAAGGAGAAGAGAGGGGATAATTAAGGAAAATACTATCTTCCACATCTGCTAGAATATAATGGCTATTCAGGAACCTTAACTGTTTCTCAAAAATCTAAGTTTTTTTTATTGTTTTTGTTGTTGTTGTTGTTTTACCTTTATGTCAGTAATGGAAACTGTGACTGTCAGTGAATGAGCCACCCACATTGATTTACTGTTAACTGAGTAATTAGATAATCAAATATAGCAAGGATAAATCTCAGATCAAAAACTTAGGTGAGAAAAAGTAACCATACTCCTTTATTTCCTTCTAATCTATTTAAATCTAGCTCCAAACCATGCAGTCTTCCAGGCAAAAAATTCACTCATAGGTATTACTAGACTCTTCTCCTGGGGTTGTGTCACAGACTTCCACCAAGCCCCCATGGTCATCAGCCATCAATAAACATTAGTCATGTGTTCCTTCAAGTGCTGTCCTCTGCACAGGGGACAGGAATATTTCTGAGGCCACAGGTACATGACACAGGTCTTACCTCTGGGATCTTTCTGCCATCAATTCCCACCCAACCCTAGGAATAGCTCCCAGAACCCTGTAGGCAGGACCTCTGGATTTGGTTTCTTTTTTCTTTTTTTGGCGGTATAATTAACATACAATGCTATATTAGTTTCAGCCGTACAACATAATGATTCAACAATTCTATACATTACTCAATGCTCAACCACCACAGTGTAGTCACCATCTGTCACTAAACAACATTTTTACAATATTATCGACTATATTCCCCATGCAGTGTTTTTCATTTCCACAAGTTATTTATTTTATAACTGGAAGTTTTTACCTCTTAATCCTCTTTGTCTATTTCACAATCCCCTCACCCACCTCCCTTCTGGCAACCACCAGCTTGTTCTCTGTGTTTAAGAATCTGGTTTTGGGTTACTTGTTTGTTTTTTAGATTCCACATATAAGTGAAATCAAATGATATTGATCTTTCTCTGACTTATGTCACTTAGCATGTACCCTCTAGGTTCACTCATGTTGTGGCAAATGGCAAGATCTCATTCTTTTTTAAGGCTGGGTAATACTGAAGTGTGTGTGTGTGTGTGTGTGTGTGTGTGTGTGTGTGTGTGTATTATATCTTACTTGTTCATTCATCTATTCATGGACACTTAGGTTGCTTCCATCTATTGGCTATTATAAATAATGCTGTAATAAACATTAAACAGTACATATATCTTTTTCAGTTAGTGTTTTCATTTAATTTGGGTAAATAGCCAGTAGTTGAATTACTGGATCGTATGGTATTTCTGTTTTTAATTTTTTGAAGAGCCCCCATACTATTTTCCACAGTGGCTGTACAAGGTTTCCTTTTTCACCACATCCTTGTCAACATTTGTTATTTCTTGTCTTTTTGATCCTAGACATTCTGACAGATGTAAGGTGATATCTCACTGTGGTTTTCATTTGCATTTCCCTGATGATTAGTGATGTTGAGCATCTTTTCCGTCCATCTGTTGGCCATGTATATGTCTTCTTTGGAAAAATGTCTGTTCAGGTTCTCAGCCCACTTTTAAATCTGATTATTTAATTAATTTTTTTTTATGTTGAGTTGTAGGAGTTCTTTATATATTTTTGATAGTAACCCCTTACTGGACTTGTCAGTTGCAAATATCTTCTCTCATTCAGTAGGTCACCTTTTTGTTTTGTTGATGGATTCCTTTACCGTGCAAAAGACTTTTGATTCTGGTGTAGTCCCAGTAGTTTATTTTTGCTTTTGTTTTCCTTGCCTGGGAGACATATCTCAAAAAATGTTGCTATGGACAAAATCAAAGTGATTACTGCCTATGTTTTCTTCTGGGAATATTATACTTTGATGTCTTGCATTTAGGTATTTAATCCACTTCGAGTTAGCTTTTGTGTGTGGTGTAAGAAAGTGATTCAATTTCGTTCTTTTGCATGTAGCAATCAGCTAAGAAAAAGAAGTAAAAGACATCCAAATTGGTAAGGTAGAAGTAAAATTGTCATTCCTTGTAGATGACATGATAATGTATATAGAAAACCCTAGAGACCACCTCAAAACCACTAGAAATGATAAACAAACTCATTAAAGTTGCAGGATACAATTTTTTTTTGTTGTTGTTGTTCATCTTGGTTGCTTTCCTTTACCTTATCTTTACGTCACTGATCTGACTTCTGCTTTCTCTAGTATGCTGTTGATTCCCTCTAGTGTATTTTTTTTTTTCCCCAATAACTGAATTCTTCATCTCTGGTTCTTTTTTTAATTTTAATTTTTTAATTTTTTTAATTTAATTTTCTAACTCTTTGTTTAAGTTCTCACTGAGATCCTTCATTCTTTTCTCAAATCCAGTAAGTATCTTTATGATGATTAGTTTAAATTCTTCTTCAGACCTATTGTTCATCTTCATTTATTTTAGCTCTTTTGCTGTTATTTTGTCCTGTTCTTTCATATGGGACATATTCCTCAGTCTCATTTTGTCTAACTCTGTGTTTGTTTCCATATATTAGGAAGGTCAGCTACATCTCCTGGTCTTGCAAATAGTGGCCTTGTATAAAAGAGGCCCTGTGATGCCCTGTAGCACAACGTCTCCCAGCCATCAGAACAAGGCACTCTAGGGGTGTCTCCTCGGTGGGTTGTGTATGTCCTACTGTTGTGGCTGAGCTGCATTTGCTTTTGATCCAGTTCATTGCAGTGACTTGCTTTGGCCGTTGTTGGTGCACTGGGCTGCAGTCAGAACTTGCACTGTTGAGTGGCCTGTGTGAGGCCACAGTCAGCTTGTAGATGGGCAGGACTAGCATGCAGACTAGATGTCTGCACTTAGTCTCTCTGCTAGGGCTTCAGGTGCACCAAACAGCAGGGCTTTTGTCCCCGTGTGGCCAGCTGAAAGACTTGTGGCTAGAGCTGCAGGCACATTGGTGTGTGGGGTTTCCTCCCCCTCTCCGCAGGGCAGGGGTCACTTTGGAGTGGCACCTGTCCCTACTGGGCTTGCTTGCATGATGTAGTGGGGCAGCTGATGCTTTGGAGAGAGGTGGGCAGGTTGGGTGGGCTAAGTCCACAGGGGAATGTGAGGTTGGGGCACACAGTACTAACAAGATGAGCAGAGAGTGTTTGCACTGGCCCCCACAAATATCTGGCTATCTAATCAGGATGAGAGGAAGAGAAATGGCACCTGCCAGTGCCTTTGTTATTAGAGAAGTCTCCTGAAGATCCCAGCCTTTCCCCTTATTTATTATACTTGCTCCTTCAGGGTGGAGACTCAGTTTCCAATAGCTCTCTGGTTCTCCTGGAACTAAGCCTGCTGATATTTAAAGCTTGTGAAAATAAACCCACTGGTTTTCAAAACTTAATATTGTGGGGACTCATCTTCTCAGTGTGGGTCTCCAGTGCCTGTGTACCTGGTATGGAGTCTTATCCTCTTGCTTCTCCATGCATGTGGTATCCCTCCTGTTTGTGGTTAGTCTTCCCAGGAGTTTGGTTCCAAACTATGTCTACCCATCCTATTCTTTCCAATGTAGCCTACTCTCTATATTAACTGTGGAAGGTCTGGTCTTCCCATCTTTGGGTCATTTTCAGAGTTAGTTGTACAGAGGAAGCCATTAGCTCAGTGTATCCATAGGGCGATGTGACCTCAGGTCCTCCTCCTCCACCATCTTCCTCACCTCTCCCGATCTATGGATCTGTTTTGACCTTCTCAGTTTCATGTGAAACTTTCTTTTCTCCCTCAGTTTTGATCAGGGAAATATTGTGAAAGCCCAAAGTCCAGACTAACATTAAAAATGACAGAAAATGCTTTAGCCCTTAAGCGGGACTCCTTTCCACCCTGCAAAGTTTCTAGTGGCTTAAAATGAGAAAGGAGGGTGACATATAGCAAACAACCCAGAAATAATCACCTATAAAAATGATCTGCCACCAACTTCTGGAATTAGAGTAAAATCAAAACAGTATAATTTAGTATATGAATTATTTTTTATTCAATACTTCTAACTTTTTATTTTGCAATAATTATAGATAAACAGAAAGTTGCGAAAATAGTACAGTGAGTCCCATGTAAAATTACCCAGTTCCCACCAGTGGTAAGATCTTACAAACTATAATACAACTTCAAAACCAACATATTGACAACAGCAGAAAACTGCTAACTAGACCACAAACTTATTCATCTTCACCAGATTTTATATGCATTCGTTTGGGGGTATGTGTAGATTTATGTATGAACTATTTTAAATTCACAGAGATTTTTTTCATTGTGCTTGGTTCCTCATGATTGGTCAGACTTTAGAGAGTTGAAAGGGTCAGATAACCTGCACCTAAGTGATGTATGTGTCTGAGTTCCTTGAGGATAAAAATGGGAGAGCAGCAAGAGGAAAATGTGAAAGAGGAAAAGGCTACTTATTTAATTGCTGTAACTACAAAGTTTGCCTGTGGTTTGAGATAAAGAAATCTGGAGGCTGTCATGAAGCTTGGAGAGCATTTATTTATTACCAAAACATCGGTCACCAGATGGATATGGAATAGCACAGGGAGACCTCAGCATAAGAAAAAATGTAAGTTTTACCCAGTTCCCAACCAGGGCAAGTAAATGGATTCCTTGAATTCCTGTGGCAGCTTTCTATCATTCCACACTCCCTCCCGCAAGAGAATAAAGCTCTCGTTCTCAAAATCAGTTTTTCAAGGATCAAATCTCTTATTTCTCAGTTCTTTGCCTATCTGACTTCCCAAACATCAACATTTCAAATTTTTAGAAATATTTGATATTTTTCCTGTCAATTTAACACAAACTCGTGGGTTGTTTTTGTTTTTGTTTTTTAATTTTTACTTAAGAAAACTCCTTTTAATGCAGCAAAAACACGACAAGAAGCAGCACGCAGCCAAGGCTCTGCAAAACGTACAGGCTGCCTCTCAGCAGACATTTGGTAGAGCCTCGAAAGTCAAGCAAACGAGAAGGAGGACCTCAATATTTTATGTCAAGGAAAACTTTCTCTATATCTTCACTTTTTCCTGAAGATGAAGAAGTGTGGTAGCAACTTTCCAAGCTGCTATGGTTGACATCTTTATTAATGATCTTGCAGAGACAGCAAATGGTACTTAAATGAAGTTTGCAGATGATGTTAAATTAAGAGCTGTTGCTAATACCAGTAAAGACAACACAGTAATAAATAAACTCATGATGGTTAAAAATACAGGGAATAAAAGGGGGAAAGATACAGAATAGGCACATTTTGTGATGGTATATGGAAGTTACCCTGCCCCTACAAGGGAGACCTAGATTAGGGTAAATATGAAGACAGTGCCTATGGAAAGAGAAAATTCCATGTCCCTCCTTCCCAGCTGCAATGGAACTGAACTTGGAACAGCATGTCTAATTTGGAGCCCTTTATTCGGCTTGGAAGAGTCAGGAAAAAGAACAAAGCTGAACTGAGAATCACCAAGTGTTTTGCAAATTAAAAGATTAATGGGAATAAATATTTACAATTTCAAGACTAAAAAAAGTCTGCAATTATTTGGAAGTTACAAACACTACAAAGAAGAGCAATTATTTACTCCGGGGAAAGGGACTGTAACTAGAAATAATGAAGTTAAGGATGACATTATTTCAGAAATATCTGGAAACTTTTTTCTCAGCCACAAAAAAAAAAAACTGTAAGATCTAAGCAATGGGTACAAAGAACATTCTAGAATATTCCATCCTGTGGGGAAGAAGAGAAGTAATGGAAAGGATCGTAAGGTAGTTTAAGGAAAAGCATTAGCCCACCAGGGAGCAAAGAGCAGGGAAAGCAAAGATCTGGAGCTCAGGAGAACCAACAAATCCCTAGGGCCTTGAGATGAGGAGCTGTGTGCCTGGGTTTACAAAGCTAAGGGAATGCATTACAGAAAATGTATTCCAGAACCCCTCCTTCCAGTCCTAAAAAGTCTCTACTCATATGTTATGTGAAATATGTAGAAGAGATCTCTGACTCATATTCCTGGGCTCCTCTAAGAATTAATTTTCCGGTGATGGCAAGTAGCTTATTCATCACAGTAACAAGTGTACTGAGAACAGACAAATCTTTCAACTGAATAGTAATACGCTCTGACAACAATTAACTTAAAATGCACTTTGTACATACTATGAGATCTGACAATTCCTCCTCCCATCTCTTCTGGGTAGTTAAAAGTATTATACCATAGAGCAGCCCAACATTGTTAGTTTGTTACCCGACCTTTGTGAGCCTCAGATTTCCCATCTATAAAAACAGGTGTTATAATAATATTTAGAAACTGCCATTTGCCTATGATTCCCAACAGCCAGGAATCTTCCCAATCCCCTAAATAAAATAGTTTCATAAACTACTAATTTTGTAAATAATTTAGTTTTCTAAGGTGGGAGGTGGGCAATGGATGGCACATCAGGCAGAGTTCTTTTTTTTTTTTTTTTAAAGATTTTATTTATTTGACAGAGAGAGAGATCACAAGTAGAGAAAGAGAGGAGGAGGCAGGCTCCCTGCCTAGCAGAGAGCCCAATGTGGGACTTGATCCCAGAACCCTGAGATCAGGACCTGAGCTGAAGGCAGAGGCTTAACCCACTGAGCCACCCAGGAAGCCCTCAGGCAGAGTTCTTGATCACGTGCAACAAAAGCCATTTTATCACCAAAAGGTGATAAAGAAATCTTATTAATTAAAAAAAATGTTAAGGATTTTTTAAAGGGATATTTAAAAGAGAGATGGTATGGGAAATTTGGATATTCATATGCAAAAGAATGAAACTAGATTTCTCTCATACACCACTCACAAAAATTAACTTGAAATGGATCACAGGCTTAAATGTAAGACCTAAAACCATAAAACGCTTAGAGAAAACATAGGTGGTAAACTTCTTGGCATAAGTCTTGGCAATAATTTTTTTGCCAAGATACAACACCTCAGTCACAAGCAACAAAAGCAAGAATAAACAAGTATGATTACATCAAACTAAAAAGCTTCTGCATGGCAAAGAAAATGGCCAGTAAAATGAAAAGTCAACCTACAGAATGGGAGAAAATATTTGCAAACCACACATGTGATAAAAGGTTAAGACCCAAGATATATAAGGAACTCATACAACTTAATAACAAAACAAAATAAAATCAGATTAAAAATTAGGTAAAGGACCCAAGCAGACATTTTTCCAAAAAAGATATTCAAGTGACTAACAGGTACATGAAGAGGGACTCAACATCACCAGTTATCAAGGAAATTCAAATTAAAACCACAGCAACCTATCACCTCACACCTGTTAGGATGACTGTTATCAAAAAGACAAGAGATACAAGTGTCAGTGACAATATGAAGGAAAACGATTCTTTGTGCACTGTTGGTAAGACTGTAAATTGGTACAAACACTATGGAGGACAGTATGAAGGGTCCTCAAAAAATTAAAGACAGAGCTACCACATTGTCCAGCAATCCCACTTCTGGGTATACATCTAAAGGAAACAAAATCACTCTTTCAAAGAGATACTTGTATTACCATGTTTATTGCAGCATTATTCACAATAGTCAAGACATGGAAACAACCTAAGTGTCCATCAACAGATGAATAGATGAAGAAAATATTGGAGATACATACACACACACACACATGCATGTGCACGTGCATACACACAATGGAATATTATTTAGCTGTAAAAAGGGAAATACTGTCATTTGTGACAACATGAATGAACAGAACTTGAGGGTATTATGATAAGTGAAATTAGAGAAAAATAAATATCATCATACTTACACATGGAATTTTAAGAAGTCAAGCTCATAGAAACAGAACAGATTGATGGTAATCAGAGCGGGGTTTAGGGAAATGGGTAAAGGTGGTCAAAGGTAGAAATTTCTAGTTACAGGTAAGTTCTGGGGATGTAGTGTGCAACATGATGATAATAATTTACAGTACTGTATATTTGAAAGGTGCTAAGAGAATAGATCTTAAAAGTTCTCATAAAAATGTAAATATGTAGTGTGATGGATGCTAATTCAACTTACTGTGGTGATTATTTTACAGTATATTGCACATATCAAATCTTGTACTGTTGGAAGTTATATGTTAATTATATCTCAGTAAAATGGGGGGGTCGAGGACAGGAAAATGAGCTCAAGGGTAAGCTTCTGGAGCAATGCTCAAACCTCACCGCAAAAACCACGGGTCCGTCATGGATATGGTCATCATCCCTATCACCAGTAAAGTCTCCTGCCATCTTGAGATGCTGTCATTCACACATCGGCCATAAACTCAACTTGACAGCACCCATGGCTGCCATTGGCACTCTCAGAACTATTATGCCCCAAAATGACATTGTAGCATTGCTTTTAGTAACAGCCAAATACCTGGGCAGTCATCTCCTATCAAATGGATTCCACTTACAGCCTACTTCCTTGTGCAGTTATGTTCTGAATCAAACTCTCCCATGTCTGATTGATAGAGCCTAGCTACCTGTCTGTGTCCTAACTGCAAGGGAATCTGGGAAGAGGTATTGTTACTTCTACATGTGGGAGACAGGACTCATGAAGCTGAATATTTCTCCAGATATAAGAAGGTTTTCAAGAGATAGTGGACAGGATATGTGGACAATCTGACTGTGATATCCTGATTCAGCTGATCGGGCTGGTGAGAGGAGTATTCCCTTCCTCATCACTCCATGTTTATCCCTACCCAAGCTGAATGCTCCTTGGTCAAAGAGGATGACCTTCCCCAAGAGAGGAGGATCATTCTTCAGTCAAGGGTTTTAGGAATAGCTGTTGTCTTTTGTTAGAACCTCCAAATAAGCTCTCAAGAGATTCTGGGCAGCCCCAAGACATGACAAACACCTACTGAAGGATTTGGCTCTGAAACATTAACATACACACGCTTTTTCCATATTTAAAATTAAATAACAACAGATTTGGCAATTATCGAGCACAAAACACCGGCACCGAATAAGTCCCGCGTATGAGGCATCCCCAAAAAGACAAAGTCTCAACTGCTACTGACTTCCTAGAGTCCAAATCCAAGTCCTTTGAGTCAACTCTGTTTCTCCTCTACATCTTTCACAATTTTTTTCTGGAGTCTTTTCCTGGAGTTTTCTGTGCACTACTTTGTAAACTTCACTCACACTAAAGAAAATACAGAAAGGAACAGTTAGTTAAAATATACAAGGATATGCATAAAACAGCGAGGAAGAAAATATGAGTAGCTACAATAGTCTTTATTTCTGAACGGGTCACAAGGTTATAGTACTATTTTTTATCCTTTCTCTTTTACCTGTTTCACATTCCCGTTGTCATCAACCAGTACCTCAGCTGGTCAGGATTCTTTGCCCAGTACGTAACCCACATTTCATTCCCAAGATTGATAAACCCATAGTAATCTTGCTTGAAAAGGGTTGCTGCAGTTTTATCTTTAGCACCGGATAAGGAAAAACTAGGAGACATCACATCCACTGAGTTCTCTGTAAAATCCTCCTTGTTTCCATTGCACAACACCATTTTCCAGTGATAATAGGGATCATCCACTTCAGTTAACATGGAACCCTTATTTTTGCTTGTTTTCCAGAAGCAAGAGGAAGGCTAGATGGCCAAGTAGCAATCTCAGCTTCCAACATTGTTGCATCACTTGATGAAGGAAAACGTTCAGACTTACTAACACCCTTAATCCAGATTTCAAATATACAAGGAGAGTAAATAAAAGGCTATCAGAGTGATTTAATTATAATATTGGGATATGCCACGCCCACTTTCACTCCTGGTTTCAGGGTCCCCTGTGTTCCAGCTATGGAGGAAACAGCACGGGATATTGGTCCCTGGTTGGAGTTAAACACATCTGTAGAATATCACACAACCTGCATAAGGAGCTATTACCTACCCAACCAGAGTGGTATCTGAGTTTCCAATGGACCATTCCACAGAGTTATCAGGCCGGCTGCTTCCGGATGGTTCAATATACAGTAGGACCAGTAATTCCATGGCTCAAGCACATTGGCTCATGTCTTTTGTTCTGAAATAAATTTTCTGTTCTGTCAGCTCTGGCCCCAACACAGACCTCAACTAGGGGCAATTATCTTACATTTCTCAAATGGGCAGCTTTTGGGGATTCTAGCCTTACATAGTTCTTTCCTTAAATTTTCCAGTTAGTTTAGGGAGCCAAAGAAGACAATTCTCAAGACTGCTCAGACTCAGCACAGTAAGGGATTTCAGTTTCCCAACTGGGCTCTGAGAGGCCAAGGTCACAGTAGTTTCTCAACTTCTCTCTCCCCTCCTCCACCTCCCTTTCTCTCTCTCCCCAGTTCCCTTTATTTATAGACCCATTCTTCTTCCTTTACTCTCTCTTTTCCTTCCCCTTCTAATTATTTCTTCTCCTTCTTCATTTTGCACATTCTTCATCATTTTTGTAGTTTCAACCGTCTGCTGCCTATTCATCCTGTGGGAAGCCCAATCTCTACCTAATTTTCCCAGAGCAACTTCATCCTACCAAACCCCCATGTCCCCGCCAGCATACTAGGTCAGAGGAAACTCAACACATATAGAAAAACAATAACAATGAAATAGTCTTGAGACTATTAAATTATTCTCCCTAGCATAAAAACATCAATTTCTCTCATTTGTTTTTAAAATTCCAAACTTTCATTCTTTCACTGTAAAACGTAGGCATTTAGATATCAAGGGAAGTGTTAACAAATTCCTTCATACAATCTTTACAAATTTTCTCAGTTTCAACACCCTAGATAATTTTTTTTTCAAAATAAAAATCCTCTTTTACTTCCATAGTCTTACTGGATAATAGCTTAACCTGAGCATTTGATAGGCTTTTAGTCTGCACAGTCCTTTGTTGGTTTTATTGTGTTAGTTTTAAATATAGATTTTCAGAAACAGTACTTTTAACCACCTTAGGCATTTTCTTCTATCTGTGTTGCTGCTGTCATTGTTGTTTTACCCTTTTCTAACTTGTGTTGACAAATTTTGTTTTGTGACTTTGATTTTAGTAATAGATCTGTGATAAAAGTAATCATTATTTCTATAATCTGACATTTTTCACAAACTTTGAAGCCCAGGCATAAATGTTCTCTATTGGCTGTCAAACATCTGTTTTTACTAATAATATGGTTTTATGGAAAAGATAAAGAATGGCTTAAAATTTCAGTAAGGAATTTTCAATTGAGTCATACATGGGAATGCACAAAAAAAGCAATTTATTGCAAATAGCATGTGAATAGAAATGGTCTGAAATGGAATGAAATTTTTCCGAGAATAAAAAAAGGAGTGGTTGGAACATACACACACACTCTTTTCTCTGGGGTCATGATTCTTAGTCTTGTTAGGTATTGAATCCTTTTAAGAATCTAAATAAAGCTATGGACTTTTGCCCCAGAAAGAAAGGCACTGACACACAAGGTGCATGGACTTTAAGTTAAAAACCTATGCCTAAAGAAAAATATTAAACAATTAATCCCAGTCCAAGTACCCTCTTGCTTCCCTTCTACCCCAAAGCCTCACTTGTTGAAACTTAGTATTCATCCTGAAGTAGAGGTAGAAGTTCAGGACCACCACAGCCTAGCCTTCTATCCATTACAATGAAGCAGAGATAGAAAGAATGAGGAAATGAGTGAATTTATACAAGCAGATTTCCTCATTGGTGTAACTAGGCACAAATATTGTGGGATTTGGAGAAGGTCATTTTGGGCCTAGGCAAAGGGAGAAGGTATGAAGCACCATGATAGATGTGGCAAATTACCAGAGTGAAGGGACAGTGGAAGAGAGGGGATCCTATCATGGGGCTGGAGAGAGAGCCATTGTATGTAGAAACTGGCACTTAGATTTTATCCTGTGAAGAAAAGGTTTTGAACAGTTGAGGAACTGGTCAGCTCTGAATGTTAGAGAGATCACCCTGGCCAAAGTGTGGAGAATGTATTTGAGGAGGACAAGACCAGAAACTTGGAGGCAGAGACACTACTGGGAGGTGGTTTCAGGAGTACAGGACAAGGATGTTAGAAGATTGAACTAAAGCAGTGATACTAAGACCCAGCAAGTGAAAGAGAGAAAGAAAGGAAGGGAAGGGAAGGGAAGGGAAGGAAGGAAGGAAGGAAGGAAGGAAGGAAGGAAAGAAGGAAAGAAGGAAGGAGCCCATGTAAGAAATTAAAAAGAGCTGGACTTGATAACGGAGTGGAGATTGAAGGTGATGGAAATGAAAACGTCAACGTTTGCCGTTCTTCCTAGGGATGCTTATATTTTATGGAGGATTTAAATTGTGGAATGAACAGCTTTAACATGCCAGGACCATCCCATTGAGGGCTTTAGCTGGTCTTGGGCTGAGGACACAACACTAAGACTTTTCTTTCCACAAAATTCCTTCCAAGGCTGAAGCAGAAATATTTGGGAGGTGGGGTAAAGAAAGAGAACTCACAAAGAAGCTTATATACTATAACTGTGTTTGTAGTGTCCTAAGTACACACCAACATAAATGTATTCCTCAGTGTGCATACACACACTCAAGCTGAGCCCCAGGAGTGGCAAGAAGGCCCTCTCGGTGCCATGTGCACATGGTCTGTACAGCCAGCATTCTTGGGATACACAGAACTCTGCCACTGAGCTCCTCTAGTATATTTTCTTTAATTTTCAAAATACATTCTTCCATACAGAAAAATTAATCCCATAAATGCTTGCACTAGTAAAATCACAGCTTATGACTCAGATGTCTGATTCTGCTTTACTGAATTTTGACTCTATTTATAGCTGATATATTTGGGGCACTTTTTTTTTTTTTTAATTCCTTGTGAATCTCCCCTTTCTCTCTTCTATTGGTCACTGGCAAATGAAAGATAGGAAGAACTGAAAAGGAAAGGTCAGTAGAGTCTGTGTTTGTGTTTGAGAAAGTCCCCTGAACTAGTGTTAGCTACTGATGGTTATATCATGGCCCTCACTCACTTGCCTTTTCTTCATCAAGCCCAGAACAGGTGGTGGTGTCAAAGGGTTGCTACAGAGAGGGTTTCAGTGCCCCCACCCAATAATATCCTTTAGTGCTTCCCTTGTCTTTTTTTTTTTTTTTTTTTTTTTTGCACATGCAGTTACAACCCTTCCAAGTCCCCACCTCCAACTTGCTGTTCCCAAGCCTTTTCCGTTAGGTTGAACCATATTAAATAACCCTTTTTATATGTCAAGAAGAGTTGAATGAAAATTATTTCACTTGGTTCAAGTTAATGTCAAAATTCTGGACTCACATCCAGAATGTGTCTCCTCTTGAGATCATAGGGTGGAAAGGCATTCTAAGCCACTCTTTCTGCCAATGCCACCTGCTGCTCATCTCTGAATCCCCCTGGCCTCCTGCTCCAATTGTGGATTCTCCCTCTTAGAAGGTTTGTGTTGAGTTGTAGAAGAAATGAAAAGGAGTTCTGAAGAACTTCAGGATTTTCTTAGAAAACACTAAAGAAAAGCCATCAGCAGTCTAGCCTGTGTCAGAACCAGTGCAGTGGTTTGCAATCCTCCTCCAGCCTCCCAGAAGCTCCCCACTGAGAGCCATATCAGTCTTGTTGTGCTGAGGACACAGTGCTAGCACATGGTAGTAGGAGGGGAGGATGCATTTTCCCTTACACCAGAGTTTGTGTGGACGTCCAAAGCACTGTCCTGGGCTCTTAAAAATGATCCCTCCCTCCTGCACACAGAAGGAAAAAATAGAGATTTTACAAAATGTGGCCAACAAGAGGAAACTAAAGAGTCCAAACTTGGAGGCACTGCTGGAAAAATTCATATCTGACTTTAACAATCAATAGCTTATGCTGGCATGCCACCTATCATCACACACTCTGTACGCCTGCAAACTATGATATAATCAAGCTTTCATTTATATTTATGTGACCAGGAGGACTTTGTATTTGATGATTTTAAAAGATGCATGGACTCAGCTCTGTTTAATTCTGATATATTGGTCTATTATCTATAAGAGGCCATTGGCTAAATTGTAGTATTCACATGAGGGTCCATGATGAAAATTTGTCAGAATGATAGGGAAATATTCAGATTTCAGTTTTCTCCCACAGTAAAATTTGAGAAGATAAGCATATTGTGTCTCCAAATGGCCGTCGGAACTAGATTTAAGAGGATCTCATTGTATAACAAATGCATTATTAAAATAGTTTGTTATGCGGCGTTAAAAGAGAAACAGCGTGACAATTGATAGAGCAGGAGAGACTGATCCACAGAATAGCAGCCAAGGAAATGGCGTCTCAGGAATCAAATTGGCAAGGCTGGAGGGGGCCCCTAATGTTGAAGGAAAATAGCATTTCTTAAATAAGCAATTCTTTTAGTTTTTGCTTTGTTTCAATAACACAATATTTATTTAACTTCCTCACTGCTACTTCAGTAGAGACAAGTCACTTTAGTTCTCCAGGCTCTTTAGCACCCATGGGTTGGACGTTTCAGTGTGATAGTTATTGTGATGGACATGGATTTTCAAGCAGAATACTCACAGTCACTGTGTTCGGGAGTCTGACCATCTGGAGAACATACACAATATTGATGGATAGAACACACTAGGTTTTTTTGCTTTTTGTTTTTTGGTTCTTTTTGAGTTCCAAGTTTTTATTTAAATTCCAGTTAGTTAACATACAGTGTAATATTAGTTTTCGGTGTAGAGCTAGATCATACTAGTTCAGTGCTCCTCGGGAAGGAGGTAAAGAGAGGCATGAAATTCCTGGTTCACAGTGGGTATTTCAGCAGTATTAAAGAAAGGCTTTGTATGGATGGGAGTCCCCGTGAGCATATTTTCCTCTCAATGTCATCGTTGTGAAGATGTCCTTTTAAGGGGCAGGATATACGTCTGCCATTGTTTCAAGGAATGGAAACGGGCTTACAGCAAGTCATTCTTGTATGGGATTGTGACACGCATATTCAGAATGCTAGTCTCGGTGAGCCAAAAAATTGACTTCTTGTAAGCAACGTGGAAAGTTAAAAATGTGCTAGTGTTAGTGTCAGAAGGCCTGCCACAGAGCTGTAGCTCTGCCACTCCTGCCTATGGGACCCTAGAAAAATCACTCCAGTTCCAAGGATCTCAGATTTCCTCAGCTGTGAATGTTAATCCAATATTCAAAATCACTAAAGGCCTACATTTTTTATGGCATAATGTGGCACTGAAAGTTTGCCCACCACCTCTAACTAGATATCTTTAAATCAAGGTAGCTGTGGAGCATTTTGACTTTGTGCCAGAGCCAGATGTAGAATCCTGCCTGTATGAGGCCACATGGTCATGCCAATAAAAGAGAGTCTGTTGGGGCGCCTGGGTGGCTCAGTGGGTTAAGCCGCTGCCTTCGGCTCAGGTCATGATCTCAGAGTCCTGGGATCGAGCCCCGCATCGGGCTCTCTGCTCGGCAGGGAGCCTGCTTCCTCCTCTCTCTCTGCCTGCCTCTCTCCCTACTTGTGATCTCTCTGTCAAATAAATAAATAAAATCTTTAAAAAAAAAAAAAAGAGAGAGTCTGTTGTCTTTGCACACTGGATGCTGAAAACTAAAGACTAAGGATCCAACCATTCAATGGGTATATACTGAGCATGTAACATAAGTTCTGGGAAACAATGGAAATAAGACATAGGTGCTTTCCCCTCCCTACAAGAATAAGTAAGAAGAGGTTCCAGGAATTTAGATCAAGGAGTTCAAATATCTTCTAATAGAATGCACAGTGTACAGCTAGCATTGCAAAACTACACCTGAAGTAATCTTAGAGGTCACATAGGACAAGCTCTCCATTTTTCACTGGGGAAACTGAGACCTAGACACACGTAACTTTCCAAAGTCTCTTGAGAAGCTAGTGACATTCTTCCTTTATCCCATAAACATCTGAGCTCCAGACAATTTGCTAGGTCCCAAGAAAATAATAATAAGGCCCTCACAAATGTAATGGGTGACACAGATGACTAAACATGACATGATAAGCACTGTGATCTGGAAACCCACGTTAGAGGGGTGTCAGAGAAGGTTTTTTTGAAGGAATCAAGTCTAGGCAAACCTCTAAAGGATGAGCAGGAGACATAGAGCTAGGGCAGTGAATCCTAATTTAGAGTTCAAACCTCTTCTACAAGCCAGGACTATGGGAACTAGTTGGGATTCACTGCTCAGTAAGGAATGTTCTTAGGGATTTGTCTGCTCTCAGCTCTATCTCACATAAAATGTCAGGTAGCTCCTGACAACCTTTGACTGGGTTCACTCAGCCCTTTGCTTCAGTGGATGGTGAGTAGAAAAACACAGTAGGACAAAAATGTCCAGCTGAGTCTGAGCAGAAGAAGGTTGAATCCTTACTCTTACAGTGACTCTAGCTGTGACCCACGAGCAAACCCTCTCTGAACCTCACAATTCCCAGATGCAAAATGAGGAAAATATCTCCTTAACAAAGTTGTTAAATCTTTAATCAAATAATGGGTATAAAACAGCCAGTGCCTCCAGCAGCCAGGCTACATAAAGAGCCCACAGAGAGTAGCTTTGAAGGGTCAAGCAAGTGGGAGCACCTGAAATTGCAGGCTTCTTGTCAGAGGTGACTAATTGATTTTGCAAAAGGAAACAATAAATTCAAGGTCTCTAAACACTAAGACACTATCTTCTGTTCTGCTCCTCTGCTTCCTTATTATCAATTAAAATTATTATAAACTTTCTTGGTGCTTTACATCAAATCCATTAAAAGATATCTCTATAAACCCTCCATCCCAAGCTCATCACTACTATAGGCTTACTGAGAAAAGCACAAAAGTACAATTCAAATATACAGATTCACTGATTAGAATCAATTCACTCAGCCATAACATGTGAAAAGAAGCACAATTTCTGTTGTCTTCTGGCATAAATTAATTATAGTTTATTCAAAGGAATTTTTAATGAAGGACCTAATAAAATTATAGTCTTGGTCATGTTTTAAATAAAAGCATCAAGCACTCCATTCCACTTCCTGCTTTAGAAAAATTTTTTCCACTACAGAACACTTAAGAGAGAAACTGAGGAAGACACAATCCATGCTCATGGATTAGAAGAACAAATATTGTTAAAATGTCTATGCTACCCACAGCAATCTACACACTCAATGCAATCTATCAAAATACCATCAACGTTTTCCCCAGAGCTGGAATAAATAATTCTAAAATTTGTATGGAACCAGAAAAGACCCCATATAGCCAGAGGAATTTTGAAAAAGGAAACAAAAGCTAGTGGCATCACAATTCCAGACTTAAAGCTCTACTGCAAAGCTATAATCATCAAGACAGCATGGTACTGGCACAAAAACAGACACATAGATCAGTGGAGAAATGGACCTTCAACTCTACGGTCAACTGATGTTTGACAAAGCAGGTAAGAATATCCAATGGAAAGAAGACAGTCTTTTCAACGAATGGTGTAGGGAAAATTGGATAGCCACATGCAGAAGAATGAAACTGGACCATTCCCTCACAGCATACACAGAAACAGACTCCAAATAAATGAAAGACCTAAATGTGTGACAAGAATCCATCAAAATCCTAGAGGAGAACACAGGCAGCAACCTTTTCAACCTTGGCAACAGCAACTTCTTGCTAGACATGTCTCCAAAGGCAAGGGAAACAAAAGCAAAGATGAACTATTGGGACTTCATCGAGATAAAAAGCTTCTGTACAGCAAAGGAAACAGTCAACAAAACTAAAAGGCAATCTACAGAATGGGAGAAGATACTTGCAAATGACAAATCAGATAAAGGGCTAGTATCCAAGATCTACAAAAAAACCTATCAAACTCAACACCCAAAAAACAATCCAAGGGTGCTTGGGTAGCTCAGTGGGTTAGGTGTCTGTCTGCCTTTGGCCCAGGTTATGACCCCAGGGTCCTGGGATTGAGCCCCAAGTCAGGTTCCCTGCTCAGCAGGGGGCCTGCCTCTCCCTCTGCCTGGTGCTCCACCTGCTTATGTGTGTTCTCTCTCTCTTTCTCTCTCAAATAAATAAATAAATAAATAAAATCTTAGACACACACACACACACACACATACACAACCCAGTTAAAAAACAAGCAGAAGACATGAACAGACATTTCTCCAAAGAAGACATACAAATGGCCAACAGACACATGAAAAATGCTCCACATCACTCATCATCAGTAAATACCAAATCAAAACCACAATGAGATACCATCTCACACCTGCCAGAATGGCTAAAATTAACAAGTCAGGAAACAACAAGTGTTGGCAAGGATGCAGAGAAAGGGGAACCCTCCTACAGTGTTGGTGGGAATGCAAACTGGTATAGCCACTCTGGAAAAACAGTATAAAGGTTAAAAATAGAGTTACCTCATAACCCAGAAATTATACTATTAGGCATTTACCCCAAAAATACAGATACAATCTGAAGGGGCATCTGCATCCCCATATTAATAGCAACAATGTCCACAATAGCCAAATTGTGGAAAAAGCCCAGATGTCCATCCACAAATGAATGGATAAAGAAGATGTGGTTCATACATATGATGGAATATTATTTAGCCATCAAAAAGGATGAAATCTTACAGCAACATGAGTGGAACTAGAGTGTATTATGCTGAGTGAAATAAGTCAATCAGAGAAAAATATTTATCATATGGTCTCACTGAAATGTGGAATTTAAGAAACAGCACAGAGGATCATAGGGGAAGGGAGGAAAAACTGAATGTAAGAAATCAGAGATGGAGACAAACCACGAGAGACTCTTAACTATAGGAAACAAATTGAGGGTTGCTGGAGGGATGGGGTAATTGAGTGATGGGCATCAAGAAGGGCACCTGGTATGAGGAGTACTGGGTGTTATACGCAATGATAACAACGCTACATTTGAAACTAATGATGTACTATATATTGGCTAATTGAATTCAAGTTTTAAAAAAAAGAGGGGTTCTTCCAGAGTGGGTAGAAATACTGCTCCCCAAACTAATCATTTTTTGGATACAGAACAAAGTGGGTGAATAAATGACATCCAGACACAAAGTTCTTACACCCCAATGCATAATTTATCTTCAGGGAGCTGAAATTCTGACTTTGTCAAAATGTCCATATTTAGTGATGACCACAATAGGTCTCAGCTGCCTGGTTTTTACTCCATATAATTTCCACCTTATATTCTCTTCAAATGTTTTGATAAGCTTCTCATAAGACTTTGCAAAAAAGGGAAATGACAAGTTGCAAACTAACCACGCTGGGCCTGGACGAAGCTAATGAGTGGGTGTTTGGAGGACTGGAAGGCTGATCAAATAAATGTTTGTGGGTTCTGTCATGCAAGTTTTTGACTCTGGCTTTTCAGGAGCAGTGATGATGTCAATTCACTCTTTCCTACTCAAGGGTGTTATGCACCACCAGCTTCCAGGCTCTGATTTTTAGAATGTTAATCATCTGCAACCAATAGATTTTAATTCCAGCTGCAAAATTCTAAAGACTTCTCTAACTGCTGGACAAGCAACCAGCAAATTCTTTTGTCTTTTTTTCTTCACAAATGCCAGTGTTATCAAACTCACCACCTTTATGAGAAAGGAAGCATTGTACAGAATTTTTAGCCCTGAGAGAGTTTCATCCTGTGATTTGATTAATCCAATTAATGACCCTGTACCTTTCCCGCTAATTTTAAACCTCTGTCAGTGAGTGATTACCCCATATAACTTCAGTGAAGAGATTCAAATTCTCAGAAATAAGCAAGAGTGCTCAAAAAAGGAATATGTAGTTATTCTAACCAACATGAAAAAAGCCAATTCCTAGTTTTTAAACTCAGCAAGTGTTCTAGTATCTCCCACAGCTTCTGTGTTAGTGCTGTCACCAAACACACTGATAATCTAATAAAATGGAATTATTGCAGGTTTGGTTCTAGACCATCATAATAAAGTGAATATCTCAATAAAGCAAGTCAAATGAATTTTGTGGCTTCCCAGTGCATATAAAAGTTAATTTTCACTATAGTCTATGAAGTGTGCAATAACAGTCTTTAAAAATGTACATACCTTAATTAAAAATTACTTTGTTGTGAAAAAATACTAACCATTGTCTGAGCTTTCGGTGATTTGCAATCACTTATCACAGATCACCATAATGATAGTAATGAAAAAGTTTGAAATACTGTGATAATTATTAAAATGTGACACGAAGACATGAAGTGAGCAAATAACATTAGAAAAGCGGTGCCAATAGACATGCTTAAGGCAAGGCTGCCACAAACCTTCAATTTGTAGAAAGGACAGCATCTGCAAAATATGATAGAGTGAAGCACAATAAATCAAGTTATTCCTATAGTTACTGGAAGAGTCACTCTTCATAGTTTCTTAATATCAGCTCCATTCTCTTGTTCCTTCTCACATCGCAAGGCCCATACACCGAGCAGTGATCTGTGCAGAGATGGTCAAACTGGGGGACTCACAGATCTGGGAACATGCAAAGCCCTTCCAAAGGGCATAGAAATTCCTATAGTTGTTGTTGTTGTTGTTGTTGTTTTTAGCATTTTTTTTTTAAATTGAGGTGGAATTGACATAACATACTGGTTCAGGTATACAATGAAACATTTTGATATTTGTGTATATTGCAAAATGATCACCACACTAAGTCCAATTTGCATTCATCACCATACCTAGTTGCAAATCTCTTTTTCTTCTAATGAGAACTTTCAAGATCCATCCTCCTAGATGCTCGCAAATATGCAATACAGTATTAACTATAGTCCCCACACTGTGTGAAATTTATGACTAAATTTTGTCCCAGCCCATCCAAACTGCTTCATTGTGGGCCTTCTTTGATTTACCTGATGTAAACAAAATGTCAGTTCTGATGTAAACCTGATCAGTCAGCTGGTTTTAAGGTTTTTCCCAGAGGAAGCTATTCCAAATGTAGCTGTGGATTTGGTGCGTTTGTGGGAGGAGGCGAGTTCAGGATCACATGTTGCCACCTTGAACCAGAATTCCCCTATAATTCTGGGAAATCGATTTCCTGTTTCTCAAACTCAACTCATACCCTTTCCTAAGACAGATTTACATAATCATGCACCTGTGTTCACCAACAGCCCCTTTCTCACTTGACCAAGAATGAGCCAAGACATGATTCCCCACCTCTAGTATAAAACTGTCAGGGTACAAAAAAAAGGTGAAAGTACCTCCTTTCGTGACTACTCAAGATACTCTAAGTTAGGGCTCCAGTCATTCCTTCTCTTTTATGTATTCCTGATAAGAATAAAGGTGGGCATTAAAAATAAAAATAAAAATAAAAATAAATTGAGTCCCTGTTTAGGTGTTCTAAGTGCAGCTATACAATAAAAAGGAGCTCATAGTAAAAATAAAAATGAAATAAAGTGGGAGTAATGATAACTTTTATTTAATGACTTCACTTTTGTCTATCCCTTATTATCAAAGACTTCATTATTCATGAGATAGAATCTGTAGAGAGCAAGGCAAAAAGAGCATCTGTGGGAAATATTTGATACCAAAATGGTCCCTTTTTTATGTATTTAAATGTAAGCACTTCTTTTCAGCTATTCTCAATGCTCATCCCTAAGATATGTTATTAGCTGGGGAGGAAAAGCAACTTCCATCAGCCAAAAAAAAAAAAAAAAAGTACCTTTCATCAGCCAAAACAGTATGAGTAGTGCTGTAGATCTTTTAAATGTTACTGGAATGTTTTCTGAGAATTCTAATTTTTTGAGGTATATTAGCTAAAACCCACCAATAAACTTCTATATGGTTTCTTTTTGGATTTGGTTTGTGTTAGTATTAAATAAGGCAGTTAAATCTATTTTATTTCATCATACTTTGAAATATTCCAATCTTTATCTTATAAAAAGTTTAATATTTCCACCCCTTATTAATAACATAAAATTATGCTAGCTGCCATACCAATTCATTTTCAGCAGTTTATATAGTTTTCTCTTTTGTTTCATAGGTAAAAACTTTGATTCTATTAAACATTTTTTTAGGGTCAAACTAAAATTATGATGTTATTTATGTTTATACCCAAACAATATTGAAATATACCTAAAAGCCAGACCAAAATTTAACACGCACACCACATATGCACATGCACACATACTTACCCATGAAATGCCACGAATTTGACTATAATCTCTACCTCTTTGGCAACTCTTCATTTTACCTATACATTACACTACCTTGTTACAAATTAAGTAATGAGAAACTATATATTGAGTTATTTTGTTTGTATTTGTTAGTGCAAACAGGATAAATTAGATCTATTAGATTAAAAATATTTAATTATGGATTCAACTATTTTATTCATCATTTTTATGTAATGCATTCTATAATTCCTTTCTTCATAGTTTCTAGTATATAACTCAAAATCTACTTATTGGCACATTTATTTGTTTTAAAAATGAAGTCAGATTTGCAATTCTAGAAAATGATGGAGTGGGGTATACTTCTCTATATCCTTCCTACTAAGTACAGCTAAAAACTCTAGACAGTATTTAAAACACAAAAAGACTGAAAAGTGGAATGAAGAAGGCATTCTAGTGAAGGAACTTTGGACATATAAAGCAATGAAGTTCCCTGCTTTTTCTGTTTGCCTTGTAGACCCTGTATTGGGCACCAAAGAAGCCAGAAACACCAACAGGGAAATGGGGAAAAAAATCTGTTCTTTCTAACCAAGGATCAAAAAAGGGATGCTTATCAAGAGAAAAAAATATAGGCAACAGCTACCCTACTTAGACTGCCATGGGAAAAGATGAGGCCATGCTCCCACTCCCACCAGGAAAGACCATAGGGAGAGCTTAGAGTTCCAGCTCATTAGGCCATAACAAGGTATGCTTTCCTATGATAATAAGGGTGGTGTCAGAGAAGGCCAAGTATGGGGCCAAAACTTCACTACCACCAGGGATAAGGAGAGCTCCCTCTTCCATGGTGTCAATGAAGTCCACATGGGGAGACTAAATGTCGACTCCTGCCCAACAGGGAGGCACCCTCTCCCAGGGTCTCAATGGAACCTGGACATCTGCCCTACCTGAGAACAACTGAGTGATGTCCACCTTTCCCTACCGGTATGGTGTCAGAAGAGATCTGCTAAAACTAAACATTTAAACAAAATCCAGGGTCTCATTACACAACACTCAAAATGTGCAGGATATAATTTTTAAAAATCATCACAACAAGAACCAAAAAAAATCTTAACTAAGTTAAGATAACCAATATACCCCAACACCAAGATAACACAGGTGGTAGAATTATCTGATAGAGACTCCAAAAGCAGCCATGATAAAAATATTTGAGCAATTATGAATGTGATTTAAACAAATGAAAAAAAAAAGGAAGGGTCAGCAAAGAAATAGAAAATCTCAGCAAAGAATAAAAGATATGAAAGAGAACCAAATGAAAATTTCAAATTTATAAAATATAATGGTTGAAATTAAAGTCCCAATGTGAGTTCAACAGCAAAATGGAGGACAGAGGAAAGAATCAGTGAATTGGAAAATAGAACAATAGAAATTATCCAATCTGAACAACAAACAAAAAACAGACTGAAAAAAAGAAAATTAACTGAGCCTTAGGGATTTGTGCCTAAAGCAAAAGATCTAACATTCATGTTGCCAAAGTCTCAGAACAAGACAAGAAAGAGAATAGTGCTGAAAAAGTAGTCAAAGAATGGCTAAAAATCTTGTAAATTTGGCAAGAGATATACATCTACAACCAAAAAACTGAGCAAACCCTAAGCAGATTAAACCCAACGACATTCATGCCAAGACACAACATAATCAAACTTCTGAACACTAAAGAAAAGGAAAAAATTTGAAAGCAGCAAGAAACATTTTACCTGGGAGAAGGGGTGAAATTCTAAGATTTCTCATTAGAAAACATGGAAGACAGAAGAAATAGTAAAATGTTTTTCAAGTGTTATAAGAAAAGAATTTTTGATCTAAAATCTTATATGCAACAAAAGTATCCTTCAGGAATAAAATGAAAATTATGACATTTGCTGAAGGAGGAAGAATAGGAGAATTTGCTACCAGTAAATCTATCCTAAAAGAGTAGTAAAGGAATTTTATGATACAGAATGGAAATACTAAAAGAAGAAATTTTAGAACATTATTAAGAAGAAAAAACTATGGAAAGAATAAAAATATGAGTAAATACAATAGACCTCCCTGCTCTGAGTTTTCTAAATTGTGTGTGATGGTCAAAACAAAAATTATAATGTTTTCTGATATAGTTCTCAATGTATGTAGAGAAAATATTTAAGACAATTATATTATAAATGCGGAAGGGCAAAAGGACTTAAAGGGAAATAAGGTTTCTACAATTCACTCAATCCGATCAAATGTCAATGGCAGGAAATTGAAAGATTTATATATAAGATATATCTTATATATCTTATATATATATAATATAATATATATTATTATGCAATTAATATTATAGAATATTAATATATAGTTATATATAATTATATATTATATTATATAATTATATATAATAATGATATATTTTATATATTTATATATAAATATATTATATATAATTAATTAATATTATATAATAATATATAGTTATATATAATTATATAAAATAATTATATATTTTTATTATATATTTATATATAAAATATATCTATTATATATAATAGATATGATATATAGTAGATATTATATATCTATTATGGATATTATATATCTATTATATTATATATATAATATCTATAATAGATATATCATATTATATAATAGATATAACTCATATCTATTATATATATTATATATAATACCTAGAGTAACCACTAAAAAAAAAAAATCCACACAAAGCTCTCTACTCATAAACATTACACATAAATCAAAATGGAATTCTAAAATACACTGAGAAACCCATAGGGG
Source organism: Enhydra lutris kenyoni (assembly GCF_002288905.1). Lineage (NCBI taxonomy): Eukaryota > Metazoa > Chordata > Mammalia > Carnivora > Mustelidae > Enhydra > Enhydra lutris. Next base: position 16,632,504 of record NW_019154099.1, read on the forward strand.
GACAGGAGAAAAATAAGAAAAAGACACAAAAAACCAGAGGGATCAAATAAAAAACAAACAAAAAATGACACACTCTAGTCAGAAATGTTAAGGTTGGCAGTGGAAAAAAGAGTAACATGTGGAATATCTTTGTGGTTATAGAACAGTTCTGTATCTTAATTGTCATAGTGGTTACATAAATATATACATAGTGGTTACATAAATATATACATGTGATAAATGACATGGAACTCTACACACACATTGTACCAATATCAGGTTCCTGGTTTTGATGTGTAAGATGCAACCGTTGGGGGAAACTGGGTGAAGAGTACATGAAATCTCTTTCTACTCCTCTTGCAATTTTCTGTGAATCTATAATTATCTCATAATTAGTTTTAGATTTAAAAAATGAGGTCAGACATCTTCTGAGATGAAGTCTGATTTGGTTGATTGGTTTGACAATGTGCTATTGCTATCTCAATAAGCTCTATGTTGATCATTAATGAGCTTAATTTTCTACTCTAAGCTTTAAAGTAGAAAAACTAAGCCACATGATAAAAGTATTTTATCAAACATATAATTCTAGCAAAATATAACAAAATTAATAATATATTTATTTTCCCCATCCTTTCTGAGTGTGTATTGTATTTGGATAAATAGAGTGCCTATAAATTTTTAAATAATAAGTACAATTTCCATCTGGTTAAGTCTGATGAAGTCTTTTTGGTATACTGTACTTTCCGGAAATTGGAAACTCGAGTTCAGGAATACAAGAGAAAATTGTAAAAATTTCCAAATTAAAGAAGAGCTTAATCATATATATCTAAACTGGATGATAGTGTGTATTAAATCATTATGATATTAGAATCCCATTGGATACATTCAGCATAGTGATGTAGGATGCCTAGGTGTCTTAGTCAGTTAAGTGTCTGCCTTTAGCTCAGGTCATGATTCTGGGATGGAGTCCTGTATTGGGTTCCCTGCTCAGCAGGGAATCTGCTGCTTCCTCTGCCCCTCCCTCTGCTGTGCTCTCTCTCTCTCTCTCAAAAATAAATAAAAATTTGTAAAAAATTTCAAATAGTGATAGAGTAGTTTCATACTTAAATATAAGTATTTATATAGTACCAGAAATTTCATCCTTTGCAACTACTTAAACTTATGATGAAAAATCTTTGAGATCAATTTGAAAATGTTTGGGAAGTCAATTAAGCAAAAAATGCTAAAGACCATATACATAAGCCCAGTATCTAACAGAACTGCCCTTCTTCCCCAGACCACTCTGGGCACTGACCATCTATCACCACCACGTGACTTCATAGCCACTCACGTTGGACTTCTAGGAGTCAATCTCTCTTCTGTTTTCACTTCTGTCTTAGTCACTACTGGACCTTCCTAGAGCCAGTCTTGTAGTCAGGTGTTCTGGGTGTGGGGACAAAAAGACTTTCATTGTCATCTAAGCAAAGAGTAAACAGGAGAAGGGAGCCTGGGAGGCTCAGTCAGTTGAGTGTCTGCCTCTTGATTTCCGTTCAGGTTGGAATCTCCAGGTTATGAGATGGAGTGCCCCCAACCCACAGGCACCAGGCTGAGATATGAGATATATGAGAGTATAAATAAATGGCAGAAGTCTCCTTCTTTCCATTTTCCTCTCCCTTTGCCCCTCTACCCACTTACACTTGGCTGTGAGCTCTCGCTCACTAGCTCTCAAATAAATCTTAAAAAAAAAAAAAAAAAAAGACTAAATGGGAGGGTTAGTCAAGGAGGTTTTGCGTCTGGAGCACATTTGACCTAGGACTAGTTCTGACCCATTTGATCTTTTTAATGGTGACTTTTTCCGCTCTTGATCTTCTTTACAAATTTTGTTTAAGAAACAGTTATAAAAAATCTATACACCAGAGATGGTACTTCATGCAAGAAGATTTTATACACACACACACACACACACACACACACACACACACACACACACATCACTTGGCTTTCAAGAAGCTTACACCTAATAGATTTCAATAGATACCAAACAAATAAATGAAGTACTGAAGGAAAGGTGCAGTAATAGAATATACAGAAACACTGTATTTTTCAAATCTAAGATACGATGGATTATAAAATGTACCATTATTTTATGTACCATTAAGGAAAACTACTACCACTCAAATTATGACACAATACTTTATCATTTAGAATCTTTATTTTATGCTTACTTAAAGGACTTTTAAAACTTGTTTAGATGTAGAGCTCTATCATACTGCATATACATTAAAAGGAAATTATAAGTAAGTAAATTAAGGTGTTCCTCAATCTCTTCCAGTTCAAAGTTTATCTTTTAATACCACTATTTGAGTCAGATTTTCTAATGTCTGTGTCCTTCAACACAGTATTGGATTTTCTTTCAAGCTGATACTCTTTCTGTAAGTATCTGCAAGTTTTGATGATGACCCTTTCTAGACCTTAAAGAGAAGTTGTCGACAAAAGATTCCAAACAATTAAGACTCATGATCCTTCTTTGAAAGCCTTCCTAAAATGGTTTGTTGACAATGAGGGTTTTGCAGTTGTTCAGTCATAATTCCACAAGCAATAACTAACTCCACGTACATGCGTGAAACAACAAGCATGCTATGACTGCTGCTTGGCCACCAGCGATCACAAGACACCAGCAATGATAAAGGCATAGGGGGCAAGTAGTGTGCCTCAGATTTGACTTAATATGAGAGTATAAATGAAGAAATGATTAATTTTCTCTAAGATGATCTGGGATAATTCTCAAACAAGATCATGCCTGAATATGTTTTTTGTTTTGGTTTTGGTTTTGGTTTTGTTTTATTGCTAGAGAGGTCTCCATCAAGCAAGTAAAAGGAAGGGGAGGAGAAAACATGGAGATATGAAGCAACAGGGGACACAGGGTATAAATTAGTTGATGAGCTTAAAATAAGCCTGGAAGTCACAAGGATCCTAGATCTCAAAATAAGAAGCTTAAGTTCTTGGAAAAGATGACAGAGTAGGAGGATCCTAAGCGGAGATACAGCATAGAAACAGCAGTTTAAAAAGTGCCTGGGGTATGTATGGAGATTCATTTACTAACTTCATTACATATGCTGGAGAGACACAGATCTTTAGATTTCTTCAAGAACAAAGGAGCTGGCACGTGCTGCATTCCCCCCCACCCGTGCCATCATAGATAGGCAGACACTTGTGAGAATACTTTCCAACTATCTTGATAACACAGCATACCCAGTCCCCACATTCTTCGCAGATCTGCCACATTAACCCACCTGACGCAACAGGTATCTCTCCAAAGCTGCTCTTGCCCTGACACACCATAATCAGCCCCAGCAGGGACCAGTGCCACTCCAGAGTGACTCCTGCTCTGGAGAGAAGGGAAGATAACCACATGCATCAGTTTGGCTGCAGCCCCAGCACACAGAGGAGGCAGACATGTGATCTGTTAGCCCACCCAAAAAACAAAATCTCTCAGTGGGCAGCACAGGGAGAGAACCCTTTAGTTTGGAGTCACTGAAGCCCCAACAGATGGATTAGAGACTGGCATCTGGTCTGTCTGCTGGCCTTGCCCACCAACAAAACCATCTCAGAGGACAAGGCATGGTGAGCACCCTGCTGGTTGGTGCTACTGCAGCCTCAGCAAATGGGTTGAGGGCAGGGATCTCTCTGACCACTGACATGCCCCAACTGTAAACGGGGCAGCTCTGAACTGACCCATTAACAGCACAGGAACCAAATTCTGCCAACAACTGGAGAAGTGGGCCATTGCAGCTGACTGGAATACAAGCAAGCATAACTCAGCCACAACAGTAGATTCATGCAGCCCACACAGACATACCCCTAAAGCACCTGGTTCTGGTGAACAGGGGGTACTGTGCTACAGAGCACTATAGGACTCTTCTATACAAGGCCACTACTTCAAGATAAGGAGATGGAGCTGAATTTCCTAATGAAGGAAAAAAGATAAAAATGTGGAGACAGAGAAATAGGTCCCAAATGAAAGAACAGGACAAAATAATAGCAAAAGAACTAAATGGAGTGGAGATAAGCAATATGCCTGATAGAGAATTCAAAGTAATAGTCAAAAAGATACTCACTGGACTTGAGAAAACAGTGGAGGGCATCAGTGAGACCTTTAACAAAGAGATTGAAAATATAAAAAAGGGATGAAGAACTCAATAACTGAAATTTAAAAATCCACTAGAGGGTATCAACAGCATATTAGAGGAGGCAGAAGAACAAATCAATGATCTGGAAGACCAGGAATAAAAAGGGCTAAAATTAACAAGTCAGGAAATGACAAATGTTGGCAAGGATGTGGAGAAAGGGGAACCCTCTTACACTGTTGGTAGAAATGTAAGTTGGTGCAGCCACTCTGGAAAACAGTATAGAGGTTCCTCAAAAAGTTGAAAATAGAGCTACCTTATAACCTTTCAATTGCACTACTGGGTATTTACCCCAAAGATATAAATGTAAATCTAAAGGGGCACCTGCACCACAATGTGTATAGCAGCAATGTTTGCAATAACCAAACTATGGGAAGAGCCCATCAACAGATGAGTGGAAAAAGAAGAGGTGGTATACACACACACACACACACACTCCATACATACACACACAGGAATACTACTCAGCCATAAAAAAATATATCCTAAAAAACAAAAGTCCAGTCCCAGAGGCTCCTGTGTGGCTCAGTCAGTTCAGTGTACCACTATTGATTTCAGCTCAGGTCATGATTTCAAGGTCATGAGATTGAGCCCTGGGTCAGGCTCCACACTCAGCACAGAATCTGCTTGAGATTCTCTCTCTCTCCCTCTGCCCCTCCTCCTGCTTGTGCTCTCTAAACAAATAAATAAAATCTTTTAAAAAAAATGAGAGCTTTTCCTCCAAGATCATGAACAAGATACCCACTCTTGTCATTTTTATTTAAGATAGTACTGACAGTCCTAGCGACAGCAACCAGATAAGAAAAAGAAATAAAAGGCATCCAAATTGACACGAAGTAATTGTTACTATTTGCACATGTCATGATACTATATATAGAAAACTCTAAAAACTGCACCAAAAAAACAGTAGAACTAATAAATGAAATGAATTCAGTAAAGTTAGGATACAAATTTAATGTACAGAAATATGTTGCATTTCTATATGCTAATAACAAAGTAGCAAGAGGGAAATTAAGAAAAAAATCTCGCTTACAATTGCACCAAAAAGAATAAAATACCTAGAGACAAACTTAACCAAGAATGTGAAAGTCCTGTACTCTGAAAACTATAAAATACTGATGAGAGAAATTGAATGATATTCCATGTTCATGGATTGGAAAAGCTGATACTGTTAAAATGTCCATACTACCTAAAGCAATTTACAGATTTAATACAATCCCTAATAAAATACCAACAACATTTTCCATAGAAATAGAAAAACTAATCCTAAAATTTTTGTGGAACTACAAAAGACCCCAAATAGCTAAAGAAATCTTGAGAAAAAAGAACAGAGCAGGAGGTACTATAATCCCAGATTTTAAGATATACTATAGTTATTGTAATCAAAACAATATGGTTTTGCTACACAAATGGACACATAGATCAATGGAAGAGAATAGAGTGCAGAAATAAATGCACACTTTCAGGGCCAATTAATCTATGAAAAAGACGGCAAGAGTATCCAATGGGGATATTCTTCAACAAATGATGTTGGATACTGGACAACTGCATGCAGAACAATGAAACTGGACCACTTTCTTACACCATACACAAAAGTAAAGTCAGAATGGATTTAAAGGCCTAAATATGAGACCTGAAGCCATAAAGTTCCTATAAGAAGACACAAGCAGTATATTCTTTGACATGGGCCATAAAAACATTTTTCTAGATAGGTCTCCTCTGGCAAGGGAAACAAAAGCAAAATTAAACTATTAGGACTACACCAAAGTCAAAAGCTTTCATACAATAAAACAAAAACATCTACAAAACAAAAAGGCAACCTACTGAAAGGGAAAAGATATTTGCAAATGATATATCCAGTAAGGGGTTAACATCCAAGATATATGAAGAACTTATATAACTCAACACACACACACACACACACACACACACACACACAAAACACCTTAATAATCTTATTTTTAAATGAGCAGAAGACCTGAAAAGACATTTTTACAAAGAATACATACAGACGGCTAACAGATACATAAAAAACATGTTCAATGTCACTAATCATCAGGGAAATGCAAATCAAAACCACAATGAAATATCACCGCAAACAAATAAGAATGATTACTATCAAAAAGACAAGAAGTAGCAAATGTTGGCAAAGATGTGGAGAAAAGGGAACTCTTGGGCACTGTTGGTGGGAGTGCAAACTGGTACAGCCTTTGTGGAAAACAGTATGGAGCTTCCTTAAAAAATTAAAAATAGAATTACCGTGTTATCCAGTAATTCAACTATTGGGTATTTACCCAAAGAAAAAACAATAACTTGAAAGATATATGCAGTCATATGTTTATGGCAGAATCATTTATAATAGCCAAGATATGGAAGCATTCCAAGCGTCCATCAATAGACGAATGGATAAAGAAGAGACAGTATGTGTGGAGACATATGGATATAAGTTTATAGATATAGATGACATATAGATATAATTCAGCCATAAAAAAGAATGAAATCATGCCATTTACAACAACATGGATGGACCTAGAAAGCATAATGCTAAGTAAAATAAGTCATAGAGAAAGATAAATACCATATGATTTCACTCATATATGAAAGTTAAGAAAGAAAACAAATGAACAAAGGAAAAAAAAAAAAAGACACTGAAGTACAAAGAACAAACTGGTGGATGCCAGAGGGATGGTGAGTGGGGGGATGGATGAACTAGATAAAGGGGACTAAAATTATCCTTATCTTGATGAGTACTGATAAATGTCTAGAACTGTTGAATTATTATATTGTACACCTGAAACTAATATAACACTGTATGCCAATTACATTTGAATTTAAAAAAAATTAGAAGCTTAGACTTTGTTGGGCAGACTCCATGAATAACTAAAATTTTAAAGTGGAGTTACATTGATCAGAAAGAAAACACTCCAGTCCCCAGGTGGCCGCACGGGAGGGAGGCCGAGGCTGTGATCATCAAGGCTCAGGCCAGCTGGCCTGGTAGCCACACAATCTTCAGCAAGATCATTTGCAAGGAAATCCCAGCCAAAATAATTTTTCGAGGGCAACCAGTGCCTTGCTTTCCATAACATTTCCCCCCAAGCACCAACACATTTTTTGGTGATACCCAAGAAACATATCCCAGAGTTCTGTAGCAGAAGGTGATGATGAAAGTCTTCTTGGCATTTAATCATTGTTGGCACAAAATGTGCTGCTGCTATGGGCCTGAAGAAGGGTTATCGAATGGCAATGAATGAAGGTTCAGATGGGGAACTCTCTGTCCATCATGCTCATCTCCATGTTCTTGAAGGTTGGCAGATGAGTGAGCCGACTTCCTGGTTAAGCATGTTTTAGAGATAATTTTCCCTTCTCTAGACAATGATCAATACTTGCAAGTTCCAATACATTAAACAGTATACTGCTTTTTCCCAATGTATGGAGAGATTAAGGAAATAATTTTAAAAACCCAGACATAATAAAATATAATGTTGCATGGTTTAAAAAAAGAAAAGACTCCAGTTGCCCAGTAGAGAAGAAGTTTAAGAGGTGTTTTGCTAGAGACAAAGGAAAACAGGAAAGAAATCTTGTGGCAACAATAAACCAAAGATGATGGATGGATGCTAAGACAACTGCAGGCCTCCCAACCATGCTATACAAAACCAAACCAGCGTCTACAGCATCAACATCCATGATGCCATGAAAACCAGGCTCCAGGGCAGTTCTGAGGGACTCTCCAGTGGTGGTCCTTTGCCTTCAACTTTTCACATCTCAACTAGGTCTAGCAAGAGAAACACGGTGGAAGTTTACTCTGATTCAACTCAAGCAGTATTGAGCTTCTACAATCAAAGAGCCTTCCAGGTACTCTCTAGTGGAGGGCTAGCCATAGGAACTCCATAAAGCTTCTGTTCTTCAGAAAATATAGTAGGGACTCAAACACTTGCTGACAGGGAGAGAGAGAACAGAGGAGAAGGGAGAGAGGGAGGAAGGGAGGAAGGAAGAGAAAGAGAACTTTTAAAAAAATCAACCCTTCAAATAGGAAATGCTTTTGTACTTCAAAAGTTTAAAGGGTTTTAACAGACAATAGAGTAAGACATTTGAAGAGTTTCTTCGCACAGGGCAAATTCTGGTAATTTTCTCCATGCTTCCTCCTATCTTTACCTATCTCTCTTCATCGCATGAAGACGAGAATTAAGAGTTATTCCATTCTGTCCTCTGCTTTCAAGACTCCAATTTTATATGTTAGACCTTTTCATATCATTCCATATGTCCCTGAGGCTCCATTCAGTTTTTTCATCTTTTCTATTATTCAGATTAGATAATTTTTATCAATCTATCTTCAAATTCACCGACTCTCCTCTATTACCTATATTCCACTATTAAGTTAATTCAGTAACTTTTTAAATTGCAGATATTGCATTTTTCAATTCTAGAATACACATATGATTCTTCATTATGTCAGCTGAGATTTCCTGTATTTTCACTCACTACAAATGTATTATTCTTTATGTTCTTAAGCATGACTGAATAGTTGCTTAAAATCTTTGCTAATTCTAACATCTTGCTCACCTGAGTTTGTCTTTTCTCTTGAGAATGGGTCCTATTTTCCTGATTCTTTGAATTTCAAGTTATTTGGGATTGTATCCTCAATATTATGTTTTAGACACTGAATTCTTTCATGTTCCTGTGAAGAATGTAGATTTTCTTTTTTATCAAGCAATTATTTGATTGCACTCAAACTGAAAACACTGCCTCCTGGGCAACACCTTATAGGTTATATCGGTTTTTTAATCCTTAGCTGGAGTATCCCCAACGCATGCGTGGTTTGACAGCCAGAGGTTTAGGCAGAGTTTATAATAGAACTTGCTCTCTGTCTTGAAATCTCTGGGATTTCCCCTTCACTTGCCAATAGCTCTGGTTGTCCTCTGGTTCTGTAAGACAAAAAAATTAAGAGTTTTCTTTCAGAATTTTACTGACATGTTGGTGCCAACTTTGGCTTGCCCCCAAACTAAATACTATTGAAAAATGGGTAATTTTTCCATTAAGTGCCCTTTTTTAAAGTTTCGACTCCTCTAGAGAATCTGCCTGCTTTTGTTCACTTTCTGGTGCCCTTAAGCTATTGGTTTTTCTGTTTTGTTCAGAACTTACAGTTATCAGCAGGAGGGTGAGGCTCAGTAGGAGCTACTCATCCATTCTGGAAGGAGAAGTCTGATTATGACTAATCCTAGTTATTTTATTTTATTTTAGTAATCTCCACATCCAACGTGGGGCTCAAACTCATGACCCTGAGATCAAGAGTCACCTGCTCTTCTGACTGAACTAGCCAGGCATCCCTGACTGATCCTAATTATGATTTATAATTATGGAGCCTTTACTCTGTGTAGGAACTGTAATTTATAGATCTCATTTAATCCTATAAGAATCCCAGAAGGGAAGGAAGTGTCACTGTTTACATTTTATAGATAAAGCAACGGAACATGAGAAGATGGATGTCATACTCTAGTAACAGAATCAGACTCAAGTGTTTTTGGAGACTAAAGTCCATACTCTTACTGCTTTAAGAAAGAAAATTAGCTCTCACTACCAAAAGGTACCCTGAGGCACCAAACACTGCCTTTGGCAGGTTTCTTAATCAGAAGCCCACTTTTAACCAGATGATTGCAGGTGCTTAGAAATTCATCTTTTTACTAATTTAAAGCAGTGTTTCCCCATCTTGGCTTCTCAGAAGGATCACCTGAGGCGAATCTCTGTCTACAGATCACAGATTTTGTGAATCAGTCTCCAGGGGCAGGGGCTGAAAATCCAAATATTAAATAGGCGTTGCAGATAATTCAGTGTTCTTTCCAGTTCAAAAACACTTATTTAGAGAAAGGAGCACCTGGCACAGAACACTTTATTCCCAAATCTGTGTGACCTAGTGTAAATAATGATAGTCATAAGAAATGCTAATTATCCCCTAGGGCTGACTTCAGGTCTGGCAGGCTCTTTTCTTAGTAGTTTACATATAGTATCTCCTTTAATCTTCCCACCAGACCTAGAAGTCATTGAAAGTTTTTATGAGGAAACTGAGGCATCTGCTTACCCACAGTCATACCAATGAGCGGAGGACCAGTACGCTGTTTGACTCTATACTTGTATTCGTCACTGCATTACTCCATTTCCAGATGTTCCATCTATCCAGTCACCACCATCACTCCTGAAAAGAAGTTTGGGTAAACACGTGGCACAATACATGTTTCCCAAGTACCCAAGGTTAGCATTTTCAACCTGCAAAGAGTCATTCTTCCTGTCAGAACCACTGAAGCTTTGGGTTGTATGCAGGGAAGCTTCCATTTGATTACTTTCAGCAGGAAGGTTGGAAAAGAGTAGAAAAGAAGCTGGAGAGGTCCGCCAATTGATTTACAGCGTGAGCCAAATTATTTCCACACATGTACTATAGAAGTCTCTGCTAGGTGCCAGTATATAAACCAGATGAGGAATTTACAGTCTAAGGAAGGAGGAAGACAATAAACAAGAATACCAACTGTTGCGAACGGACCTGTTGATCATACGCACAATCCTTGGGGTCTTTTATAGGTTGTGGTAGCCACCAAAGAAGTTTGAAGTGTGTAAGTAGGCTATTTCCTTACAACAGTTTATGCTAAAAGAAATTTTCAGACCAATAGATGTCTATTTTTATTTTCTTATTTCTTGAGAGAGAGGGACAGAGAGAAAGAGCAGAGGAGGGGCAGAGGGAGAGAATCTCAAGCAGATGCCACACTGAGTGCAGAACCTGACATGGGGCTTGATCTCACCACCCCAAGATCATGACTTGAGCCGAAACCAACAGCCGGACACATAACGATCTGAGCCACCCAGGTGCCCCACCAATAGCTGTTTATTAACTAAAACTATTAGCAAAGCAAGTATCAAAAAAACAATTCGTAGGACTTCTATAAACTGGATAAGACCTCTACTCTCTTTCCTTTCAGATGCTTTAACCATTAACTTTGCATGAAAAGCTCCTTCTAATTCAATGGCAAATTTCCAGAGGCAGGATAGTCACCCCAACACCCTGACAGAATACAGAATTCATGGCTACAACCAGATCTTTTTAAGTGCAAACCCTAAGGGTACAGTCAAAAGCTTGCTGGATTCTTATACCCTATTCATGCTTTTTATTAAACATTCAGTTATATTAAATGCCTTAATTTCACAACGAACAGCTCATTTCTATTCCCCACGTTAAGCAACAGGCTACATTTTACGTAAATCAAGACCTGTTTCTGACAGCAAATATGCTAGTTAAAACAATCTGTTGTTGGTGGAGATGTGGATAACATGAGGGTCTGTGGTAGCTACCTCTGGAGTCCAATCCTTCCTGATAGAATGTTATCTGACCTCTCTGCTGTACCTAATTAGCACACTTAGCTGACCACCTCTTGACCTTGCTTTCTACATCAATCCCTGGGTATCCCTTTAACCCGAGTTTTGCATTTTATCATATCATATTGTAACATTAAAGAACTCTAAAGATAATTACAGGCACTGTAGTAATAACAAATAGGAAATTAGAAACCATGGTAAGTACCTTTAAAGAAGCCTGTTACAGGGTGTTTTGCCAGAGAATTAGAAGGCAAATCAGTTTCATTGCACCGGGGCCCCATGGCTGACAAGGGGAGGGGAGTTTGAGAGTCAGGGATCAGCTCTCCTACTTTTCTTTCTCCTAGCCTTACTGCCTCAGTTGTTCAGAAGCACAAGTAGTAATGCCACGCAGAGAGTGTTCAGGGAAGTGTCAAGAATAGGAATCCTGGAAGTCAGAGAGGACAGGTAATGTTAGTGCCAGAGATCAGCAGGGAAGCTTCCTGAAAACACCCTAACTCATAGCTTCCCCAGAACCAGCAAAGCTTATGGAGCAGTCTCGGTGGTCCTGAGACAGGAGGACTCCTCAGAATGCGTTCAGTTCCACACACCAAGAGCCCTGCTGCCTCCCACTACCTAGCTCCCCCATGCCTTGTCACTCCCTCCTCCACTAGGTTTCCTCACGGCTCCGTCCTTCCTCTCCAGCCTGGTCAGTGCTTCTCTGGAGAAGTGATACCTGGCTGTTGCTACTTTCCAACACAGATTCCCTCCACTTCCAACTTCCTAAAGGATGACAACTAGTGGATTCCATTCATTTGTATACTTCTCCTCCTGTGTTTTCTTTGTTGTTACAGTAAAGTTATGTTTTGCATGTTCATTATACGAAGAAATCAAGCAATATGTAAAAGAATAAGGAATAAATCAATAATCACCTTAAATCTTACAACCAAAAGAGAACTACTATTAGCAAACTTTTGTCTTCCCACATATAAATATACAAATTTGTATAATTTTAAATAAATAAGACCTTATTAAACGTGTTAGCTTTATCATAACTGTATTTCTTTTTTTAACACATTTTTAACATATTTGGCTTCCACACTTATTGCAGTCTAGTATAATCATACACAAATACATACACATATGTGGGAGAGTTGTCATTGTTTTCAATAAAAACATTATAAATTCTTCCCTTCATCTATTTTTTTTTAAAAGATTTATTTATTTGACAGAGGGAGAGAGATCACAAGTAGAGCAGCAGGCAGAGAGAGAGGGGGAAGCAGGCTCCCTGCTGAGCAGAGAGCCCAATGCGGGGCTTGATCCCAGGACCCTGAGATCATGACCTGAGCCGAAGGCAGAGGCTTAACCCACTGAGCCACCCAGGCGCCCCTTCCCTTCATCTTTTATCACTTAACAGTGCATTATGGAAATTCCTCCAAGCCAGTGGTTTTAAAAAATTTCATTCTTGGGACACCTGGGTGACTCAGTTGGTTAAGCATCTACCTTTAGCTCAGGTCACGATCCCAGGGTTCGAGTTCCACATGGGGCTCCCTGCTCAGCGGGCAGCCTGCTTCTCCCTCTCCCTCTGTGATCTCTCTTGTGCTCACTCTCTGAAATAAATAAAACCTTACCCCCCCAAATTTATTCTTTTTAATAGTAGCCTAATATTCCATGGCATCAATTACCAGAATTTAACCATCCTCTAACAGGGGATGGTTAGCACCGATTTTAGGTGATGCTAAGGATGTTGGTCCATTAGCAACACTTGAGAACTACTGTTTTATTCTTACCCTCCCCCACCTGCTCTGGTAAGGAGCCTAACTATGACGTTCTATAAAAATATAAAAGTATCCCTCTTTTTATTAGTTCTGTCCTCTACAACAGTAAAGAATAGCTGGTGAGCACCTTCCTCATTATAACGTTTCATATCCTTGAAGAAAAACGTAAGGTTTTCCTCATTCTCCTTTTTCACCTGAGACCTGACTCCCTCAGCTTTCCCTTCAATCATATCTAACCAGCTCACCATTTTTATTACTCTTCCCTGAAGCCTATTTTGAATTTCTACCCCACCCCCACCCACTCCTGTCCCTGTCTTGGTTAGTAAGAAGATAGGAGGTGAAGGGGATGTGCCAACATAAACCTTGAATGCATAACTTTTGGGGCTGTTCCTACCAGGGTCTCTGGCCATATTTTATTTAAGAAGCTTCATAGTAGAGGTGATTTTTTTTTTCCCCCTTCGGTCCTTCATGTCAAAGATTATAGCATTCCACAAATGGATAGAAAATATTGGCCACTTTCTTCATATTATCAAACATTTGCCTGCATGTTTTGATGACGAATGCCCCTTTATTTAGTCCACAAATATTTTTTGAATAGTTAGAACATGCCAGAGATTGTGAATACCACATCAAGTGGATTGACATTAACTTTGGGTCAGGACAAATTGTTTAGGGAGGTCCTAACAGCCTAGGAATATGAGAAATGTTTTCAACAACCCCAACCTACAGTATGGCTGAAAGATAATGTTGTTCAACCCAAAATTAGTTTAGCCTTTTCCTTATCCACTGTGCATATAGAAATGGACCTAGGTTATAGTCAACTTTACATTATCCACAAGGAAGGAATAATATCTTCTATAATTCAAGTTGGTATACTATTAAAAATAATCATTTCTGTTTGTCTTTGGGGTCTGTCCTAAAACATGCATATTACATTCAATGCTGCCATGGATGGTACTGATGAATAAAAAAAAAATGTCTGAAACTATCTTAGTCCTCAACTGGTAAGAGAGATGGAGCTCTGTGAGGTCCCTTTTGTAAAAACATTAATTCCATTCACGAGGGCTTGGCTATCATGACTTAAGCAACTTGCAGAGGCCCCCCACATCCTAATACCGACACACTGGAGTAGGCATTAGAATTTCAATATATGGATTTGGCAGTGAGAAAGAAGAGAGGTGGTAGATGACAAAAGTGCTGTGCTTATAGCAGAAACTTTTCTTTCCCCTATGGTTACTAGATGATTTTCCCCATGCCCTGAACACTATTCCATACTCTGAGGCTGCAAAAATTTGTGGGGTAAGTTGCATTATGCATTCTTGGCACTATGCTTGTGGTTTTGGTAATACTCTTCTCAGGTTTCCCTGTGTGGTTGTGCTCTGCATATGAATGGTCTAATCCTCTTTCTACCAGTTATTCTGGCTTCTTCTGCTGAATGAGTTTTGATTCCTAATGCCCAAGAAAATGTATGTAAATGATGGTGTTGAACCTATCTCAAAGAAGCAACAATAATAAAACTACCCCAAGAAATGGGAAAAAGTTGTATGATAGCTCAAGTCTCTTTCATGGAAATGACCATAGAAAAATCTGTAGGCAATTGGAGCTTGGTGGAAGAGCTTTGACCTAATAATAGATATCAAACTTTACTGTAGGTGATGCCAGTCTGTGGCTTCCAAGAGTTTGAAGAAAATGAACGTTGGTTTCCAGTGTGCAATAGCAGGGCCCTACTTCCTTAAAGGGCTGTACTAATCCTATGCTTTCTGCTATCAGTTCCATTCCTTCCAGGAGCACATGGACCACATCCCCTAGAGAAGAGAGGCAGGAAGTGAACTCAGAGGCAAACATTTGAACTTTCCACCCTCCAAACTAATTTTGAAACTTTACGTGAGAATTCTAAATAAAGTACTAATGTATCAAATCCAACAGTACATTAAAATAATAATCCACCATCCTCAAGCATATTTGTATGGGAAATTTGTTAGTGCACCATTTAAAAAGTCAAAATAAGTAGGAAATACTGTAGGATAATAGTACATTCTGAAAAGACATTTGATAAAAATGTACTCCCATTCTTAGTTTTAAGGTCTCTAAAAATTTGGAATAGAAAAACCATTTTCCTTCCTGTAATGATGAACACCAGTCTCGAACCAAAAAATAATATACTCAGTGGTAAGATAAGTAAGCATTTCTAGTAAAATCTGAATGAAGCAAGAATGCCTACTACAAAATTATTACACGGAATGCATTTCTTCATTCAAAAATATATATTAAGCCCATACATATTTCCAGGCACTGTGGGGTATAAAGATGAACAAAATAGCTTATTGTCTTGAAAGTTCTCACCAAACAAAAAGATATAAAGACACAGCTACTGGAAATGAGAAAGAAAATCATTAATGTGATAGAATTTCAATCTCAAATGGAACCAGAGGTTAGAAAATTTAAGAACCTTATGCATTTGTTGCCCTCAGGAAAACAAAAGTTAAAGACTGAAACACAGATTTCCTTTGAATACCTGATTTACAGAAAACTGATAATGTTGGAATTTTCTTAAAAATGCTAAGGGAGTTGCTCAGGGGTTGCCTTACGTCACCCTTGGGAAGGTTTACTTACGGTTTCCGGAGGCATGAACAAGAGACAACGCAGGTCAGGCTGGTCTCACCGAATAAGCTGAACTGAGCTTTGTTTGTGTGAGTGGATCGGTTTTGTCTGCTCAGGGAATTCTCAAAGCTGGTCTCCACTCATTTTTTATTTTAACAGGCTAACTCAACTCTCTCCTCTTTACATTCCCGGCAGGTAAACATCACCCACCCCAAACCCTCCACACAGTCACGGGTAGCTTGCGGCGGTTTGCATGTCCCGAATTGCAATTCCTCTGCTATTCCCAAATAAACTCATCTTTTTGACATTTTCGAGCTTGTCTCAGTTTACCCGTTTATGCAGGTTGACGTTACTGACAGACCATGTACATTTATGTAGGTAGTAATTTACGTAGAAAAAATCAGATAGTAAACTGAAAATGAACTAGAATTGAAAAGTGAGATAAAAAGCATAAATGTCTCCAAATTAACATTGGGAAGAAAGATTAGTCATAAAGTAATAAAAAGTTAAAATAGCTAGGCATCTTACCAAGGAATATGCAACACCAGAACGAAGGTGAAGGATACCAGAATAAGCCACCCCAAAATATGCCTCTTGGGCATATGGATGATTTTGAACTAAAGACCAGTCAGGGCTGACCAAGGTAGGATTTACCTCTCTCCCTAGCTACCTAAAAAAATAGAGCATAAAGGTTCCTTTTTATAAAGAAAATTTCCATTCGTGAAAGTATCCCCACCTGGAACATAAACTAGCCCTGAGATGATTTCAGCACCTGAGGGACTTTTGTTTGCGTAGGACAAGCCTTATTTATCACACAATTCCTCCCTTCCCCTTCCGGTAACTTGCCTCCTCAGCCCAGAAGCCTCAAGTCCCTTGGCCTTTGTTTGGCGTGAGCTGGCCCCGAAACTCCAGTCATCTGACCACTTCTTTGAGTTTTATTTCTACATAAAGTCCCAATCATCAGTTATCGTAAGTAACTAAGATTATTTTTTCTCTTGCTAATCTGTCTTTATTAGCATGATTCTCAGGCCCCAGCCACTGAACCTAGGAGGATAGAGGAAGAGGTTTTTTTTTTTTAACCTCCTCTAAAAGGAAAGTATAGGGGCACCCAGGTGGCTCCGTGGGTTCACCATCTGTCTTCGGCTCAGGTCATGATCTTGGAGTCCTGGAATCAAGCCCCGTGATGGGCTCCCTGCTCTGCAGGAAGCCTGCTTCTCCCTCTCTCTCTGCCTTTGCTCCCCTGTTTGTTCTCTCTCTTTCTCTATCTCAAATAAATAAATAAAATCTTTAAAAAAATATATAAAGTTTACAGAAAGATCCCAAAGAAAATACCAATAAATGGAGAGGCATACTAACTAAACAGAATACGATCTTGGTTTCTTCCAAAATAACATATAGCTTAAATACAATTTCAATTAAAATTGTAGTGATTTTTTTTTTTACCTTGACAGAAGTGATTCTAAATTTAATCTGACAAAATAAAAGGTAACACTAGCCAAGAAAATCTTGAAACACATGTATGTTAAAGGAAGTCTTTCTTTAGCAGATATGTAAAATCTTCAGGGCCACAGCAGTAATTTTTAAAAGTGTCTGGTTCTGAAAAGAGATTCAGGCAAAACAGTACAAACATAAACTTATAGGATAAGGAAGAAATTAGTCAAATGACTTGGGGAAACTTGACAATTTAGAAATAATCCATTTAGAAACTACAGGTGAATTTTAAAAGTTAATCATAAAAATAAGTTCCTCAAAAAGTTGAAATAGAGTTACTCTAAGACCCAGAAACTACACTCTTGGTATACACCCAAAATAATGAAAAGCAGATATTCACACAAATACTGGTACATGGATGTTCATCACAGCATGATTCACAATAGCCAAAAATGAAAACGACCCAAATGTCTTATCAATGGATGAATGGATAAACAAAATATGGTGTATCATATAGTCATATAAAGGTTTGTAGGTTATACATGCTCCAAGGTGGCTGAATCTCAAAAGTATTATATTAAGTCAGAGAGCCAGACAGAAAAAAAGTCCCACATTGTGTGGTTCCATTTATGCAAAATATCCAGAATAAGTAAATTCACAGCCACTGAAAGTAGATTCATGGTTGCCAGGGGCTGGGGGAGTAGGAAGTGGGGAGTGATTGCTTCATGGTTTTGGAATCTGCTTTGGGGGATGGTGAAATGTTTGGAACTAGATGTGATGGTTATACAACATTGTGAATATACTAAATGTCACTTAAAAATTGGTAACTTAATTATGTGAATTTCACCTCAATAAAAATGTAAACTATTAGAATTACAGAAAAAATATGAGGGTACATGCTCTAAAATCTGAATTTGGAAGAGTTTTCTAGATATAAAATCATGAAAGAAACAAGAGGAAAAGATAAATACACTTGATGGATAAAAATGAAAATTTAGTTAAACTTAATAAAATTGTACTATATAGATAGGTTTCTCAAGCAATACAAGTCATTAGGTCTCCAAACCTGCCCTTTCCCATTCACCTCCTCCCTGTTCCTCTAAGCACTGCTAGAAAAATTCAGCACCTTTTGTTAGTCTGATCTACAGCACCAGCTGGAAGAATATCAGACAGATGCATAAAATTGCTGTTTTGCACCTTGCCAACAGCATAGAATAAGCTTTAGTATAGGGTTTCTGAAGACCCTGTTTATGCCCACAAAATGCTGAATTTAAAAAGGAGCAGATCGTAGCAAGATTTCCATAAGTCTCAGTCTGGTTGATCTATAAACAGATTTTATTAGATATTTATTTAGATGCTCTGTACAGATTGCTTTAATTTTGAAATTAAGTTTCCAGGTTGGCAGTGGAATTTTAAATACTTGAATTGTAGAAAGGCAGCAGCTTTTAACCTTTGCACTTCTCTTTTACAAGTTAATTAGGAAATTAAATCCAAAAGGACTGAATCCATAAAATGTTGGCTCTGTAATGCTGATGGAAAAATTCAAGTCACCTGCTCTTTTGGTGTCATCTTCTGATTAGTCATTGAATGAGATATTCAAAGAATTTTTTTAAAGATTTAAAGAAATAATTTAGGAGCTCCACAACCTTTTTTAATATTAGAAACTTTATTGCTTGGAAAATTAAATCTGAACAGAGAAGTATTTTAGATTCTCTTATCACTCCTGGATAAACATTCTCTTAATTTATTATACACTTGATCAGTCGGTAAACTTTGGGGATCGTTTGTAGTGGTGTTGTCAGCTGGAGCTCCAGAGCCTGCCCATTATCTCTGTAGGTGCCCTGGCACCCTGTGGGTACTCACCACAAACAGCAGGAGTCCACTGGGGTTGGGGGGAAGCATTCAAGCTTTTTCTACCTCCAAAGGCATTTCCAGCCCATGAGCACTGAAATGCTCAGCAGCATTCAAAATTCCCCTTTCCTTGAGCTGAAGGTTCCATTGACAGCTGTGACCCTTGACCTCTTCAAAAGAGTTGAAAATACCTCCTGACAGATGTAATCTTTTTTCTCTTTTGTCTTGAATATGCCCACAATCCTATGAAATCCTACCAATATACATGGAGATGCAGGTGTGTGTGCTTCCTAGGACTCACCCATCAGCATCTCCATCTGCAATTCCTTCTCTCAAATATTGACTGTGAAATATATTTCTGGTTAACTTAATCCTCAGACCCAGGTTTTTTTTTTTTTTTTTTTTCCTCCAGCAAATGTTTTTAAGCACCTACTTTCTATCTGACACCTTCCTAGGTACAGATGAGAAAACAGAGTCAAGTCCTCAAATGTTTAGGAGGGGCAGAAGTAGAAATTAGTAAGTTAAATAATATGTCAGATTCCAGGAGAGAAGCCCCAAAAGGGAAGAATAGGCACAAAGGAGGGGGGCCATAGTTCTGCTTCTTGGTATGGGAGTCAGGGATGAAGAGGACCGTAAAAGGTAAATGATGTGTTTGTAGAGTGAAAGAAATGAAAGCACTCCTGACTGGTAGCTAGTCTCCAAAGATAGTCACAGTCCATTCTTTCAATTCCTTCCCTCCTTCTATGCGCTTCATGTACATTCACAGTGTTCCTCACATCAAGAACTAGAGCTAATTCCCTTATCTTTGAATATGAGCTGACCCTAATGTGCCTCCTAATGAGTAAAATGTGGCAAAAGTATACTATGTGACTTCTAGAGCAGGTAGGAAAGAACCATGCCACTTGGACCTAGCTTGTTTGCGATGCTTGCTTTTACAGGCACCAGGTTGTGAGGAAGCCCAGGCTACAAAGAGGGACTGCGTAGAGAGTAGCCCAGGGCCGCCAGCATTCAGCCCTGGACAATCTCCCAGACTGCACAAACTATTCATTGCTAAACTGATAAAGGAGGGAAACTTTGAGATGACTCTAGCACCAGCCACCATCTGACTGCAAACTCGTAGGAGAACACCATTAAGAATCACCTAGATGAGCCCAATCAACCTCTACCACTGTGAAAAGTAATAATGGTAAGTGACTGTTGTTTTTTTAAGCCCTAATATCTTACAGTGGTTTCTTATGAACAATAGAAAACTAGAACACAGACAATGGAGGAAGCCAAAGAAACGGCACAGGGGACACTAAACAGCAGCCTGACTTTGGGCATCACAGGCTCACGGAGACTGATGAGAGGGTAAAGAAGGAGAGCGTGGTATAAAGCTGTGGGATCTGGATGATTGTTGATGCCCCATCAAGGGAGAAGGGCTCTATCATATGGGCAACATGGAAGTCATTGACCTCTTGGATTGGGGGTGGAGAGAGGTTAATATGATTGTATCTGGGGAAGGCCTTCTAATGGCAGTGTGCAGAAGAGTTGGGAAGGTAGAGAATACTACATTCATCCCAGCGCGAGAGGTTGGCGGCCCCGAAGTAAGGTGAGAACAAAAGAGATGGAGGGGAGAGGGCAGATTAAACATGCTAAGAAAGATAATCTATAGGATTTGGAGATTGTCTGGGATTGAGTTTGAGGGGAGGAGAAATTAAAACTTGTTCATTTATTAAATTCTGATTGAGAGCCTACTAAGCACAATGCATGTTTCTGGGCCCTGAGGATAAAGCAGTAAATAAGACATTTACGGCCCTCATGAGCTTATAGTGTAATGAGGAAGAAAAACAAATGGATTTAAGTGAGTTTCAAACTCCATTTCCAGTTAATGCTTTTCTTATTAATTTGTCTTCTCATTTATCATGAAGTATATAGGAGAAATGGACAATTTTCCAGAAAATAAAATGAACTCTTTAATTTAATATTCTAATGGTGATCCTTGAGGCAGATTAGCTGGGTGCTTGGGGCAGTTCAAGACCCATTTTTTGATACTGTTAGACTCCACATGAAAATCCAGCCACAAGGCAGTCAAAGGGATACCCTGGGCTGTCTACTGTGGTCTTTGGTCCCAGATACCAGTGACACATAGCAAAAAGGAAGCATGAAAGCATACATCAGCCAGGAAGGAAGTGATTTCCATTCATTTTTCTACAATCTTCCATATAGTTTTTAATTTGGTAAATATCCATCACTCTGCTGGGCATATTGCAGAGAAAAGAGAAAGAGAACCCCTTAGTTCATGGGGCTTATATTGCATTTAGGAAGACTGATAATTAAACTGGTAAAGAAACAACACAGTATCAATGTATTAGCTTCCTTTTGCTGCCATAACAAAATACATTTATAATCATTCCGGAGTTTAGAATTCTGAGAACTGATCTCATGGTTAAAAATCAAAGTATTAGCAAGACTATTCCTTCTGAGAATCTATTTCCTCACCTTTCCAACTTCTCAAGATCATCTTCATTCCTTGGGTTATAGCCCCCTTTCCATGACAGTGTCACTCTGTGTTCTTCCTTTGTCATATCTCCTTCTCCAGCCTGAACCTCCTGCCTCCCTTTTATAAGGACTCTTATCCCACCCAGATTATCCAGGATGATTTCTTCACCTCCATATTCTCACCTTAATCACATCTGCAAAGTCCCTCTCACCATGTAAGGTAACAAATCTATTGATAGGTTCTGGGGATGAGGATTTGGCCATCTTTGGGGACTATTATTAAGCCAACAACACTCAAGTACTGATTACTATGAAGACAAAGCAACAGAAACAGGAAGTGTGACTGGGTAGAAAAGAATTAAAATGAGGTAAAATAGGGGATTTGATTATGTAAAGACTAGGAATTTTATTCCTAGTGTGATGGGAAAATGGAAGGATTGGCTAGGTGTGGGATGATTGGACTTATAGTTTTGAGTATTCATTTGATGCTATGTGGAGAATATCAAGGAATTTTATTCCAAAGAGGAACAAAGAGAAGAGACCAACAGGCAATGTGTGGTCAAAGAAGGTGTTTTGTTTTTGTTTTTGTTTTTTTTTGCTGTTTTGAATTTTTTTTTAATATTTTATTTATTTATTTGACAGAGATCACAAGTAGGCAGAGAGGCAGGCAGAGAGAGAGGAGGAAGCAGGCTCCCTGCTGAGTAGAGAGGCCGATGCGGGGCTGGATCCCAGAACCCTGGGATCATGACCTGAGCTGAAGGCAGAGGCTTTAACCCACTGAGCCACCCAGGCTCCCTTGAATGTTTTTTTTTTTTTTAAATTGGAGATACTTTAGCAAGTCTGTGTGTTGAAGGGAATAGTATAGTAAAGAAGGGGAAAAGATGATACAGGAAGAAAAAGGATTAAAGCAGAGGCATAGTCCCCGACTGGGCAAGAGGACAATAGAATCCTGTGCACAAGTAGAGAGGTTAGTCTGAAAGGAACAGAGACCCTTCTTTCCTTGTTAACAAGGAGGAGGGGAAGGTAGAAGGGACAGAGACAGAGAGACCAGTACATTGTACCTACTTTCCTGGTGGAATAAAATGCAAAGACATTGGTAAATGTGAGTGTGGGAAGGAAGAGGAAGGGGAGTGGTTATAAGAAAGAAAAGTAAGGATGAAATATTTATCCAAGAAAGTGAGAGAATGCATTGACTCTGAAAATGTCCTGGGCAATATTGAAAGCCCTTGAGGATGGTAGTCATTAGTTTAAAGCCAGCAGAGTGTGTGTTTTTTCTCAGCCATGATCAGCTGCTTAGGAAAAGTAATGGAGAATGTGTGATAAGTTGGATTTAATCGGGGTTAGGATTTCAAATGAATGTGAACACAATGGAGGGAGAAGGGAAGGGATTTGCGGGTGATGCAAGGGAGAAATTCTAAATATGGCCTGCGGCATCTAAACTGGATAAAGAAGGGAACTGAGGGCATGGGCCAGAGAAGGTCAGTAGAAAGAGGTAGTGTCAATGGATAGAAGGTCTGGGGGGGTGGTGTAAAAAAATTATTGATATGAGGGTATTAAAGTAAGCAAGCTGGAAAAATAGGAACTAGTGATCAGAGTGGGATGTCTCAAAATGAGATTTTGGAGGGGATCTATGTACGAGTAACTAAGCATACCACGGGTGTGGATAACTAAGCTATAATGGAAGATAAAATTGTTGGAGGTAAGGCCAAGGTGTTGAATGAATTATCCCATACAGATATTTAAAAACATAAAGGATGCTAACAGAAGAGTGGTGGGGAAACTTACAGTAATCCAGCACCAAAATTCTTCAACAAATGAAAACAAAAGATTGGAAGGATGGTAAGTGATTATTAGAAGGCAGTTATCAAATAGGACAATCAGGCATCTGAGTGGGGTCCAGGGAGAATAATGGTAACACATGGTCATACAAGGCACTACCACTCTTGGTATGGCGCTACATAGGGTGGTGGGAAAGATAACAGCCATCATTTAAAGAGAGCTACAGGGAAAGCACTGGCTTCAAGGGACAGCTGGGTTTCATAAGAGTAAGAAGATTAAAGGAACTTTGAGGATTTAGGGGATTTTGCTGATGACACTCTGTGAGTTCTAGATGACACTCTGTGACACAGCTGCGAAATTTAGGGGCTGGGAGGAGTAGGAGATTAAGCCAGGAGAGAACTACACAGAGCCATAATGGAGTTAATGCCCTGGGAGCCTGGGCTTTTTGTGGGGACTGCAGTCACAAGGGAGGTAGGGAATCCTGGGATTAATCTGATGTTCTTTTAGGCCAGGGGTATGTGAACCTTTTTTGTAAGATAGTAAACACTTCAGGCTGTGTGGACCCTGAGTTCTCTGTCACAATCACTCAGCTCTGCCATTGCCGAGCAAAAGCAGCCTCGACCATGCCTAATGAATTCGGGTCCCAATAACGCTTCACTGGAATAAACTGGCAGTGAGCTGACCCCTGCCTTAGGTGGAGTTGGTCAATTAATTCTAGGGACTGTTATTTTAGGCAGTTGGTGGAATAAAGCAGGCAGAAGTGGTACAGGAGAAGGGTGATAGGAAGAATATTCTCACTGGAAATTCATGTGATCTTAGGGCCCTCCGTCCTGCCAGGTCCTCTCCTGTGTGGTGTTTGGATCTCTGTGGGTCCACTCAGACCCTGCTATGCCCTCCTGGGTTTTAGGTAGAATGTCTGAATGGTGAAATCTTCCTCCAAGACACAAATGATGAGCGAGAACCATTTTTGAGGGAAAGATGAATTTCATATATGATGTTGACTTTGAATCATCTAGGAGACAGGAAAGTAGAGATGACCAGGAGCCGATTAGGCTGGGATCTTGCTCTCAGCAAGTATCTGGTGGGGATGGGTGGGACATGTAGAGGAAGGCATAATCCTCGGTAAGGATCCTACGCTCAAGTCTCAGCCAGGCTCTAGTTGGAAAGATCGCCTTCAACTAGATGTCCCTGGGAATATTGAAGGGCAGGCTGAGATACTCAGTTTTAAAATTCCCCTCTGAGTCCTGAGGTTTCTAGTTTTATATATTGATAAAATCAATCTCAGGTCTTCCAAATCCCATCCTCCTTTTATGCTAGATGGGCACCGAGATGCTGCAGAGTGGAAGACAAAGTTTCTACCATGCACAGATGGAAGAGGTACATTACTCAAGTGAGGTTGTATACCGAGAAATGAATGTGTGGAAAAAAGTCTTGAATCTTCTGTAGTTTTTGAGTAGAGCGGGACTCCTTAATGAGTCAGGGGTGGGGGTGGGAAATGCCCCTTCCCTCCCCCTTGGAATGCTCTTTTTCCAGCCCATCATCACTTCTAGAAGGAAGACAAAGAAATAAGGAGGTGATATGTAAATCATTTGATGTTACTACCAATTAACAGCTTCTGTAGAGGGAAGTAACAGAAACCCTCACCTAAGTGTGAGTTTTCAAGTTGTCTCTTTGCCCTGAGAACCCAGAAGGTCAGGACGAGGTAGTGGAAGGATGGTTTGTACTGTGGATCTGAAGACTTGGAGTTGAGGTGGTTTGGACACAAACAGGACATGTGACCTTGGGTTTCTCACTTCTCTGGACCTGTGTTTTTACTTAGGAAGTGCCAACTATGTGCCAAGCACATGACAGACACCTTATATGCTTCTCGTGTCGTTTAATAATTCCTGCCTGGAACAGGATTGTTGTGAGCGCCACACACAAGGTGGCTCCAAAGCAGTGTGCAAACCATAAAGCAATGTGCCAACATCAGGCACCGTAGAACACTAATCGCTTGTTTGCTGTACCTTAATTGCCATAAAAATAACAATACATTTACCCATGCCTGAAAGACTAATTTTTTTTTTTTTGGTGCAATTTTCTTTTGGTCTGTTTCATGTTATTGCTTTTAGGTTAAGGAACCAAATCACCCATTATCGTTTAAGTTTTATACGAAAATTGCCAAACTCAGAAAAGGGAAGCGGAATGAGAACATTCTTAAGTGACCTGAGTCCCCAATCCTCTTACTAAATTTGCTGTGACTTTTATAAACCCATAGTCTGCTGCCCTTTCTAAATCTCCCCTAAGCCAAGTAAAGGATTCGGAAAAGGAATCCATAGGGGTGCTCTTTCCTGGACTGAGACAGCACTGCCATTAGAATATGATGGCATTCTTGCATTATAATTTACACCTGCATTTCATGCATTTTATTCACTGCCAGTAATTATTGAATAATTACTGTGTTCTCCCACTGTGCCCTCTCTTTGTACTCCCACTTCTTCCTAGGGTTTCAGCTAGATTGTTGCCTTTTGAAAGTTTCTTTGCTTCTGAAAAGGAGGCAGGTGGTTTGTAATTCTTAGTTTTTGAGCCAAACATTTAAATAGGCAAGCTTTTAACCGGGTAGCCTGTCCTGTCTCTCTGGTTTCCGTGTGCACTGTTTACTGGGAGGATAACAGGAAGTAGTTGGGCTTAGGAAGTCACTTTTGCTTAAAGACCTTAAAATTCATGTGTTTGTGACTCCCATGTTACCTATTTTCATGTAGCATCTTCCAAATTTGCTAAGCTGATTTGAATTGAGATAAATTAGATCATTTGCAGCCCAACTTGCCTGCCAACTTCAAATTGGCACTTGAAGCACTTTATCTATGTTTGGGGGTTTGTTGGAAGACAAAATCGTCAAGACTTAGCTACACTGAAGTTTGTTTTGTTTTCCTGCATGGAAAAACAAGATAACTCCTGCTTTTTTGTTGCTGTTGTTTTTCCTTTGCTGCCAAAAAAAAAAAAAAAAAAAATCCCCAATTATCCAGTTAGTCTGCCTTGGTATCCATTCTCAAGCTCAGAGGAGAGTCTTGTCTTCTTTCCAGAAAAAAAATAAAAATGAGACATGGACGCCTGGGTGGCTCAGTTAAGTGTCTGCCTTTGGTTCAGGTCATGATCCCAGGGTTCTGGGATCAAGCCCCACGTTGGGCTCCCTGCTCAGTGGTGAGTCTGCTTCTCTCTCTCTCTCCCACTGGACCTACTTATGCTCATTCTCTCTCTCTCTCTCTCTCTCAGATAAAGTCTTAAAAAGAAAAAAAAAACTTCAGAAATGATAGACTTAAATACAGTACTAGATATAATCTGGTTGCTTGACTTCCATGATCTTTTCGTCATTTTAATGTCACTGCTCCCTGGGAAGATTTTGTTAAGACTACAATCTCCTTCCTTGATGTTAAAAACTTCTAATTAGTCTTGGAAGAAACTTCAACTTCTGTCACTTCCAGAAGAGTGCGTATTCTGTGTCCTCAAGTGTGTATTGAGTTTTTGTCACCTGTTCTATAACCACAACAAACCTCAGCATATGACAGTTTCACAACCAAGTCTTGCCTGAGCCTGATTACTGAAATGGAGAACAAAATTGTTCTGGAGTCCAGACCCCACACACAGTATCGGGCTGCTTTGTGTATTTATTCCACCTTAGAACTTGGAGCCGAGATGACTTGAGCCGTGGCGTTATGGAACAACTGAGTGCTTATCAGAAGGCAGACTTCATTGGATAAATAGGGATGCTGATCTGACTGGAGGTTATCCTGCAAAACTAGCACTTCTTAAGGCAGAGTTGTTTATTTTACACTCTCTTCTCAGTCCTCACATCGAGGTTTCCGTGAAATAGGTAGGTAGAAGGTAGGAAGTGATCTGATCTGTCCCTTGACCCCTGAAGAATTGAGTTACCTGAAATAAATTTGGAAGTCTCTGCCTCTGTCATTCAGAGCATCATTTTGTTCCCAGGGGTTTCCTCCTCAGTACGAGGAGTTTCCAGGTGATTTTCCCATAAGATAAGAGATGATGATAAATAGAGTCCTCGGAATGTTTGAAACTTCATTTTGTTTCTTTGTAAATAATACATTCCTTTAAATAATCTCCCTTCATCAGAACATACGTTACGTCACCTAGCCATCTCTATTGGGGAAAAACTTAGATTTGGAAGATGACAGATTGCCATCACTAATGCCCCAATTATTATAAAATATTTGATAGACGAAGTCAGCCTCCAAGTATTTTTTTTTTAGATGTTGGTCAATTTATTCATTTAATAAATTATTACTGAATGTCTGCCACATGGTAGATCGTGCACGAGGTACTGTGATAAAACAAATCATAGCCCCTGCCCTCCACAGGACCCTCAGCAGATGCTAAAAGTAAAATTAGAATCAAAAGCTAGGAGATGAATAGATAAAGAAATGACTGCTCTCACAAAACTGTCTGCACCCAGCCAAGATGTTCAAATACACAGCCGATAAACACACATGCTGGTATCGCATGGAGGCCCTTCTCTAATCCAGATACAGTGAACAGGAGTAGTTGAAATAATTAACTGAATGAACTTACTCATCAAATATTTATTGCTTGCATCTCATCCCTGCCCTCACAAAACTTAGAGCACTTGTTGGCCAGTTTCTCCTTCACTTTTTCCCAGCGGTAAAAATATCACATCTTTCAGTTCCCAACACCCAATTGTGGGAGTTCTTCTCCATTCTTCTCTCCTTCAACCTTAAACCTTACGACTTCTCATCCCCAACACGATCCAAAAGCAAACTTTGCCAACTCCAAAACACACCCTGAGTCTCCCCTTTCCTTGGACCTCCATAATCTTGGTCTTTGTCCGGCTCCACCATCTCACCCCTGACCCACACAACTGAGTCCTCACCGTCTCACTACTTCTACTCTCCCTTCCAACTCCCATACATGTATCATGCATTCTCAACTCAACAGGAAGAGTGAACTTGTAAAAATGGAGACCAGTTATGTCAATTATATCTCAATTAAAACAAAGGAAACCAGATTGTTTACACTTTCCAGTGTAAAGTGGCTTCCCCCTATACGGAAACACCCTTGAGGGTGATCGAGGCACATAGGCAGTAGACTTGGACTTTCCCTTCTAGCTCACCTCTTACCAATATGGACCACCCCAAGCCGTACTAGCCTTTTCGTGCCTTAAGTTCACCAATTTCCATCCCAAACTTGAGCTTTGTAAGGGCTAGTCCTTCTGATCTTTATGTAGCTGATTCCCTCATCACAAAACTCTTCCTCACTCTCTCCCTTCATCATCCTATCACTAACATTTTAATTCTCCATATACCACATATCACCACCTTGGGGTTTCCCTCTTTATTCATTAGTGGATGGTTTGTCTACCACCACGAGAATGGAAGCTCCATGTCTACCTAGTTTGTGCTATCTGTGGTGCCTAGAACAGTACACGATGATGTACTGGGTGCTCAGCAAATATTTGTGGAGTGAATGGGGGACTGAGCTGGAGGGAGAAAGGTTGAGAAGAAAAGGAGAGCTGGATAAGGAAAGGTGTTGACTAAACAGGGAGAAACGCAAGAGCCAGAGAGATCGTGAGAGAAATGAAATGAGTTTAAGATTGAGATTCCAAAGACAGAAAGTTAAATATGGCAAGAGTGTAAGGTGGGGTGGGAAAGAGGGTGGAAAGGTGAAGATGGAGAGGCAAGCACCCGACAGAGCGTCAAGATGTCTGGGAACCAAGCAAAAGTATTTGTGCTTTATCCTACGGAACCCAATTAAGAGTTTTAAGCAGGGGAGTGATAGGATCAGGTTTGTGTTTTAGAAGGATCACTATGGCTACAGTCTAAAGCATGAATTAGAAGAGGGAAGACAGAAGAAAAATTATGTTAACAGAAAGGAATGGTCAGTGTGGCAGCTTAAACAAAGAGGAGTCAGAAAGCAAGGCTTTGGCAGTGTTTTTCCAACACTGTCAGGCAAGAGGCAGTAAATCTGAGAGTCTGAGCATTCCAGTGAGTGCAGAGGAAGTATATAATGGTGGTTAAGCGTCTGGGCTTGGAGTCAGACAGACCTGGGTTTAACCTCAAATCTATCATTCCGTAGTTTATGTGATCTCGCACAAGTTATCAATCTGAAGCCACAATTCTCTCCATAAAGTAGGAATAATCATTGCGAGCATGTAAACTGCCCAGTGCTCTGCCTGTTACAGGATGGGTGCTAGATAAATGTCCATCCTATTATATCATGGGTTGTGCTTTGTTATGGGCTTGCTTCATTCTACTGAGTCACCCCATGGCCTGGATGAACTGTGCCCCGATAGCCTTCACCTCTTTTGATGCGATTCTCCACAAACCAGGAAACTCAGAATATTTCCCTGACTTCCTACATAGCTGACAGAGCAGTATCCTGGCTGCCAATAAAAGCCTATTTTCCAATGAATATTAATAAGATAACAGTGGGTTTATATTTAGTCTCTTTCAATTTGGTTTACTCAAATCTGTCCCCTGAACTTACTGATCTCTTGGGGGAAAAAAAAAAAAAAAAGTTGTAGGGTCTCCAAGGCTGACATGTGGGCCCTGGCCCAGTGGCTACAGCAAGGAAGCTCACTGCCCTCCCGGGGGAGGGGAAAGGGGGGCATCAGGCTGCTCTGGACAACCATTCCCAGCTGTGCCATGGGGAATCGTGTGCTTGGACTGTAACCATTCTGCAGGAGAACGCTTCCTATACCTGAAATTTCATGTGTCTCCCTCCTTCCCCCAAGTCTCCCCTTGAAAACGGTTATCTGCATAGGAGAAAAAATGGCTGGCGCTGTTTTACAGAGGCGAGATTCAAATGCATCAGGAGTGATGCCTGCCGATGCATTTGATGTGTTTTTCTTTTAATCTGTCTTTGGGGGAAAGAGCTATATCTGTTAGAGACTTAATATTTTTAGAAATTTAATAGGCTCATTTGGAGGTAAATATTTTAAGCGGGCCACCCATGCGGTGCACTAACTGTACCTTCCTGTGACATTATCACAAAGGCCTGAGACCTTAGGGACTGAGAAACCTTTTAACACTCTGTTTAGTAAACGGCAAACCCTTGGCTGATGATCTGAGCTCACTTTCCCTTGGTGTCAATCAGGCCGCTGAGGCGGGTGATATTTCAGTCATTTGAATGTCAGCCTAAAAGCACCAACATCTCTGCCGCACATCATCAGAGCCCTGGGTCATTTACACTTGTGGTTGTTTTACTTCACAGCCCAGAGCCTTCCCCGAGCTGCTGTCATTCTGACCCTGAGGCTGCCCTTCACAGCCTTCTGACTCCACTCCCAACATCCTCTTTCAAGCTGACACAGAGCAGAGGCTGACCTTGTCCCATCAACCACTTACCCACACAGACCCAATTAATCTTTGGTTGCCAGTCAATGTAACTCACTTCTCTCCTTGAATACTATAGAATCTCACAGAGGCAATGCTTTGGCTTCGTTTGCTTCCACATGGCAGGGGGGGCGTTGGTGAACTGGGGCTGAAGCCGAGACAGCTGCCCTTTGGAATGATTCAAGGACCCCTGGCAACCAAAGGTCTCTTCTCATCAGAATGTCAGGTGTAGGAACCTACCCCTTTCAGTTGATCCTAGAGGCTTCTTTGCAAGGATAAGGTATTCCTAGAATAATTAACTAATTGTATCCAGCCAAAGAGTGCCTGAAGACAGATGGTATGCAAGGGGAACGGGAAGAGGACGACAAAGTGCACTGAAGATGGGATGGAGTGTCCTGAGACCTAGAAGGGCAGGGGGTACCTGTCAGTAATGGGTGCCCAAGTGAGGGGACCATGTGATCCTAGAGTCAGAGTAATCTGGATTTGTTCGGGGTGATGAGACTATGTGACTTGGGTGAGAGATGTTACTTTTCTGAAGATCTCTACATCAGAAAGACTATATACTAACCCCTATGCAAAGGGCTTCCCATAGGGCCTGGGGGGCTGGGTAACTGTGTGAGAATAGAAACAAATACCACTCAGTGTGGAATTTAACTATGGCCAGACTTGGCTTCAGTCAAGGTCACAATAACCCAAATCAGCTGCTATTTCAACAAATGTAGAACGGAGGTCTTGAGTGAGGATTCCGCCTCAGCGTTCAGTATTTAGAGCCTTTGAAACCTATTCAGATCACTGTAGGAAGATAACTGTTGTCTACACGAGATACTCAGGTGGGCGCTGACCTGGGTGTGATGAGCTGAGCTTCTCACCCGTGAATAGAGTGGAGACTGAGATTTGGGGAATACAAGGCCTGGTAAGGAAAAAGTCATTGTTCATGGGATGGGAAACTTGAGGGGGTAGGGAAGGTCAGTGGCC
Organism: Enhydra lutris kenyoni; assembly: GCF_002288905.1. Taxonomy (NCBI): domain Eukaryota; kingdom Metazoa; phylum Chordata; class Mammalia; order Carnivora; family Mustelidae; genus Enhydra; species Enhydra lutris. The sequence continues at coordinate 16,664,220 of NW_019154099.1, forward strand.
CAGCACTCCTTCCATCACCAGGAACAACATCCCATCACACTATCCCTGGAGTTGGTGGGACCCATGCCATCCTTATGAGTCCATCCATTCCCCCATAGGAGTTAGGGAATATATATGCATCCCATGGCAGCAGGAATAGCCTCTACCTTCAGAGATGTCCCTGTCTAATCCCTGGAGACTGAATATATACAATGACATGGGAAAGGAGAACAAAGATAACAAATCAGATCACCAGGAGGTGGGTGAGATTCTCCTCGATAAGGTGGGTGGGCCAGATGTCATCACAAAGAACCTTAAAGGTAGACGAGAGAAGCAGAATAGGTCAGTGATAGGGCAAGTCCTTTTTATACCACTGCTGGCTTTGAGGGTGGAGGAAAGGTGCTATGAGGCGGGAAATGCAGACAGCAGGAAAAGTCAAGGACAGATTCTCCCCCTGAACCCACAGAAGGGGCACTGACCTGCCAATACCTTGATGTTAGCCCAGTGAGACCCATTTTGGACTTGTAATCTACAGAAATGTAAGATAATAAATGTGTGCTGTTTTAAGTCACTGAATTGGCGATAATTTATTACAGTAGTCCTAGAGAACATCTCAAAAGGGACCTGTGTTTGGAGATATAGGGGCCCTCCCACCGGGGACAATTTGTCCAAAATAGTGAATCCTTTTTTTTTTTTTTTTTTCCCAGTCCTTGAAGGGAGGACCTTCATTCGAATCTTTAGCTAAAAGCTTTCCAGTTCTACGTTCCCTTAGGGCAAATGCCTTGCCTTTGACGGCAGGCATTCAAAAGTTCTAAGTGAGCAGCAGAATGCTCAGGGAAGCACATCCCTTATTGGAAGTCAACAGGAAACTTATCTCAGAAATTTTCAGACCCCCACTTCAAAAGAAGAAAGAAACATTAAGAGGTTTGTTAGGGATCTGAGTCTGCAGCATTAAGGGGGAAAAAAAAATTCAGAGACAAAAATGTGTCCTGTATCTTGAGTTTACCTTTATTATTCCAAAGAAAAGCAGGGATCTTAGAAGACTGTCATCTTAAAGCACAATGTGTCGAGTTAAAGATGGAGTGGCAGTATTAATGGAATCGCCTTGCTTTAGTAGGTTTAAGGCAAATCCTTAACATTATTTTCCTGCCGTTTTCTAAATTAAATTTATAAGAAATATTATGTATCCTGCTGGGCAGACTGAAAGCTGTATTCTTGTAAAGGGCTTATAAGCATATTAAAAAGCTGGAGGGTAAAGTTGGTTCATGCCATCAAAGTCACAAAGTAAAAAATAGAGTTTTGCATTGTGCATTTTTATAATGGTAATACCTTTTGGGGTATGTAACACCACAAAGTACTTCACTGATACTGTTTCAGTAATCCTTAGAACATCCCCGGTGGGGAAGTATATCTTTATCTCCACTTTCCATATGGGAAAACTGAGGCACAGCGAGTGTCAGCCGTTTGCCTTGGCCACCAGTAGCTTGGCAGCACAGCCTGCGCGGGGACTCCGGGCTCTTAGCCTGAAGACGAGTCATACCATTCATCAGATGACGGTCCTCTTTCTAATCTACCTTTCTGTAGGTACGGGAAAAGCTCCAGGAGAGCTTTTGCGTCACTCAAATTTTATCTTCAAGTTCCTCAAGAAAAACAAATCCTATAAATAGATTTTGTTAATTCCACTGTATCTGCTTAACAGACTTTGAGCAGTTGGTGGGTTGGAGAGAAGAGTTCAGAGTGGGGGCATTTTTGCAAAGTTGGTGGGAAATGTGGATGCTCGAGGGAAAGCCAACAGGGGCACGGCTTAGAAAGGGGGGACAAGGGGATGTCTGGGTGGCTCAGTGGGTTAAAGCCTCTGCCTTCAGCTCAGGCCATGATCCCGGGGTCCTGGGATCGAGCCCCACATCGGGCTCTCTGCTCCACATGGAGCCTGCTTCTCCCTCTCTCTCTTTCTGCCTCTCTGCCTACTTGTGATCTCTGTCTGTCAAATAAATAAATAAAATATTAAAAAAAAAAAAAAAGAAAGGGGGTACAAGGCTGATGGGTAAGCCAGAAGTTCCCCACAGGAGCCTGGCCACTAGAAACCACACATCTCCCTCCATCCAGGGAATTCCAGGCCTTTCAGGAAATCCCATTCCTGGGCACAGATGTTACGTTCCTTTTCTGCAGACTTCAATTTTGCTCTGGCTCTTCAGCTTCTGCTTAACACACTATCGACCAACTGGTAGACCCTGGGTTTGACTGTCTTTTATAGAGACCTATGGTAACTTAAAGTCTTTATCCCTCCCCTGTGCCCTTGCAGGAAGGGGAGGTTTAAAATCTTGTTCTCTCTGCTTGTTCTCTGAGTTGTGTGTCCCTTAGTGACACAGAAACCAAAGGCTTGAGTACCTTGTATGTAACAGAGGTGAATAAAATGATGTTTGGAGCACCCACTACGAGTAAGCATTAGTCTCCATGTGTCCCTCCCATGGCCTCATGGGAATTTAGGCTGCCCCTGTTGTTACAGAAGACAAAATGTCATTTGTTCAAGGCCAGTAATGGGTGGGGCTGGGTTTCAGTCCCAGGTCTGATGGGGGATTAACTACCTACTTTTAACTACCATACAATGTTCCCCTTTGTTGTTCTGGGCTCTGTGAGTTTTCCAAGTATTCTGTGACCCATGGACTCTGCCAACCAGACACTGTCCTCCTGGCACATACGATATGCCAGTTCTGTGTGCTGTTTGTGTCTTTGGTATCCCACCATTGAGCCTGATAAACACACCATTTCTCTTTTAATTTAAGGGCTTCTTATCCTCAACACCCTCTAGCAAATATTAGGAATATGGTTTCTAGGTCTTTTTCCTGGGAACTTATTTAAAACAAAAATGGTTCTTCTTCTTCTTCTTTTTCTTTTTTTCGGATAATTAACATTTCTATTCCTTTCCTTCCTATACCCATATGTTGTATGTGTCACTAGTGTGCTGCAAATGCTCAGTTGTTCTATGATTTATTTATGCAGATAAATAATTGACTCAGTGGACAGAAGCCAATTTTAGAGCAAAGTTTCCATTCCAGGATTAAGATTAACAATGGGAGACAAGGGGCTTATTCAGTCTGTTTTCCTCCTGGACAGCATAGATGGTCTTACACAGTGTTGGTTCTTTGGGTATCTGCAGCCAACTGGAGTGTTTCCCAGACATGACAGCAGGGCCCCAGTCATGTCCCCTCACTTCACGCCATTCCAGTATGTGTGAATGGCTTCATGCTGCCAGCACCCAGGACTCTAAGAATATCCACTGGCCACGTGCGAGCTGAGCTTGGTCAGAGGGTAGGTCAGAAACACAGAGCCATTACCACCCTTGGAGCAGCCCTACCCAGTGATGAATTGTAAGAGTGGATCAATATCCCATCTGCTTTGCCTCTCAGGTAGAACCCTTCTGAGGCATTTTCTACACTATCTCCCATTGCCTGTTATGGGATTTAACTTCATCACCCACAGAAGTAACCAGCTTACTAATGTACCCTATATTGGTTTTCTTCAATTCTCCCTCTCATTTTCTTTCTCCCTGCCAGTGCCTTCTGTGATAACCTCCCAAATAAACCCAGGGTCTGCTTTTGGGGGAACACAACCTTACACACTTGTCTCTGGACTCTGTCTTCTCTTATCATATAAAACACTGACCCAATGAATCATACTTGGACTGGACCTTCTACACCATCTAACTCACTAGAGACCTGAGGGTGGGGATCAGGGCAAGAAGGCAGGACTCTGGCTCCTTCCTTCAACTAGAGCAGGAGAAATTTTTCTGTTTTATCAGTAATCTTCCATTTGAACTATGGTATCTAAACCTTAAAAAACTTGAAAACCGTGGATCTAGGCCAACTTCTTTCCCCATGCAGGAATCCCATCTGTGTTGGTTTCCTATTGCCACTGTAAGAAATTGCCACAAACTTAAAAATAACAGGAATGTATTCTCTCAGCATTCTGAGGGCTGAAAGTTCAAAATCAAGGTGTCTGTAAGGTAATGGTTACTTCAAACTGTCCATAGGAGCATTTGCCATTGCCTCTCCCTGTTTCTGGTGGCTCTAGGTGTTCCCTGGCCCATGGCAGCACATCTGCCTCTCTTTCATGTGGCCTTGACCACTGTGTTTGTCCTCTCAGTCTTTGTGCCTTGTAAGAGCCCTTCTCTCTGGATTTAGTGTCCACTCCGATCATCTGAAATGATCTCATCTTGAAACTGCTCATTATATCTGCAGAGATCCTTCTTTCCAGATAAAGTCTTAGTCACATGTTTTTGGGGTTAGGACATAAGCATATCTCCTGGGGAGCCATCATTCAACCCATGATATCCATTATAGCATCTCTGGCCATCACAGTTTAAACTTGTAACAATCTGCAATTCACAGGACCAGATGATTCCATCATTGCAAACTCTAATTTCATCAGAGATACACTTCCTACTGTACCCAATACTGTGGCCAAATCAACTCTAACTTTCCCCCATCAGTCTTGCTTCTGCATCTAAAGATACCCAAGGGACATTCAGTTCCTCTCCAATGAGACAAATGAATAAAGCTGAGCCTAAATATTATGGGTCGGAAAAATGTGGAGTTTTTGTGAATTCAGGGCAATCTGGACAACTAATTCAACTAAATTAATCACTTTATTATGTGTTTACTTTGTGCGATGTGCTGTGGCAGATGGTGTAGAAGATTCTAAAATGGGTAAGAATCCAGGATCTCTAGGAAGTTACCATCTAGCTGGGCAATGGGACACCTTCATTGTACATTGTACACATTCTTGTACACATGAGTGCAGTTTACAAGATTAGGCAAATAACTATAACAGGTAGAAGGTGATGGAGCTCATGAGCGAATCAACAAAGTACAGTGGGAGTTAAATGATAGAGGGCATGCTTTGCTATCCCCTCTAATCGATTTTCTACACAGGAGCCAAAATGAGTTTAAAACTAAACCAAACTGAGCATGTCCTTCCAGGTTCAAAATCAATCAATCAATCAATCAAACTCCTGGTACGGCCTCCAAAACTCCTCCTGATCAGGCCCCTGTCTGCCTCTCAGCCTTCTATACCTGTACACACCTCCACACTCCTCCTTGCTTTCTGAACCAGGCACATGAGCTCACTTGAGTTTCTCAGATGTGCCAAGCTCTGTTCTGCACTATGGCTGTCTCCCCAGTTGCTCCCTGACTGTGGAATTTTCTCACCCCTAATTCTTTGCTCACCTATTTCCATCATGGCCTCAAAGAAGAGTCTTGATTCATTGATTTAAATCAAGTTCCCTGTCCTATTTTAAGGTGAACTTTGAGGAGATTTTTTTTTAAGCAGTTGTAGAAATGGGGCAGGAAAAAATATTCCAGGAAAAGTGAAGAATGTATGAATGGGAAGTTCAGAGCTTACTGTTTGGAAAGCAGTGAAAAATAGTTTGGTTTTAATATAAGGCTGGTCATCACCCTTAATGCTAAGCTGTGGAGTTAGTAACTTCCAAGACAGGTAATAGGGAGCCATGGCAAGTCTTTGGGAAAAGGCAGCGTGTGATTAAGTGGTTCTTTGGTATCACTAATCTGGCAGAATCCTCTGATGAGGTGAATCAGAAGAGATTAGAGACGGGGCGGGGGGGAGCTCTTAGGAGTCCACTGTAATAATCTCGGTAAGAGATAAGAGTTTTTCCAACTGAAGAGATTGAAAGTAAAGAGGTGCAGAAAAGTACAAATTAATTCTGTTTTCATCCTGGGTATTAGAAAATGGTACAGGACTGGTAGGGGAGAAACAGGGATGTGAGGAGGAGGAATAGTTCTGGTATTGGGGGGAAATGGCCAACCAGGTTCCCAAGCTGTCAGAAGGACCTGTGGTAGATGAGAGAAAATTTAGGGCTCAGGTGAGGGATTGCTGCTGTGAGCACTGACTTAGGTGGAAGACTGAGACAGTGGACAGAAGGAGGGCAGACCTTGGAAATAATCTTCATTTAGACACTGAGTGGAAGAAGGAAAGCTTTAGAAAGTGACCCAGGATAGCAGAGGGCCACAGGGGGCAAACAGGTAGAGTTTCAAGAAAGAAAATAAAATCAGGCCAAACAAATCCACCTTCAGAAAGCAAACAAGAAACAATTCTGTTTCTGGGATTATTAGAACGTCTACCCACAACGTGGTACATTTACCAGAAATGATGTACTAAAATGAGCCAGACTGAGCCTGGTCTTGGGGTTGGAACCACCCTTTTCCATTCAAGAAACTTCCTCACAGAGAGCACAACACAGAAAAGAGACAGACCTATTTACTTTATGTACCCTAGGCAGGTTCCCATACTTCAAATGACCTGAAAAAAATTCAATAATCTGTTTGTTTGTTAGAATCTCTTTCTGAGACTCTATCGATGGGCGATCTGTCAGAGCAGCCAAGACCAGCAAGGAGGCATTCTCTGCTTTGATGCCCTGATGCCAAAGCATGTTATCAGAACTGAAGGCGTTTTTTCCCTGGAAAACAAGGACTCCTGGTTAACACCGCCCTGTTAGCATATAATAGGGAGGTGACTGCTGTTGACGCTGGACTGGAGTTCACTGTAGCCCACATCCACCCTTCCGTGGATGGTCTGCTCCGCATTCTCACTCTGTCTTTGTGTTCTAAGAAGAGCGTGGTTTGTCCGTTCTTTGGAACAAAGCCTCCGATTCCTCCATGGCCCTGCGTAAAATCAGGAGGGATAAAGTCCATCCAGGAGAGCACTGAAAAGGCTGATTTCACTGGGTTTTTTACTTCCCACTCTCCAAGTCAAAGGCATCTGACCACAGATTCGTGTGTTTAGGCCAGCAGAGAAATTAGCAGAAAGAGGAAAGCGATGATCTCAAATAACCTTTCCTGGAAAGAGCCCAATTTGTTCTCATCTGCTGATTTCTGCACTCTTTCCAAGTGCTCTTGAATTTAAACTACTGTTTATTAGTTTCTGTGGATTTTCTTTGTGGGAAGATTTACCGTTCTGCATGTCTTGGAAGAAAAAGATACAAACTTCTGAGGCATCTTTGGGGATTTTACAATCAGGAAGTAGAAAATTGTGTTTCAAAGTTGAAGCTAATGAGAGATCATCCTGTAATAGATGGGGTATGAGACTCTGTGTCTGCAGAGCGAAGGGATGGAGGAAACAGGCAATCGGCCCGCTGCTGTTCTCTGTCACCAGAAGAATTTCAGCTTCGCCATCTGACAAGGAAGGTTTGCAGCCTGGAACATGTCATACTTCAAGTGAAAAACAACTGTTACCAATTCAGGTAACAATGCATCTGATTTTCACAAAGTCATCTGGCTACAGGATAATGAGTCAGTTATTTCTCTGGAATGACTTTCGATAGAGTTTCTCTATGAATACATTTCAAAATGTAACAACACTACAGTGTCACAAGTGTAAAAGCTACCAGGCTGTAAATTGAGCTTCGCTAGTCATTTGCCACTTACCCCTCCAGATCCATTCTCTAGCCTTGTCTGTGCTGCTTGAGAGAGTGACCTTTCCAGACCTTTTCCCCGAAGCTCCTTGTTTTCTGGCTTCCCATTGGGTCTGTCCAAAGGGAGACACCAGCAGATCTGAGGACCAAATTCCCTGTCCCCTTTCTACTCCCTCCTTCCCCTGCCCAGATCTGGGTAGTGGCTGCGTTCTGCCAGCTGGCCCTTCTTGTGGGCTCCGGTTGCAGGCTTTCTCCCTTTGCCACTGCAGATTCAGAGATGCTAAGGACGTCCGTCCAGTAGCTTGCCCCTGAGTGCTCCCCCCACCCCCTGCTCTTTTCTTCAGACCCTGCCCATACCTCTGGAGGCAGTTCCTTCATTAACCTCTCTTCAGCGAAACCCTTTAAGGGTGCCATCTGTTTTCTGACTGCTCCCAGAAGGAAACAACAGCCATGTTTTAATGATACCATTTGTAAAATAATGTAAAGGGGAGTCTGGAAATAACTGTGCATATCCTAGCCAAAATTTTAACAGGTGTATTGGGAAATTTGATAAACTAATTCTAAATTTCATCTGGAAGAAAAAAATACTCAAGAATAGACTCAGGAAAATTCCGAAGGAAAAAAAATTTTAAAAGTAATTGTGATGACAGAGCTCCCAGTTTAGCAGATATTACAGTTGGTTATACAACTTCACTAATTGAAACAAATGAACACTTGTGTGCAAGAAGACAGATCTGTTAAAGAGAACGGAGAGCCCACACAGGAAAATCTGGAAACACTACTCAGGAATATAGTTAATGAAAAGGTATGCTAGGGTAACCGGCTAGCCATTTGTTTAAAAAAAAGAAAAAAGAAAAAAATCCAACTGGATTCTCAACTTCATTACTTACATCCCAACTAATCGCAAAGGGATGAGAGATTTTAATGGGGAGAAAAGATAGGAAAAATACTAGAAGAACACATATTAAAACATTTTTATAATCTTAGAACAAGATTATATGTATGGGTGTTTCTTTTTTTGTGTGTGTGTGTGTATGGGTGTTTCTAAGTATATCAAGAAAATACAGGATAATAAAAGGTGCATTATTGTTAAGTAAAATACAGAATTCTGTATACTTAAAAAGAGGACATATTTGAGGAAAAACTACGGACAGAACTTTTCTGTGGGATAACCTGAATTTTTTTTCCATTGAAAACAACTAAAAGTGCTAGCTTAAAAAAAAAAAAATTAAAGCTCTTTCAATGTATTGTGGAACTGGGATAAAAATAAAGTGCTTGGGGAGGTTAAAGAGAAAGTAGGACCCTGTGAACTAAGTCCTTACTTAGACTGGAACAGTTTTCACTCTAAGGGTGTCTGCCAAACTTTTTGTCCTGAATCTTCTCTTTTTGGTGGTCATACAGGGAAAGGGGGGGAAAGACAAAGCAAGAGCTGCACTCGGCCTGCTAAGGCTACACCTTTACTGTAAAGATTCCCAAGAACCAGGTCCTGTTGCATGGAAGGCACGAGCAAGGAAAGTTGCCTGTGACAATCTTTGTGCAGAATGGGAAGTCCATGGCCGCTGAATGGAAAATCTTCCCCTGGGACTTTGCCAGACCTTTGGGACTCTGTAATGCGGAGTTCTCCTTATCCATTGTAGTTGGTCCAAGAAACTTCAAGCTGACAGAGGCACCAGGCAAGAGACAGAAGCAAGTGCAGATCCTCTTTGAGGGCATGAGAATTCAACCCAAGCTTCGGAGAATTCTCAGAGATAATGTTCCAATGAAAATGAGCTTACAGGCAAAAATAAAGGAAATAAGGCACTAGAAGCAAGAGCCAGCAGATACACACTGGCAAAGTGTTTAGGTATCAGAATTATCAGACACAAACTATAAAATAACATATTTAATACATGTAGGTAAATACCAGAGAAGTTTGGAAATGAGAGAAAGGAAGAAGAGGTTATTAAAAGCAACCAAACAGACTTGAAAAAGAAGCAAACGGATTTCTAAAATGAGCCATATAATAGTTAATATTAAAAACTCAGTGGGTGGGTTAAATGGAAGTTTAGACACAGCTGGGGAGAAATTAGTGTCTCAGAAGATAGAGTGGAAGAAATTATCCAGAGTACCACATAGAGTGTCAAATAGGACATTTAAAAGCACAGTTAAGAGACCTAAGAGATAGGCAAAGTCTTGTAGAGATCTAATAGGAGTTCCAAAAGATATGGAATGGAAAAGAAGCAATACTCAATGAGAAAATATCCTGAATTTTCCAGAATTGTGGACACCAGAGGTCAAATTCAGGAAATTCAGTGAATCTTGGGGAGAATAAAGATGAAGCCATACCTAGTAAGTCACAGTGAAACTGTAGAACTCCAAAGATAAATTTAAAACACTCAGAGAGAAAAGCAAGATTACCTCTTAAGAACAGCAGTTAGACCAACAACTGATCTCTCAACAGCAACAATGTAACTTGTGGAATAATATCACTGTGGTAAAAGAAAATACCCACACGTAAAATCTTTCAAGAATGAGAGTGAAATAAGGAGAACTTCCTAATTTAATAAAAATCAGAAGAGTTTACCACTCATAATTCCTTGCTACAGGAAATTCTGAAGGTAGATGCAAAATAATTCCAGAATGGTATGATATGAAAAGGAAACAATAAGCAAAGATACTAGTAAACATATGATAAATGAAAAAAAAATGCGTAAAACAGTGATAACAATGTCTAACTTATGGAGTTAAAGGAAAATCACAGGAAAAATATTGGACAACTTAAGCATATAGTTTTGAAGAGTTAATGTTAAAGAGTTACATTTTTTGGGAAACGTGAAATAATAGAAATATATATATATATATATTGGCCTCTGCTCCCAGCTCCTGGCACAGAGCTACTAAGACCCTTGTAATTTCCTAAGTGATAAGAACACTAGAGACATCTCTTGTTTCTGTATTTGGTCTTTGACCTCATCCCTGACAGGGCTTCTAAAACCCTTGTAAATTCCTAAGTGATAAGAGCACTGGGAGCATATTTTGTTCTAATGAGACACTCTAGGTGGGCTCCTGGACAGCTCTAGGATGGGGGCTGGTCACCCAGAAGATCAAACCATAATTAGAAGCTTGGGATTTTTAGTACTCCCATCCTCCAGAGATGGGAGAGGGGCTGGAAATGGAGCTAGTAATTGATCATGCCCTCACAAGGAAACCTTCATTAAATCTCAATAATAGGGAGTTCAAAGAGTTTCTAGGCTGGTGAACACATCCACACCAGGAGGGTGATGTGGCCCGACTCCACAGGGAACAGAAACTGCTTATGCTCAGGACACCCCACACCTTGCCCTCTGTATCTCTTCATCCGGCTGTTCATCTGTCTCCTTTATCATTTTCTTTAATAAACTGGTCAACATTTTTCCCTGAGTTGTGTTAGCCACGCTAGCAAATTAAACCCAAAGCAAGGAGTGGGTGTTGGCACCCCCGCTTTATAGCCTGTTGGTCAGAAGCACAAACTTGTGTTGAGGTCTGGTGTCTGAAATATGTGTGTTGGGGGTGGGAGGAGGGCAGTTTTGTGGAAGTGAGCTCTTAACCTGTAGGATCTGATGCTATTTCTGGGTAAATAGTGACAGAATTGAGTTAAACCTACATGGTGTCTGAGACTCGCTAATTGTTGTGGGGGGAAAACTCCACACATTTAGTGACCAGAAGTATCAAAGGTGATGTGTTCTCTCTGAGAAGCAAAGGAGGCAGACATGTGGGATAAAAACATGGTGGGGGATAAACTGGATTTTTCCCTACATGAGAAGGAAAAAAAACTGAGCCTGTCACAAAGAGTAATATAAGTAATTAACTAACTTCAGACTTTTAAAGTTTAGCTATCAAGATAGCTAGAGAAACTACTAAAAGAATAAGAATGTAACTTCCCAATTTAAAGAGGAAAGAAATGAAGTGAGAAAAGTTAGGGGTGGGTGGAGTGGAGCTACAATGCATTGTTTAGGAATATATGTATTCATATATACATATTCATATATGCATATATATTCATATAAACATGTATACATATATGGAAAAACTACGAAGAAAAGTGAGTGGACAATGAACACAAGATTGAGCAAGGCTATGGAGGCTGGACACAAAGTATGGCTGCTCTGCATGGTCCCCACTAGTCTGGGGGTCAGTGGAGTCACTGGCAAGAGGGACTGAGAAGGACACATTGACCCTTCCATAATTAGAAGCCTGTACCTCCCACCCCTTCACCCATTTTGCTCCTGCCTCTGCTCCCCTCCCCTCCGACAGTCATCAGTTTCTTTTCTGTATTGATAGGGTTTTTTTGCTTTTTTGTTTGTTTAGTAGTTTTATTTTTTTAGATTCCACATATAAGTGAAATTACACGGTATTTTTCTTTCCCTGACCTATTTTACTTAGCATAATAGCCTCAAGGTCCATCCACATTGTTGAAAAGGGTAAGATCTCATTCTTTTTTTATGGCTGAGTTATATTACACTGTGTGCAGGGGGGCGTGTGTGTGCATCACATATTTGTTCATCGGTCAGTGGGCCCTTAGGTTACTTCCATATCTGGGCTATTGTAAATATTGCCACAATTAACATAGGAGTGTATTAAAAAACAAACAAAAAAAATAGGAGTGCATATATCTTTTTGAATTAGTGTTTTTATTTTCTTTGTGTAAATACCCAGTAGTCGGATTACTGGATTGTGTGGTATTTCTATTTTTACTTTTTTTTTTTTTTTAAAGATTCCTTTATTTATTTTGGGGGGGGCGGGGGGAGGAGCAGAGGGGGAGGGAGAGAGAAACTCAAACAGACTCCCCATGGAGCCTAACGCAGGGCTTAATCTGATGACAGAGATCAGACTTGAGCTGAAACTAAGAGTCTGATGCTTAACCAACTGCACCACCAGGAGCCCCTCTATTTTTAATTTTTTGAGGAACTTGCATACTATTTTCCACAGTGGCTGCACCAACTTACATTTCCACCAGCAGTGCAGGGGATTCCCTTTTCTCCACATCCTTACCAACACTTGTTATTTCTTTTCTTTTTGATACTAGCCCCTCTGCCATCCATGAGGTGGTATCTCATTGTGGTATAGAGTTGCATTTCCCTGATGATGAGTGATGTTGAGCAACTTTTCATGTGTCTGTTGGCCATGTGTATGTCTTTCTTGGAAAAAATCTATTCATGAGGCGCCTGAGTGTCTTAGTGGGTTAGGCCTCTGCCTTGGGCTCAGGTCATGATCTCAGGGTCCTGGGATCAAGCCCCGGATCCGGCTTTCTGCTCAGCAGGGAGTCTGCTTCCCACCCCCCACCCACTGCCTGCCTCTTTGCCTACTTGTGATCTCTCTCTTTCTGTCAAATAAATAAATAAAAAATCTTTAAAAAAAAAATTCAGGTTCTCTGCCCACCTTTAATCAGATTATTTATGTGTTTGGTATTGAGTTGTAAGAGTTCTTTATATATTTTGAATATTAATTCTTTATTGGATATGTCATTTGCAAATATCTTATCTCATTTGGTAGGTTGCATTACCATTTTTTGATGGTTTTCTTTGCTGTGCAAAGCTTTTTTATTTTGGTATAGTCCCAAGAGTTTATTTTTGCTTTTATTTTCCTTGTCTGAGGACGCCTATTTAGATAAATGTTACTAAGGCTGATATCCAAGAGATTGCTGCCTGTGTTCCCTTTTAGGATTTTTATGGTTTCAGGTCTCACATTTAGGTCTTTAATCCATTTTCAGTTGATTTTTATGTATGGTGTAAGAAAGTGGTCTAGTTTCGTTGTTTTGCATGTAGCTGTCCAGTTTTTCCAGAGCCATTTACTGAAGAAACTCTTTATCCCATTGGATATTCTTTCCTGCTTTGTCATAGATTAATTGACCTTGTGAGGATGGGCTCATAAGCTTCCTTTTGGGCTTTCTATTCTGTTCTATTGATCTATGTGTCTCTTTTTGTGCTAGTACCATACTGTTTTGATAGTATTTAGCAATCATTCTTCCCTCAAGAGATCATTTTAATAAAATACATCTATAAGTTGTATTGTTACATAATACTATGTCACCTTATGACAGAGGACCATACATTGTGGGTCTTCTGTAACTACTAGTACATGTGGAAAATATTCTTCCATCCAAGTACTAAACAGGCCTGACCCTGCTTAGCTTCCAAGGTCAGACAGGATTGAGTTCATCCAGGGTGGTCTGTCCGTAGACACACAGTACATGTAAATAATATTCTCAGGGCAGAAAATAGAATCAGAGAAATGGCTGTGCTAGAGATTATGAGCATTTCTATTGTTCTCCCCTCCTTGGGCATGTAGCTGGAGTACAGTTATCAGCTTTTCTTATAGAAAAGGGACTAAGTTTTCATCAACAGAACGTGAGTGCCAATGGTGTCTGCTACTTCCAAGCATGGCCAGGAAAATCTCCCGTGTCCCCTCATTCATGCTCTTTTTCCCTTCGGGTCCTCAGTCCCTCCCCCCTCTCCCTACCCTACCCACAGTTAACTGCAAAACCACAGGCTGAAATGACCAAGCTGCCACTGACCTGGGCTCTGCACAGCTATGTGGGTCATTCTACCCTCACACCAACCAACCTCAACCCCCACCAGGCTGTTGGGTGAGCAGAAAGCCAACTGCTATCATGTTGAGTCAGAAGTCTTTGGGTCTGTTTCCTCTGTCTTGTCTACCCTAACTGAAAAGTGGCAAATTCTCAAGAGCTGCTTGTAATGGGCTGAGAATGAAATTTCTTAAATGACTTTTCGTAAAGTTCTTTTCAGATGAGTCCTTAAACACTGTGTGTTGTTTCACCCATGAATGTCAGATTTACCTCATTAGTTAATTTGATCTCCTGGGTGCGAAGCCACTCGTCTTTTTGCTCAGTGTGATGCAGAGGCACACTCTGTGGGGTACATCTCAGATGCCAAAAGTTGAGCAGAGCAGCATTTTCCACCAGAGCCATTTGGCTTGTTACAATTACGGATGGGGAGTGTGATCTGGAAGCTGAAACGGCAGTTTTCAAAGTGCAAAAATAGCAGCAACAAGTCTTCTATTTAGAGGAAACAAAAGGTTTGGAACAACAGTTATAACAAAAACTAACATGTGCTGTTCTGGGATAGTCTGCAGAAATTTCAGAAGAGCTTCTCCTAGAATACGCCTGCTGTTTTGATTATTTTTCTTGAGCCTGTCTTAGATGTTACCCAAGTATGGTAGAGCCGTTTGTACATAGCCCACAAGTCTGACTCCCAAAGCCTTGAGAACTAATAGAGATAATTTTTAAGGGTTTGGGGGAAGGAGACCTGCTGGACTTCACACATGGTGCACACAGAAAGATGTCTTCAGATTCCTCTCTGCTCACCCGTCTCCACCAAATCTCTACAGTGGCTGCAAAACCATTTCCCCCCGGGGTAATCACTTTATGCTCTTCTCTCCCTTCCTCCCCCCTCTCTGTTCTTTTCAATGGAAACCCTGCTACCCTGTTCTGCAGTACCCCCACATATCCCACTCGTCGCTCAGTGTCCTCACCTCCATGGGGAGAGGCAGTGAAAGGGACGCAAGCAGGCCTGGGAAGAAGATGTGAATTCTTACACAGTTTTTCTTTGTCCCTGTCATATCCATATATACACTTTATGAGATTTTATTGATCATATGATTTTTTTAATGCTTTTTCGACTTTTTAAAAAAGATTTTATTTATCAGATAGAGATCACAAGTAGGCAGAGAGAGAGGGGGAAGCAGGCTCCCTGCTGAGCGGAGAGCCCTGGTGCGGGGCTCCATCCCAGGACCCTGGAATCATGACCTGAGCCAAAGGCAGAGGCTTTAACCCATGGAGCCACCCAGGCGCACCAATGCTTTTTCAACTTTTTAAAAAGAAGCTCTTTGTTCTCCAAAAGTCACGTAGCCTCTAGCTAAGTGGGTTAGGAAGGTTTTAGGAAAGGGTAAGGCTTTGTTCTTTTCCAGTATCTATTATAATTCTTAGTTATTGGGTTTTTGGGGGGAGCAGAGTTGACTAATGCTATCCATTGATTATGGATACTAATGCTATCCATTGAAGCATTTCTATCCATTAATAGAAACAGTTGAGAACTGTTCAGTTTATGTCACCCAGGACTCTAATTATGGAGTTCATAAAAGAGCAGTTCTGTAAGAAATGCTGTCCTTCTTCGTGTGATCTTAGAGGAAAGGCACTCCTTCAGGCTGGTTGCCCAGAGCTTTCCCTAAAGCAAACCAGTGGGAGGACCTGCCCCAGCCCTAGGATGACTGTGCTTCTGTCCACATCCTTGCTCTCCAACAGGGAATGCTGGTGATTACCCAGCATTGCTATCTCTATGTCTCAGTGGACCTGGAAGCCTGTGTCAGGTGACTGCCGTAAGCCAATCAGAGCAGAATGTGAGCTATCTGGCCACAGTGAAGACCCAAAGTCTTCTGACCTAGCAGCCGAGAATCCCCCTCCCTCATCTGGTTCAATTCACTTACTTGGGAATAAGGCCCTGAACTTATTCAGGTGTGTTCTAGAGGCTTGTATTTCCACCAAATTTTCATTTGGACCGAACCTTCTGATGATTGGAGCTCACCTGGCCCTTCCCTGCTGGAGACTCTGCCACACATGTGTGAGTACTAGTCTCTGGTCTCCTTGACAACTTCATGTTACTTACTATCATTTCCTTTGCGACCTTTATAGTAGTCAAGTAGCTTATGGTCTTTTATCTCTACAGTCCTTTACCCCTGAAGTGAAATAAAGGATCACATTAATCAAATTGGGTTCCTGGAAACTTTGCTTTGAGCATTTTCTTTAGTTCTTTGCTGTCTAATAGAACACACATTTAGAAGCATGGCCACCCTGCCCTTTACCAAATATGTTGCATTCTCAAAGGCAGCATGACATCAGCTTGTTTAGATGAAAGGGCCAGGCCTGTCTTGATAGCTTCTGTTTCGCTTATTTGACTTTGGTGAGATCATATTAAAGTTTCATGCTTTCTGGGTATGTAAAGTTGATGTAACATAAATTAGTTGGCTGATCTATGCATTTTTGCTCTATTGTTTGAAAATTACTGTCTCTGGGAAAATCCCCAGTGGATACAACCTTGCCTGCATGGATCCTAGACAAAACACTACTGTTAGTATTTGTCATAAAAGTATGCATCTCTGGAGAAGAAAAAAGAGAGAGAGAGTTCTTGGAAAAATCATTTCTAAAGAATGTATATCCCACAATGATGTGAGTGATCACATCATTTTATATGGCATTTTATACCAGTAGTGTTAAAAACTAGGATGACATACTTAAACCCTATGTTTATTTTCTAAAATAAACATATGAATACAGTACATGAAGTATATGAACCATATACTGAAAATATATCAAGTAGGAAGGTGATATACTTATCTTAAATACCAAGTTATCTAGTGCAGAATGATTTTTGCAACAATTAATATAACAGGTGTCCACCTTGGAATACCTTACATAGAAACCTTGATGTATATAAAATTTATGAAAATTTGAAGCCTCCTGATCTAATTATATTTTACTTTTATGAAACAAAACTTAAGGACATTCAATACCACAAGTAATTGTTACTTGTTTTCCTTTTGGAGGTGGATTAGAGAAATTTATACAACCCTGTCTTATTAAAAAATTTTTTCAGAATTGTTTAGGAAAAGTAGTATGAGTTTTCGTGTTATAGAGAAAGCAGTATGCTAACTTGTTTGGCTTCCCCTTAAACTT
This sequence comes from Enhydra lutris kenyoni, assembly GCF_002288905.1. Classification (NCBI taxonomy): domain Eukaryota; kingdom Metazoa; phylum Chordata; class Mammalia; order Carnivora; family Mustelidae; genus Enhydra; species Enhydra lutris. Next base: position 16,681,331 of record NW_019154099.1, read on the forward strand.
CGATCTGTTTTGTACCCCAAGTGAACATTTTGTGCTGTTTCCCACTTTAAAGCCTCTCTACATGTTATTCCCTCTACCTGACACTCTCTCTGCCCACATAATTTTGCCCATCCTCCCTGTTTCAACTTGAGTCACTACCCAAGAGAGCTTCCCTGATCCCTCCCTCCCCACCCCATCAATGCAGCCTCCCATTATATTTGCCTCTCAAATCCTGCATTCCTATGCTGAGCAAACTCATTCTTCCCTGGTGTATTATACACCCCTCTAGAGTAGGGATTATCTTTGTTTGTCAGGCTTTATATCTCCAGTATTTTGCATAGCCCCTGGCATTACTGAATTAATGGGCTGATGTTAAGGATTGACATCTGAACAGTTTATGATGGACTCTCATATGTAATTGCTATTTTGTTTTGGTACATGGAGATTTCAGCAGAAGAATAAGGGTTGTCCAACAATAAACCAAGATCATTCCCTAATGGATCCTTTGGTCTTCTTTCATTAAACAGATTGCTCATGAATTATTTTCAACACAGTCAAAGTAAATTTTATTGAGCTTTGTGGCAGGTATCATATACAGCACTGAAGATATGGTGATTAACAATACATTGTCCTTGGTCACTGTAAGCAAGTCAGATAATGGATACATACACTGTTAGACTTGTGCGCTGAAGATAATGTCAGCAACTTCTACCTTCAGAAGGATTAAACTGTGAAAACAAAAAGGAAGAACTAATAGAAACTTTATCCTGGAATGCTTTAGTAATAACAGGCAAATTTGCATTTCATTTAGGCTGTCTTAAATTCAATTATTTATTTGTCAGTATTGCTGGCTATGGAATGGAAAAAGCATACCTATGGGAGGCCAATACCAAGTTCTGTTCATCCACAATAAACGTCCTAACTTCAATAGGATTGAAACCTAAATTGCCTCTTACTCAAATGATGAAACTCAGAAATCTCTTCAAATGCATCATTTCAAATGCATGGCTTACTACTAATCAAAGAAATACCTTGATAAATGGACTAAATCTAAACACCTGATACATTCTGAAGTTCTTTTTTAAAGAAATAAAACTCCAATGCACTCAAATTTCTAGATATTAAAAGTCCTATTTTAAACAAAGTAGTTATTTTAGGAAAAAAAGAAGTCTTGTCAAAGTTACTGCTTACATATCATGCTTCTATTTCCCACTAAATTCAGAAAGAAAGGAGGGAAAGAAATAAGGAAGCCAAGGGAGAAACAAAAATGATGAACACTGTTATTTTGCCGAGAGGCTAACGGTTGGGGAAGAACTCATCTCTTGTACATACCATACTTAAAGAAATCTCAGGAGTCTCCCAAACACAGAGGGTTTGACAAGCTGCTCATCTGTGCAAGAAAAGCATTCCTAGTGGGAGCAGTGCTTGGAAAGTTGGCTAATCTCAGAGGACCATAAGTTCCTGACAACTGTTGGTCATTTTGACCAACTTGGGCAACAGATGTTCATGTTTAAACTTAGTCACCTTAAATTTATATGCGTGATTATTTGACAGTATCATATTCAGGAAGAAGCAGCGATGATAGGAATGTATATGAGAAAATACCTTATAAAATTTGTCCACTTTCATCTTTGGCGTATAGGTATTGGAGATTCTGGGAAATCATAAGCATTTTGGTCCAAAATACTGAAGCTGAGTGATGAGTCTTACATAAGGGGCAGCTATAAAACTACCAGCAAGTTTTGCGAGGGAGGCAAGGCGTTTGATTCTTATCCCTGGTGTTTTTCCCAGGGGGTAGCTTCGAATTATACAGGGAGACAGCATAGCTTAAGATCATGAGGTCTAGAGTTGGAGAATGCCTAGACTTTAGTCTCAAGTTCACTCCTCACTAGCTTCCAGCCACGGGTAAATTACTTCTCGACTCAGCTTCTCCACTGGTAAAATGGGCTCCAACAACAATTCCCCTTCATGAGGTCACAAACGTGTGGAACTCAAGTTCATGTTTTCATTCCTCACTGCATTTCTACACGCTGGAAAAGAGTTTTATCACTCGGATCAAGGACAACCAAGCACCAGACCAGGTCCTAAGCAGCCATTCTTTCCCACGAGAAATTCTGCTTTTTCAGATCACTTCTTTCTAGCATAGGGCTGATTTATTTCAGTTGTAAGAGCTGGCACTGGAACATGAATAAACGAAGACAGTTATTATGTCCCTCCAAGAGATAAGCAAGCAGGATATGTGACGGCATGTGGAAGGTGATAAGCCCCAAGGCAAGGGTGCCCACTTATGATTCTATAAAAATCACAGAACACAGATTCTAAGAGTGATAAAGTCCTTCAGTGCTCATATATGCCAACATTTTACCTGAGTAGTAGATTCTTTCATTATCTCCCAATCAAGCAGAGTCTGGCCTCTGCTTGTCAAGGTAAGGGGGTCACTTGCTAATGTGATCGCCTTACGTTAGGGAGGGACTGCAGAGAGCAAGGAATGTGGGCTCTCAAGGTGGGCAGGTCATTTCACCCTTCAGATGGAGAATCAAGAGTTTGAATTGGGGGCACCTGGGTGGCTCAGTCATTAAGCATCTGCCTTCGGCTCAGGTCATGATCCCAGGATTCTGGGATCGAGCCCCGCATCAGGCTCCCGGCTTGGTGGGAAGCCTGCTTCTCCCTCCCTCCCACTCCCCCTGCTTGTGTTCCCTCTCTCGCTGTGTCTCTCTGTCAAATAAATAAATACAATATTTAAAAAAAAAAAAAAAGTTTGAATTGGATGGCCTCCAGCATCTCTCTTAAGGACTTGCTTGTGTTCTAGGATTCAGTGGTTCATACTCTTGAAGCATGGCCTTTCATCACTGCGCAGCTTTCCAGTTAAAACACTGCTTCATATGTACTGTTGAGCCGAGCTCTAGTCTCTAGAGACACACAAACATATTCAGTGTCTCTTTCATATGGATCTTTGAAAGATTTGAAGGTGCTTACCCTGTCTTTTGTGTCCTCCCTCTCTCTGAACATGGTCGGACACACTGTGCATCTCCATTGCTTCCAGGCCTCACCATGGAGGACTCCTTTCATGAAGGACTACCCAGCAAACTTCCTTCAATCCCACTCTCCCTATTCTGCCTTTATCCTAACTCCCCATATTGTGCGTGGTCTCTGTTCACAGCCACACCCTGCTGTCAGTGCAGTGTTGGCCCAGGGCGTGTGTGGCTTCTGGAGGTGCTTACCATTCAGCATCGTGTGGCTTCTAGCAAGAGAACTGCATACCCATCTTCCACAAAGACTTCAAGGGTTCCACTAACTGGTATGGCCAACCATGCTCTGCAATTCGGGCAAGGCTGGTATCTCATTTCTGAGGTTGAGGCAAGGCTAGGGTGCCTAGACAATCCTTACAGGTATGTGGGATATCATTCTGAGACTGAATCAATGGTCGCCATTCTGTAGGATACCTGAAGCTGTAAGAGCGTGGAGTTTTTCCTCACAAAAGCACCACTAGACCCCTTCATCCCCGTGGGCCTACCTGAGAAGTACACTCCCCAGCTTCTCAAAATGGGAGGGGTGTTTTACTGTGGAGGAGGAGGACTGTTTTTTATTAGCATGGTATCTTTATGTTTCTTGTGGCTTCTAGCTATCCCTTCACTTTTCTCCTCAGAGCTTTGTAAAGTCTTTTTTTTTTTTTTTTTGTAAAGTCTTTTAAAAGTCCCATCTTGTCTCAAGTCTGCAAAAGAGAATGAAAGAAAGGGATTTTTGCCCATGCTCTGACCTCAGCATTAAAGTGGAAGGTTCCCTTGAAGTCAAGGTGATCGTAACAAGGGTATTCAGAAAGAAAGAACACAGGGAAGTTTCAGCTCAGGGTACAGTTTAGGAAGTGAATGTAGATTCCCTCAGTTTGTGGCTTCTCAATTCTCCATCAGCAAACTTTCAATCCTTTTAGGTCGGATGCAAGTTAAAATGTACATATTCTCATGAAAGGGTAACACTTTGCTGCTACCATCCATTTAAAGTACTCAAAGGAGGCTCAGATAGAGAGAAGCCACAGGATAACAAAAGCCTAGCTTCTTGAGAACACTGGGGCTGATGTAGTACCTGAGATACATCCCCAAAATAGTCATCCTAACTGAGGTTATCCTACTTGAACAGGGCCTCTGGCCTCCACAGGCATGCCTGCCATTCCCATGTGACCCTAGCATCTTCATGCTTAGCAGCGTCTTTGAAGTGTGTCTGTTTTTATGTAAGTGTACTCTCTTTTGGCTCATCAGAACAGAAGCTGTTAAGCTTCTCTGGAGAGTATGAGAAAAGCTATTACAGCATATCAGAAACTCCCTTTCTAGGTGGAATCATGAGGAAGTGCCTGAGAGGCAACTCTCCCCAGTGCCGGCTAGGGTAAAGGAACTAATCATTTGAAAAAGTAGGTGGTAAACTGAACTTGGGGAATACATAATGTATCCTACAACATACTAGGACCCCAGAAATTATTAAGGAATGAGGCTGGACCTGTCTTAAAGAGGTCTTGTAATCTCTAAGAGACCTTCAGTATTCATTTCATAAAGTGAGACATTTAATCTAATGGATGCAGTAAATGTTCTGCAGAAAACTCGTGGAACTTGACTTCCTGGGACCCCCAGATGCTCCTGTGCTGGATCCTCCTCCCTGTGTCTTTGGGCCTGGGGGGCCACCGCTGTCCATGGGCTCCATTGTGGATGTGCTGCAGTACAGCCAGAAGGACCTGGATGCGGCGGTGGAGACCACACGTGAGGAGAATGTGCTGCTGAGGAGCCGGTGTGAGACGCTGCGCGCCAGGAACCTGGAGATGGGGAAGATCATGGACGGCTTTGAGGGGATCGTGTACCAGGCGATGGAGGAGGCTCAGAAGCAGAAGGAACTTGCAAAAGCAGAGATCCAGAAGATCCTAAAGGAAAAAGAGCAGCTGACTGCAGACCTGAGCTCCATGGAAAAGTCTTTCTCTGACCTCTTCAAACGGTTTGAGAAACAGAAGGAGGTGATCGAGGGTTACCGCAAGAATGAAGAGTCGCTGAAGAAGTGTGTGGAGGGTTACACTGCGAGGATAGAGAAGGAGGGCCAGCGGTACCAGGCCCTGAAGGCCCATGCGGAGGAGAGGCTCCAACATAGGCAGGCAGGGAGGTGCCTGGGGGGGCGCGCAGGCCCAACGGGAATCCTTGGCCGGGGGGGGGAGGATTTTTTTTTTTTTTTTTTTCAAGGTTTGTCTGCTTTATTTCACTACATTAAGTTAAGCTATAAGGCAAAACAGGAGCCTGTAATTCATAAAGATTAAGGAGTGCCTCCCATTCCCAAAAGGGGCCAAAAAGGATGTTTCTTCACAAATATACGTGACATTTATTTAACTCATTACACCTATAAGCACTTTGAACAAAAGAAACCTCAGTGGGCTAATCAAACCACAAATACATATTAACTTAGCTTTATGTTTCCAAAACTGTAGCTTCTAGTGCTAACGACAATGCACTGGCCAGCAGTGGTGGACTGCCTGTGCGCTGCCAATCCTACACCTGATCTAGTATAAAAAAGCGACAAACAGAATTCTGAATTCACCTCCTGCAGCTGTTGAACCATTTCTACTAATACACAGAATACTGGCTTGCACTGAGAACTATCTTAAGGAAAGAGTAAAACAATGGCTCTGTTATTCTTCAAGTTAATTTGGCTTCTGAGGAAAAAAAAAAAATTCTATGATCAAAAGTGTTTTTGTGTTTCTGTGTTACATGGGGGTGATGAGACCCATTACTTCAACATATTACCTCGGGGAACAAACACTAACTACATGCCTTAAACACACAGTATACAAGCGTGCGTAGTCTGCAAATGTGCAAACACGGAAACCATTCTCTCCTCTGACATCCGGGTCCTCCACGGGCAAGCGTGGAGGCGTGGCTTCAGAGCCGACTCTAGCACGTAGCGAAATAAAAACCGAGACACCAAAAATTAAAACTATTTCTCTGGTCTGCAAATTTGTCATTACATGACCCCTGCCCCAACTCCTAAGAGGCTAACCCTTACTTATTACTGTCATAATATTAGAGATATGTGTATTTCTTTCTTATGCTGCAGCATATGTATTACTCTGTGGAACAATGTTTCATAAAGTCAGCTTGACCAAGTACGATTTAGTGTTCTTTCAACAAGTCACTACACTACACTACCAGGAGTGACTTGTAGGACATTTTAACTGAGTTTCTTATAAAGACTGAAAAAAATCAGATTTGTTTTCTCAGGTCAGCAATCCTTTATTTTGGGAAGAGACTATGGAAGGAGGAGAGGGAAACAGATACAAGATATAATTCAGGAGGGTGATACAAGGAAGGTCAGGAGGGACAGAATGCTGTGTGAGATCACGTTAGAAATATCACCAGATTCCTTCGGGAGTTATAAAGGGTGCCTTAATTCTTGTCCTTGCCAAACATCCTATAATAATACAACAAGATTTTATTTATTATCCCAGTCAAATTGGACACTCATGCTCTGGGTAGGCCACAGGTATGGGATGTCAGTCGTGGCTTATGATCATCAGAATGGCTCTTGTGAGGTCATTAAGAAAAGGAAAGGAATCAAGATGAGTCCCTCCAAGGAAAATGCCTCCTGCCGCAACCTTGACTACCCCCCTGTGGAAAGGCACCTGTTAGCTTTTATTAGGTAACTAGTTGGTTTTGCAGTAAGGGCCAAGTATGTATGGTTGATACAAGGGAAAGAAAGAGATATTTCATTTTAAAATCAAACTTCCCTCAGAGGTTGAGTACTTGTAGTTATGAGGTCCAAACTTTTGTTGCCTAATTTTGATGTATTTTACCAGGGAATGCTTTATAAATATTGAGCCTTGAAATTATTATAAAGGATATAAAGAGACATTTCCATATTATTAATATATATTCATACCTAACTGTCTTTGTCTTGATACATGTTAAATGTTTTAAATTAAAAATGCATGTTATCATTTATACTTAATCTACTGTTTTTTTGATGCGAAGATATGCCTGTTCCACCAGAACCCAGCCTGGTCTGAAAACAGACATTGTAGGGAGACATTATTGGAGGACTTGGTCCAACTCTCAAGAAATAATTCACCAGAACATTTGTTTCAATCTGTTTAATTATTTTGTTTTTATTTGCATACATACATACATACATTTGTTTGTTTATGTATGTATGTATGTATGTATGTGCCTGCCCATTATGGGGCTTTGAACTCACAACCCTGAGATCAAGAGCCGCGTGCTCTATGGACTGAGCCAGCCAGGTGCCCTCAATCTGCTTAATTATTTTATTGTAGCTTCATGTTTGACCATCAATCACACCTGGTTAGATTATATATAAAATATTAAGATTATATTGACACCAATTAGAAATCATTGAAGAGGGACGCCTGGGTGGCTCAGTTGGCTGGACGACTGCCTTCGGCTCAGGTCATGATCCTGGAGTCCCGGGATCGAGTCCCGCATTGGGCTCCCAGCTCCACGGGGAGTCTGCTTCTCTCTCTGACCTTCTCCTCGCTCATGCTCTCTCTCACTGTCTCTCTCTTAAATAAATAAATAAAATCTTTAAAAAAAATGTTTAAAAAAAAAATCATTGAAGAAAATTTTTAGTAACTCATAGTTAGAAAGCGAGGATAAAAGAGAAATTTTTAAAAATAGGTTTATAACCCAAATGTAACATGGGACAAAAATGCCAGGAGAAAGATTGATAGCCATAAACTTTAGATACAATTTAAAAAAAAAAGTGAGGGGAGGAGTCAAGATGGCAGAGAAGTAGCAGGCTGAGGCTACATCAGGTAGCAGGAGATCAGCTAGATAGCTTATCTAAACATTGCGAACACCTACAAATCCAATGGGAGATTGAAGAGAAGAAGAGCAGCAATTCTAGAAACAGAAAATCAACCACTTTCTGAAAGGTAGGACTGGCAGAGAAGTGAATCCAAAGCGATGGGAAGATAGACCGCGGGGAGAGGGGCCAGCTCCCGGCAAGCGGGGGAGCAACAGAGCACAAAATCGGGACTTTTAAAAGTCTGTTCCGCTGAAGGACATCACTCCAGAGGCTAAACCGGGGTGAAGCCCATGCGGGGTCAGCGTGGCCCCAGATCCCACAGGGTCACAGAAGGATTGGGGGTGTCTGAGTATCACAGAGCTTGCAGGTATTAGAACGGGGAAGCCGGCTACAGAGACAGAGCCGAGGAGTGAGCTCTCAGCTTGGGGTTACCTTGAACTGGTCGCAACCTGGGTGAGCTTGGAGCCTGGCTGGAGGCCAGGGAGATGGGAGTTATTGGGCGCTATTCTCTGAGGGCGCACTGAGGAGTGGGGCCCCAAGCTCTCGGCTCCTCTGGGCCAGAGACTGGGAGGCCGCCATTTTCATTCCCGTCCTCCAGAACTCTACGGAAAGCATTTAGGGGACAAAAGCTCCCGAAAGCAAACCTGAGCAGATTACTCAGCCCGGCCCCTGGTAAGGGCGGTGCAATTCCACCTGGGGCAAAGGCACTTGAGAATCACTACAACAGGCCCCTCCCCCAGAAGATCAATAAGAAATCCAGCCAGGATTAAGTTCACCTATCAAGGAGTGCAGGTTCAATACCAAGGAGAGCAGCAGAATTCCAGAGAAGGAGAAAGCAAAGCACTGAACTCATGGCTTTCTCCCCATGATTCATTAGTCTTGAAGTTAATTTTTTTTTTTCAATTTTTTTTTCTTCTGCTGCTAAATTTTTTTAATGTTTACCCTTTTCTTTTTTAACATTTTTAAACTAGTATATCTAATATATATATTTTTTTTTCTTTTTTATTTTTTTCTTTATTCATTTTCCTTTTTTAATTTTTTTTTTAACCTCTTTTTATCCCCTATCTCCCCCCCCACGATTTGGGGTCTCTTCTGATTTGGTTAAAGTATATTTTCCTGGGGTCTTTGCCACATTTTTAGTATTTTACTTGCTCCTTCATATACTCTTACCTGGACAAAATGACAAGGTGGAAAAATTCACCACAAAAAAAAGAACAAGAGGCGGTACCGAAGGCTAGGGACCTAATCAATACAGACATTGGTAATATGTTGATCTAAAGTTCAGAATGACGATTCTCAAGGTTCTAGCCGATCTCGAAAAAGGCATGGAAGATATTAGAGAAACCTTCTCAGGAGATATAGAAGCCCTTTATGGAGAAATAAAAGAACTAAAATCTAACCAAGTTGAAATCAAAAAAGCTATTAATGAGGTGCAATCAAAAATGGAGGCTCTCACTGCTAGAATAAATGAGGCAGAAGAAAGAATTAGTGATATAGAAGACCAAATGACAGAGAATAAAGAAGCTGAGCAAAAGAGGGACAAACAGCTACTGGACCACGAGGGAAGAATTCAAGAGATAAATGACACCATAAGACGAAACAACATTAGAATAATTGGGATTCCAGAAGAAGAAGAAAGAGAGAGGGGAGCAGAAGGTATATTGGAGAGAATTATTGGAGAGAATTTCCCCAATATGGCAAAGGGAAAAAGCATCAAAATTCAGGAGATGCAGAGAACCCCCCTCAAAATCAATAAGAATAGGTCCACACCCCGTCACCTAATAGTAAAATTTACAAGTCTTAGTGACAAAGAGAAAATCCTGAAAGCAGCCCGGGAAAAGAAGTCTGTAACATACAATGGTAAAAATATTAGATTGGCAGCAGACTTATCCACAGAGACCTGGCAGGCCAGAAAGAGCTGGCATGATATATTCAGAGCACTAAACGAGAAAAACATGCAGCCAAGAATACTATATCCAGCTAGGCTATCATTGAAAATAGAAGGAGAGATTAAAAGCTTCCAGGACAAACAAAAACTGAAAGAATTTGCAAACACCAAACCAGCTCTACAGGAAATATTGAAAGGGGTCCTCTAAGCAAAGAGAGACCCTAAAAGTAGTAGATCAGAAAGGAACAGAGACAATATACAGTAACAGTCACCTTACAGGCAATACAATGGCACTAAATTCATATCTCTCAATAGTTACCCTGAATGTTAGTGGGCTAAATGCCCCAATCAAAAGACACAGGGTATCAGAATGGATAAAAAAACAAAACCCATCTATATGTTGCCTACAAGAAACTCATTTTAAACCCAAAGACACCTCCAGATTTAAAGTGAGGGGGTGGAAAAGAATTTACCATGCTAACAGACATCAGAAGAAAGCAGGAGTGGCAATCCTTATATCAGATCAATTAGATTTTAAGCCAAAGACTATAATAAGAGATGAGGAAGGACACTATATCATACTCAAAGGATCTGTCCAACAAGAAGATCTAACAATTTTAAATATCTATGCCCCTAACGTGGGAGCAGCCAACTATATAAACCAATTAATAACAAAATCAAAGAAACACATCAACAATAATACAATAATCGTAGGGGACTTTAACACTCCCCTCACTGAAATGGACAGATCATCCAAGCAAAAGATCAACAAGGAAATAAAGGCCTTTAATGACACACTGGACCAGATGGACATCACAGATATAATCAGAACATTTCATCCCAAAGCAACAGAATACACATTCTTCTCTAGTGCACATGGAACATTCTCCAGAATAGATCACATCCTGGGTCCTAAATCAGGTCTCAATTGGTATCAAAAGATTGGGATCATTCCCTGCATATTTTCAGACCACAACGCTCTGAAGCTAGAACTCAACCACAAGAGGAAATTTGGAAAGAACCCAAATACATGGAGACTAAACAGCATCCTTCTAAAGAATGAATGGGTCAACCAGGAAATTAAAGAAGAATTATAAAAATTCATGGAAACAAATCATAATGAAAACACAATGGTTCAAAATCTGTGGGACACAACAAAGGCAGTCCTGAGAGGAATATATATAGCGGTACAAGCCTTTCTCAAGAAACAAGAAAGGTCTCAAGTACACAACCTAACCCTACACCTAAAAGAGCTAGAGAAAGAACAAGAAAGAAAGTGTAAACCCAGCAGGAGAAGAGAAATCATAAAGATCAGAGCAGAAATCAATGAAATAGAAACCAAAAAAACAATAGAACAAATCAACGAAACTAGGAGCTGGTTCTTTGAAAGAATTAATAAGATCGATAAACCCCTGGCCAGACTTATCAAAAATAAAAGAGAAAGGACCCAAATCAATAAAGTCATGAATGAAAGAGGAGAGATCACAACTAACACCAAAGAAATACAGACAATTATAAGAACATACTATGAGCAACTCTACGCCAGCAAATTTGACAATCTGGAAGAAATGGATGCATTCCTAGAGACATATAAACTACCACAACTGAACCAGGAAGAAATAGAAAGCCTGAACAGACCCATAACCAGTAAGGAGATTGAAACAGTCATCAAAAATCTCCAAACAAACAAAAGCCCAGGGCCAGACGGCTTCCCGGGGGAATTCTACCAAACATTTAAAGAAGAACTAATTCCTATTCTCCTGAAACTGTTCCAAAAAATAGAAATGGAAGGAAAACTTCCAAACTCATTTTATGAGGCCAGCATCACCTTGATCCCAAAACCAGACAAGGATCCCATCAAAAAAGAGAACTACAGACCAATATCCTTGATGAACACAGATGCAAAAATTCTCGCCAAAATACTAGCCAATAGGATTCAACAGTACATTAAAAGGATTATTCACCACGACCAAGTGGGATTTATTCCAGGGCTGCAAGGTTGGTTCAACATCCACAAATCAATCCATGTGATACAACACATCAATAAAAGAAAGAACAAGAATCATATGATACTCTCCATAGATGCTGAAAAAGCATTTGAGAAAGTACAGCATCCCTTCCTGATCAAAACTCTTCAAAGTGTAGGGATAGAGGGCACATACCTCAATATTATCAAAGCCATCTATGACAAACCCACCGCAAATATCATTCTCAATGGAGAAAAACTGAAAGCTTTTCCGCTAAGGTCAGGAACACGGCAGGGATGTCCATTATCACCACTGCTATTCATAGTACTAGAAGTCCTAGCCTTAGCAATCAGACAACAAAAGGAAATTAAAGGCATCCAAATCGGCAAAGAAGAAGTCAAACTCTCGCTCTTCGCAGATGATATGATACTATATGTGGAAAACCCAAAAGATTCCACTCCAAAACTGCTAGAACTTGTACAGGAATTCAGTAAAGTGTCAGGACATAAAAATCAAGGCACAGAAATCAGTTGCATTTCTCTACACCACCAACAAGACAGAAGAAAGAGAAATTAAGGAGTCAATCCCATTTATAATTGCACCCAAAACTATAAGATACCTAGGAATAAACCTAACCAAAGAGGCTAAGAATCTATACTCAGAAAACTATAAAGTACTCATAAAAGAAATTGCGGAAGACACAAAGAAATGGAAAAATGTTCCATGCTCCTGGATTGGAAGAACAAATATTGTGAAAATGTCTATGCTACCTAAAGCAATCTACACATTTAATGCAATTCCTATCAAAATACCATCCATTTTTTTCAAAGAAATGGAACAAATAACCCTAAAATTTATACGGAACCAGAAAAGACCTCGAATAGCCAAAGGAATATTGGAAAAGAAAGCCAAAGTTGGTAGCATCACAATTCTGGACTTCAAGCTCTATTATAAAGCTGTCATAATCAAGACAGCATGATACTGGCACAAAACCATACACATAGATCGATGGAACAGAATAGAGAGCCCAGAAATAGACCCTCAACTCTATGGTCAACTAATCTTCGACAAAGCAGGAAAGAATGTCCAATGGAAAAAAGACAGTCTCTTCAACAAATGGTGTTGGGAAAATTGGACAGCCACATGCAGAAGAATGAAACTGGACCATTCCTTATACCACACACAAAAATAGACTCAAAATGGATGAAGGACCTCAATGTGAGAAAGGAATCCATCAAAATCCTTGAGAAGAACACAGGCAGCAACCTCTTCGACCTCAGCCACAGCAACATCTTCCTAGGAATATCACCAAAGGCAAGGAAAGCAAGGGCAAAAATGAACAATTGGGACTTCATCAAGATCAAAAGCTTTTGCACAAAAGGAAACAGTTAACAAAACCAAAAGACAACTGACAGAATGGGAGAAGATATTTGCAAACGACATATCAGATAAAGGGCTAGTGTCCAAAATCTATAAAGAACTTAGCAAACTCAACACCCAAAGAACAAATAATCCAATCAGGAAATGGGCAGAAGACATGAACAGACATTTCTGCAAAGAAGACATCCAGATGGCCAACAGACACATGAAAAAGTGCTCCATATCACTCGGCATCAGGGAAATACAAATCAAAACCACAATGAGATACCACCTCACACCAGTCAGAATGGCTAAAATTAACAAGTCAGGAAATGACAGATGCTGGCGAGGATGTGGAGAAAGGGGAACCCTCCTACACTGTTGGTGGGAATGCAAGCTGGTGCAACCACTCTGGAAAACAGCTTGGAGGTTCCTCAAAATGTTGAAAATAGAACTACCCTACGACCCAGCAATTGCACTACTGGGTATTTACCCTAAAGATACAAACGTAGTGATTTGAAGGGGCACGTGCCCCCAAATGTTTATAGCAGCAATGTCTACAATAGCCAAACTATGGAAAGAACCTAGATGTCCATCAACAGATGAATGGATAAAGAAGAGGTGGTATATATACACAATGGAATACTATGCAGCCATCAAAAGAAATGAAATCTTGCCATTTGCAATGACGTGGATGGAACTAGAGGGTATCATGCTTAGCAAAATAAGTCAGTCAGAGAAGGACAACTGTCATATGATCTCCCTGATATGAGGAAGTGGAGATGCAACATGGGGGGTTAAGGGGGTAGGAGAAGAATGAATGAAACAAGATGGGATTGGGAGGGAGACAAATCATAAGTCACTCTTAATCTCACAAAACATACTGAGGGTTGCTGGGGGGAGGGGGTTTGGGAGAGGGGGGTGAGGTTATGGACATTGGGGAGGGTATGTGCTATGGTAAGTGCTGTGAAGTGTGTAAACCTGGCAATTCATAGACCTGTACCCCTGGGGATAAAAATACAGTATATGTTTATTAAAAAACAAAAAAGTTAGTAGTAAGGGATTTACCCAAATGCTTTAGAATGATGTAGTAAAAGAAAATGAATAAGCTGCCCTGAGGAGATAAATTTGGCTTCCAGTTCTGTCATCAGATTGCCTTTAAAATATTAAGATTTCAAACATGAAATATATAATAATGTAGACTTGGGAGAACATGGAGAATGTTGGTGATATTAATTGCAAGGAGGAAATATCTGGAAATTTTACAATATCTTTTTGTTCAATGGTTGGAATTTCAAAGTGGATAGTAGAGGGGGAGAAATTTAAGATTTACTGGAAGAAACCAAGATTCCTTTTAAGTTCTCATCCCTTGATGATGCCTCCAGGGTGGGTACTCATTCAGGTGAATAGTGAGGGAGATTTTGCATGTGTGGGGACAGGAGGTATATGGGAAATCTGTACTTCCCTCTCCATTTTGTTGTAAAACTAAAATCGCTTAGAAAAATAAAGTCTTTAAAGAATGTGAGAAAAAAAAAAAGAAAGGGAGGGTACCGTTGAAGTGTCAAACATTACATTCAAATCTAGTAAGGTGAATAGAAGACAAAGAAGCACCTATGGGCTAACCCTAGAGCACACAGTTAAATTTCATCTACTTCAAACTCCATCTCCCATAGTAGTTTTAACATCCTTACACCCATTTTATTTTTTAAAATATTTTATTCATTTATTTGAGAGGGAGAGAGGACAAAGGGGGGAAGGGACAGAGGGAGAGGGAGAAGCAAACTCTCCATTGAGCAGGGAGCCGGATGACATGGGGCTCGATTCCAGGATCCTGAGATGATGACCTGAGCTGAAGGCAGATGTTTAACTGATTGAGCCACCCAGGCGCTCCTATTTTTAAATTTTTAATAGAGGTATAGTTGGCATACAATATTGTATTAGTTCCAGGTGACAAAATAGTGATTACATATTTACATAATTATGAAATGTTCATCACAAGTGTAGTTACCAACTGTCACTATATGGAATTATGTTCTTGACTACATTCCCTATGCTGTACTTTTCATTCTTGTGACTTCTTTATTTTATAACTGGAAGCTTGTACCTCCCACTTCCCTTCACCCATGTTGCTGATCCCCCTACCCCCACCTTCCCTCTGGCAACCATCATTTTGTTCTTTGTATTTGTAGGCCCGATTCAGCGTTTTGTTTATTCGTTTGATTTTAAGAGTGCACATATAAGTGAAATCATATGGTATTGGTCTTTCTCTGACTTATTTCACTTAGCATAATGCCCTCTAGATCCATCCAAGTTGTCAAAATTGGTAAGATCTCATTCCTTTTGATTGCTGAGTGGTATTCCATTGCATATATATACCACATCTTTGTCCATCCATCTATGCGTAGACACTTGGGCTGCTTCCATGTTTTGGCTATCGTGTATAGTGCTGCAGTAAGTGTGGGGATGAGTAAATCTTTTTGAATTAGTGT
Source organism: Enhydra lutris kenyoni (assembly GCF_002288905.1). NCBI lineage: Eukaryota > Metazoa > Chordata > Mammalia > Carnivora > Mustelidae > Enhydra > Enhydra lutris. Next base: position 16,696,801 of record NW_019154099.1, read on the forward strand.
TTTTATTTTCTTCAGGTAAATACTCAATGGAATTACTGGATTGTATAGTAGCTCTCTTTTTAATTTCTTGAGGAACCTCCATATTGTTTTCCACAGTGGCTGCACCAATTTACATTCCTACCAACAGTATACAAAGGTTCACTTTTCTCCACACTCTTGCCAACACTTATTATTTCTTGGTTTTTTTTTTTCATACTAGTTATTCTGACATAAGTGAGGTGATAACTTATTGTGGTTTTGATTTGCATTTCCCTGATGATCAGTGATGTTGAACATCTTTTCATGTGTCTGCTGGCCATTTGTATGTCTTGTTTAAAAAAAAAATCTATTCAGATCTTCTGTCAAATTTTTAAACTGGATTGTTCTTTTGGTGTTGAGTTATATGCATTCTTTATAGATTTTGGATATTAACTCCTTATCAGATATACCATTTGCAAATATCTTTTCACAATCAGGTTACCATTTTTTTTTGTTGTTTTATTTTGTTTCCTCTACTGTGCAAAAGCTTTTTAGTTTGATATAGTCCATATTGCATATTTTTGCTTTTGTTTCCCTTGCCTGTGGAGACAGATCCATAAATGTTGCTAAGACTAATATTCAAGAGCTTATTACTGCCTATGTTTTCATTTAACAGTTACTGGAAAAAATATAGAGTTTTATGGTTTTGTGCCTCATATTTATTTCTCTAATCCATTTTGAGTTTATTTTTGTATAAGGTGTAAGGAAGTGGTCCAGTTTCCTTCTTTTGTATGTAGCTGTCCTGTTTTTCCTAGCACTGTTATCAAAGAGATTATCTTTCTCCATTGTGTATTTTTACCTCCTTTGTCATTGATCAATTGACCATGTAAGTGTGGGTTTATTTATGGGTTCTCTATTCTGTCCCATTGATCTGTGTCTATTCTGTACTGACACTGTACTGTTTTAACTACTGTAGCTTTGTAGTATATTTTAAAATCTAGGGTTGGGATACCTCTGGTTCTGTTCTTTTTTCCTCAAGATTTCTTTGGCTATTTGGCATCTTTTGTGGTTCTCTACAAATTTTAGGATTATTTATTCTAGTTCTGTAAAAAAAAATATTGCTCCTATTTGATAATCTGTAGGTTGCTGTGGGTACTATGGACATTTTAACTATTAATTCTTCCAATTTATAAGCATGGTGTATCTTTCCATTTGTGTTGTCTTCAGTTTATTTCATCAATATCTTATAGTTTTTAAACTATAAGTCTTTTTTTTCCTTGGTCAAATTTACTCCTAGGTATTTTATTCTTTTTTGTGTGTGTATTTGTAAATGAGACTTAGAAAAAAAAAATCTCTCTGCTTTGTTCTTGTTATATAGAAATGCAAAATATTTCTGTATATTTTGAACTATAATTCTACTGAATTCATTTATTAATAGGTTTTTTTTCCCCCTTTTTTGGGTAGTCTTTAGGGTTGTATCTTTTGCAAAAAGTAACAGTTTAACTTCTTCCTTAACAGTTTGGATGTTTTTATTTCTCTTTGATTGCTGTTGTTAGGACTCCCAGTACTACGTTGAATAAAAGTGGACATCCTTGTCTTATTCCTGACCTTAGAGGAAAAATTTTCAGTTCTTCCCACTGAACATGACATTAGCTATAGATTATCATATATAGCCTCTATTGTACTCCCTCTAAAACCACTTTTGTTGAGAGTTTTTTTTTTTTATCATGAATGGATGTTATAGTTTGTTAACTCTTTTTTCTGCATCTATTGAGATGGATGATGATATGATTTTTATCTTTCCTCTTATTAATGTGATTTATCACATTGATTGATTTGCAAACATTGAACCATTCTAGCATCCTTAGAATAAATCCCACTTGATAGTGGTGAATGTTTATGTATTGTGGAATTTGGTTTGCTAAAAGTTGTTAAGGATGTATGCATCTATGTTCCTCAGGGATATTGGACTAGAGTTTTTTTTTGTTGTTGGTGTCTTTGTCTGGTTTTGGTATCAGGGTACTGCTGGTCTCATAGAATGAATTTGCAATTGCTCCTTCCTCTTCTCATAGTTTGAGAAGAATAGACATCAACTCATCCTTAAACATTTGGTAGAATTCACCTGTGAAGCCATCTGGTCCTGGACTTTTGTTCACTGGGAGTTCTTTGATTACTGATTTAGTCACATTATTAGTAATTATTTGTTCAGACTTTTTTATTTAAAGATTTTATTTATTTATTTGTCAGATAAGGTGGGGAGCTAGAACAAGCAGGGGGAACAGCACAGAGGGAGAAGCAGGCTCCTTGCTGAGCAAGGAGTGATGTGGGACTCTATACCAGGACCCTGAGATCATGACTTGAGCTAAAGGCAGCCGCTTAACTGACTGAGCCACCCGGGCGTCCCTATTCAGACTATTTCTCCTTGATTAGTCTTAGAAGTTGTTTTCAGGGATTTATCCATTTCTTCTAGGTTGTTCAATTTGTTGGTAATAGTCCAATTTTTCATAGTAGTCTCTTATGATTCCTTGTAGTTCTGTGGTGTTGGTTGTACTGTGGTGTTTTTGTTTTTTTTTTTTAATTTCAGTTGATTGTACTGTTCTTTCATTTCTGATTTTCTTTAAGTCCTTTCTCTCTTTTTTTTTTTCTTGATGCATTTGGCTAAAGGTTTATCAATTTTATTTATTTTTCAAAGAACCAGCTCCTAGTTTTATTGATCTTTTCTTTTGTTTGGTCTCTATTTCATTTATTTCCACTCTGATCTTTGTTATTGGTTTTCTTTTACTAAATTTGGGCTTTGCTTTTTCTTTTCATGGTTCCTTTAGGTGTAAGCTTGGATTGCTTGAAATTTTTCTTGCTTCTTGAGGTAGGTCTGTATCACTATAAACCTTCTTAGGACTGCTTTTCCTGCATCTCAAAGATTTTGGACCATTGTGTTTCCATTTTCCTCTCTCTCTCTCTATGTGTTTTATTTTATTTTCTCTTGGATTTCTTGATTAACCTGTTGGTTGTTTGGTAACATGTTGTTTTAACCTTCATGTGTTTGTGTTTTTTCTAGTTTTTTTTTTTCTTCTTTGTAATGAATCTGTAGTTTCATATGTTGTGGTCAGAAAAGATACTTGATAAGATTGCAGTCTTCTTAAATTTTTTCAGACTGGTTTTGTGGCCTAACATGTGATCTATCCTGGACAGTGTTCCATGTTGCCCTGAAAAGAATGTGTATTCAGTGGTTTTTTTAATGAAATGTTCCATATATATCTGTGAAGTCCATCTGATCTAATATGTCATTCAGAGACATTTTCTATCCTGTCATGACTATGTCATGACTGCTGCAGGTTTACTGGTGGGTGGAGCTGACCCTCAGCCAAGCTGGGTGCAGTGGCCAGCAGTGACAGCTGTGGGCACACTTTTGGACAGGGGTAGCCTTCATTGTGGCTGGCTGAAAGGCCTGGATGTAGCTTGGGTATGCTAGTTGGTGGGGCTGGTTTTCCACTTCCTTGGGCAGGAGCTGCTCTGGAGGGGGTCACACATGCCTTAAAATTAGCCAATAAATTTTCTTCAGGCTTTTTTCAAATTTTTCAAATTGCTGTCTCTGGTTGGGTCTTGGAGTGAGTAATAGAGTACCCTGACCCTTTAAGGGCAGATTTTCTGTTTCTTAGAGACCTCATGCTGTCCAGAATTAAGCACTGCTGATTTTTGTATTTTCAAAGTGGAAATTATGAGGGCTCATCATCCTAATGCACATCCCCATTGGGGGATAGGTCTTATGTGGCCCTGATGTGGGGCTTGATCCCTCTGCTCCTCAGGGAAGATGTCCTGTCTGAGCTATCACTCTTATTTGTGAGTCACTGTGCTGTGGATTTTGTTCACAACTGTGACTCTGCCTCTCTTACCAATCTCAACATCACTCTTTGTATCTTTAGCTGTGGAATAGCTGTTCTGCTAGGCTTGGGTTGTTCTGAGTGAATTGCACTCTAAGTATTTGCAGACTTGATGTGTCTGTGGCAGGAGGTAAGTTCAGGATCCTCCTACTCTGCCATCTTCCCAAATCCTGAGATACACTCTCCTTATACCCATTATAAAAGGCAAAGTTTTATTTAGGAATAATGAACCTTTATGGTTAGGTTCCATTATTTTCATTTTATGGGGAGATTTGTTTGTTTTTATTCTTTTTTATTAACATATAATGTATTATTTGGCCCAAGGGTACAGGTCTGTGAATCTCAGGCTTACACATTTCACAGCACTCATCATAGCACATACCCTCCCCAATGTCCAGAACCCAGCCACCCTATCCCTCCCCCAAGCCACAGCAACTCTATTTGTTTCATGAGATTAAGAGTCTCTTATAGTTTGTCTCCCTCCCAATCTCATCTTGTTTCATTTTTTTCCCTCCCTACCCTCCATTATACCCCACCCTGCTTCTCAATTTCCTCACAAGAGAGCATATGATGATTGTCATCCTTGGATTGACTTATTTCGCTTAGCATAATACTCTAGTTGCATCCACATCATTGCAAATGGCAAATGGCAAGATTTCAGTTTTTTGATGGCTGCATAGTATTCCATTGTGTGTGTGTGTGTGTGTGTGTGTGTGTGTGTGTGTGTGTATACTAACTCTTCTCTATACATTCATCTGTTGATGGACATCTAGGTTCTTTCCATAATTTGACTATTATAGACATTGCTGCTATGAACATTTGGGTGCACATTCCCCTTCAGATCACATTTTATCTTTAGGGTAAATACCCAGTAGTGCAACTGCTGGTTTGTAGGGTAGTTCTATTTTCAATTTTTTGAGGAACCTCCATACTGTTTTCCAGAGTGGCTACACCAGCTTGCATTCTCACCAACAGTGTAGGAGGGTTCCCCTTTGTCCGCATCCTCACCAACATGTCATTTCCTGACTAGTTAATTTTAGCTGTTCTGACTTGTGTAAGATGGTATTTCATTTGTATTTCAAATACAAATAAGATTGTATTTCCCTGATGCCGAGTGATATTGAGTACTTTTTCACGTGTCTGTTGGCCATTTGGATGTCTTCTTTGCAGAAATGTCTGCTTATGTCTTTTGCCCATTTCTTTTTTTTTTATTTTTAAAGATTTATTTATTTATTTATTTGACAGACAGAGATCACAAGTAGGCAGAGAGGCAGGCAGAGAGAGATGAGGAAGCAGGCTCACCGCTCAGCAGAGAGCCCGATGCGGGGCTTGATCCCAGGGCTCTGGGATTATGACCTGAGCCGAAGGCAGAGGCCCCAACCCAGTGAGCCACCCAGGCACCTCTTCTGTCCATTTCTTGATTGGATTATTTGTTCTTTGGGTGCTGAGTTTGATAAGTTCTTTATAGATTTTGGATACTAGCCCTTTGTCTGATGATTCGTCATTTGCGAATATCTTCTCCCATTCTGTCAGTTGTCTTTTGGTTTTGTTGACTGTTTCCTTTGCTGTGCAAAAACTTTTGATCTTGATGAAGTCCCAATAGTTCATTTTTGCCCTTGCTTCCCTTGCCTTTGGCGATGTTTCCTAGAAGTTGGCTGCGGCTGAGGTCGAAGAGGTTTCTGCCTGTGTTCTCAAGGATTTTGATTGATTGGATGCATTTCTGGGCTCTCTATTCTGTTACGTTGATCTCTGTGTCTGTTTTTGTGCCAATACCATACTGTCTTGATGATTACTGCTTTGTAATAGAGCTTTAAGTCTGGAATTGTGATGCTGCCAGCTTTGGTTTTCCTTTTCAACAATCCTCTGGCTATTCAGGGTCTTTTCTGGTTCCATATAAATTTTAGGATTATTTGTTCCATTTCTTTGAAAAGTGATGGTATTTTAATAGGGATTGCATTAAATGTGTAGATTGCTTTAGGTAGCATAGATATTTTCACAATATTGTTCTTCCAATCCATGAGCATGGGAAGTTTTTCCATTTCTTTGTGTCTTCCTCAATTTCTTTCATGAGTATTTTATAGTTTTCTGAGTACAGATTCTTTGCCTCTTTGGTTAGGTTTATTCCTAAGTATCTTATGGTTTTGGGTGCAATTGTAAATGGGATCGACTCCTTAATTTCTCTTTCTTCTATCTTGCTGTTGGTATATAGAAGTGCAACTGGTTTCTGTGCATTGATTTTGCATCCTGACATTTACTGTTAATTCCTGTATGAGTTCTAGAGGTTTTGGAGTGGAGTCTTTTGGGTTTTCTACATAAAGTATCCTATCATCTGCAAAAAGTGAAAGTTTGACTACTTTGCTGATTCGCATACTATTTATTTATTTATTTATTTATGTTGTCTGATTGCTGAGACTAGGACTTCTAGTACTATGTTGAAAAGCAGTGGTGATAGTGGATATCATTGCTGTATTCCTGATCTTAGGGGAAAAGCTCTCAGTTTTTCCCCATTTGAGAATGATATTCGTTGTGGATTTTTCACAGATGGCTTTGATGATATTGAGTATGTACCCTCTATGCCTACACTGTGAAGAGTTTTGATCAAAAAAGGATGCTGTACTTTGTCACATGCTTTTCCAGCATCTATTAAAAGTCTCATATGGTTCTCCTTCTTTCTTTTATTAATGTATCACATTGATTGATGTTGAACGAACCTTGCAATCCAGAAATAAATCCCACTTGGTCTTGGTGAATAATCCTTTTAATGTACTGTTGAATCCTATTGGCTAGTATTTTGGTGAGAATTTTTGCATCTGTGTTCATCAAGGATATCGGTCTGTAATTCTTTTTGATGGGGTCTTTGTCTGGTTTTGGGATCAAGGTAATGCTGGCCTCATAAAATGAGTTTGGAAGTTTTCCTTCTATTTCTATTTTTTGGAACAGTTTCAGGAGAATAGGTATTACTTCTTGTTTTAATGTTTGGTAGAATTCCCTGGGGAAGCCATCTGGCCCTGGGCTCTTGTTTGTTGGGAGATTTTTGATGACTGCTTCAATCTCCTTACTGGTTATGGGTCTGCTCAGATTTTCTATTTACTCCTGGTTCAGTTTTGGTGGTTTATATGTCTCTAGGAATGCATCCATTTCTTCCAGATTGTCAAATTTGCTGGCGTATAGTTGCTCATAATATATCCTTATAATTCTTTGTATTTCTTTGGTGTTGGTTGTGATCTCTCCTCTTTCTTTCATGATTTCATCTATTTGGGTCCTTTCTCTTTTCTTTTTGATAAGTATGGCCAGGGGTTTATCAATCTTATTAATTCTTTCAAAGAACCAGCTCCTAGTTTCGTTGATATGTTCTACCGTTCTTTTGGTTTCTATTTCATTGATTTCTGCTTTGATCTTTATGATTTCTCTTCTCCTGCTGGGTTTACACTTTCTTTCTTGTTCTTTCTCTAGCTCTTTTAGGTGTAGGGTTAGGTTGTATACTTGAGATCTTTCTTATTTCTTAAAAAAGGCTTGTGTTGTTATATACTTTCCTCTCAGGACCACTTTTGCTGTGTCCCAAAGATTTTGAACAGTTGTGTTTTCATTTGTTTCCATGAATTTTTAAAATTCTTCTTTAATTTCCTGGTTGACCCATTCATTCTTTAGTAGGATGCTCTTTAACCTCCATGTATTTGAGTTCTTTCCAACTTTTCTTTTGTGATTGAGTTCTAGTTTCAAAGCATTGTTGTCTGAAAATATGCAGAGAATGATCCCAATCTTTTGGTACTGGTTGAGACCTGATTTGTGACCCAGCATGTGATCTATTCTGGAGAATGTTCCATGTGCACTAGAGAAGACTGTGTATTCTGTTGTTTTGGGAAAGTATGTTCTAAATATATCTGGGATGTCCATCTGGTCCAGTGTGTCATTTAAGGCCTTTATCTCCTTGTTGATCTTTTGCTTAGATGATCTGTCCATTTCAGTGAGGGGAATGTTAAAGTCCCCTACTATTACTGTATTATTGTTGATGTGTTCTTTGATTTTGTTATTAATTGGTTTATATAATTGGTTGCTCCCATATTAGGGGCACAGATATTTAAAATTGTTAGATCTTCTTGTTGGACAGACCCTTTGAGTATGATATAGTGTCTTTCTTCATCTCTTATTATAGTCTTTGGCTTAAAATTTAATTGATCTGATATAAGGATTGCCACCCCAGCTTTCTTTTGATGTCCATTAGCATGGTAAATTGTTTTCCACCCCCTCACTTTAAATCTGGAGGTGTCTTTGCGTCTAAAATGAGTTTCTTGTAGAGTGCATATCGGTGGGTCTTGTTTTGTTTTTGTTTTTCCCATCCATTCTGATACCCTGTGTCTTTTGATTGGGGGCATTTAGCCTATGTACATTCGGGGTAACTATTGAAAGATATGAATTTAGTGCCATTACTGCCTGTAAGGTGACTGTTACTGTATATTGTCTCTGTTCCTTTCTGGTCTGTTACTTTTAAGCTCTCTCTTTGCTTAGGGGACCACTTTCAATCTTTCCCATAGGGCTGGTTTGGTGTTTGCAAACTCTTTTAGTTTTTTTTGTCCTAGAAGCTTTTTATCTCTCCTTCTATTTCAGTGACAGCCTACCTGCATATAGTATTCTTGGCTGCGTAATTTTCTTTTCGTGCTCTGAATATATCATTGCACCGTCCTTTCTGGCCTGCCAGGTCTCTGTCGATAGGTCTGCTGCCAATCTAATATTTCTACCATTGTATGTTACAGACTTCTTGTCTCGACCTGCTTTCAGGATGTTCTCTTTGTCACTAAGACTTGTAAGTTTTACTATTAGATGACAGGGTGTGGACCTATTTTTATTGATTTTGAGGGGGGATTTTCTGTGTCTCTTAGATTTTGATGCTTATTCCTTTTGCCATATTAGGGAAATACTCTACCATAATTTGCTCCAATATGCTTTCTGCCCACCCGTCTCTTTCTTCTTCTGGGATCCCAATTATTCTAATATTGTTTCATCTTGTGGTATCACTTATCTCTCCAATTCTCCCCTTGAGGTCCAGTAGTTGTCTTTTTCTCAGCTTCTTTATTCTCCATCATTTGGTCTTCTATCTCACTAATTCTCTCTTCTGCCTCATTTATCCTAGCAGTAGGAGCCTGTTTTTTTTATTGCACCTCATTAATAGCTTTTTTGATTTCAACGTGCTCAGATTTTAGTTTTTATTTCTCCAGAAAGGGATTTCTCCAGAAAGTGATTCTCTAGTCTTTTCCATGCTTTTTTCAAGCCTAGCTTGCACCTTGATAATTGTCATTCTAAACTCCAGTTCTGACATATTACTAATGTCCGTATTAATTAGGTTTTATGGGGAGATTTGGATTCAGTTTTGAAATGCCATCCAGTCTTGTGGTTCTTTGGCAACATCATATGTTTTTGCTAAAGCGTAACTCTTAGAGCAAAATGGTGTCAGAGTTTGGCCCTAGTACACATTTTAAGAACACTCTTGCCTGGCAAGGACAGGTGATAACTACTTTCAACAATTAACTAGACAAAACTGAGTATTGTTACACTGTCAGATTTCAACTGATGGACTTCAAGAATTTTAATAATTAATATGAAGAAAAAGAATATGAATGCCCCTTTCTGAGTTTCAATCAAATTAGCTGTTTATTTTTTAGGACCTGTTACTTTCCAAAAAGTTGCATAGTCAGTACATAAGGTTGGCACAAAAGTAGCCATGAAATATGCTCCCAGCCTACCTGTGGTTACCCATAAAGGAGAGTTTAATATGATGAAATATAGCATAGATATAGCCTAAATGATTTAGTTTTTAACAGGAAACTCAATGTTTTTGATAGAAATTATTGAAATGTCTACTTCTTCATATAAACTTTGATATAGTTTTTTTAATATTTAAATGTTAACAAAGGACATACATGCATATAGGGTAGTACACTCCGTGCCTCCACTTCTGGTTTAACTTTCCATGCTTTCAGTTATTTGTGGTTCAACAATGATCTGGAAGCAGAGGATCCTCCTTCTGACATAAGGTCAGAGGTGAATAGCAGCCTAACACTATGTCTGTGTCCTTCCCCTCATTTCAAATCACCAGGGAGGCATTTTATCATCTCACACCCACAAAAAGAAGGAAAAATATAGTACATTATGATTACACTATGATTTTTTAAAAGATTTACTTGAGAAAGAGTGAGAGAGAGAGTGGGGGGAGGGCAGAGGGAGAGAAACTCAAGCAGACTCTGCTGAGCATGAAGCCTGGCATAGGGTTCAATCTCATAGCTCTGAGCCAAAATCAAGAGTTAGATGCTCAACTGATGGGGCCACCCAGGTGCCCCTATGTTAAGATATTTTGATAGAGGCTACATTCATGTAACTTTTATTATAGCATATTATTAAAATTATTCTATTATTAGTTACTGCTATTAATCTCTTACTATGCCTAATTTAGAAATTAAACTTTGTATAGGAAAAAGCAAAATATATATAGGGTTTAGTATTATCTGCAATTAGGCATCCCCTGGGGGGTTGTCTTTGAATATATCCCCTGAAGATGATGGGGGGTGGGGAGATGGGATGTGCTTTATGATTAGATTGCTTCCCTTATTTTTAAATCACTTCAATTATTTGACTGGAAAAACTTATTAGCAGGTCTTTGCTTTTGGACAACTCAGTGATCACTTAGCTTTCTGTGTGTTTTTGCCAAATTCTCTACACTGACCAGAGAGGGGTTGAGAACCTATTCAGGGTTTGTCACTGGCCTGGGTAGAACATCTTCATCACAGGTGCTGAGCTGTGTTTTGGCTTCAAGTTGACCTGCTAATTCAAATGAATAGACTGTTTGCTCAAAAACATGAAATTGTATCTCAATGTCTGCCCTCCAATTAAAAGTCATCACTATAGTTTCCAGCTACAGTTGGCTAAAGGAATATTAAGAGTTTTTCATAAAACCCTAATCGTACCCTCCCACCCATTGTTGAAGGCACATTTATCAGTGAAATCTCTGCAGAAGCACTTGACTGTTTCTTGGTTGGCTCCTACCGCTGTGAACTCTTTAGCTGTGGAGAGGAAAATAAAAAACATGGTCCCCTATTCGGGCTGCTCAGACTCCTGTCAGTGATGGTGAGAGAGTGGGTTGCTAAGCTGCAGGAGGCCAGCTCCCGCTGGTGCTCTGCTAGCTTTGGGCTCCTGGTCCTCCTGCTAGATGGTTGTCCTTCAGCTCCTACAGACAGATGCTCTGGGGCCTGATGGCTCCGGCTTAGGCCTGGCCTGCATTTCTCTGCCCCTGGGGGTCTGTGTCATCTTCATTTCCCTTTACTTGCCAGGCTGCTGCTCCCGAGTGGCTGCTCTCTGGCCCCATTTCTGGAGTATTTACCTGCCACCCGGTATGTCCAAACTATCTGATTGGATTTCAGTGTCGTCTCTGAAAAGCCCCAGTCTTTGCAGAATCACATGAAGAACTGACAGCATTCTTTTATTTAGCTTCTTTTCTTGTCATTAGGGTCCTGTCTGCTAAAATGTGTCAATGTCCTTCACCTTTCTGAGTTTGAGGATTTGTTCTCAGGAAAATATGCATTTTTGTCCTCCAGTTGCAATTCCTATTTCAGCAATGCATAGGAGAACAATTTCTTCCTACACAGGCTGTGGATAGCACCGTTCCCAATGTCTGTAAATGGGGCCTGGTTCATAGTTCTAATTAATTAACTTTATTAACTTGGAGCTGAAAGGAGGTGGCAACTTAAACAAGGAAATAAAAAGCAGTGGACCTCACAGACTGGTTCCACATAACTGCTTTTTAACTGAAGGTAAAAGAGCAGTCATTTACTTACTGCACATAATAAAGCCAAATAGATGTTTAGATAGACAGCAGAGCACAGTCAAGTTACAGCTTATCCACAGAATATGCTAACTGCAAAAAAAAAAAAAAAAAAAAAAAAAGCCCCGATTTTTTTTCACTTAGTGCAAGTAGCAAGTTTTATTTTCTTGACCATAGAATTAAGAGTTAATGTGATGCCCTAAATGAGGTAAAATTGCAACATTTGCATAGGAAAACCTTCCTTGACACACTTTAGATCTTTGTTAAACTTATTGATTGTCAGATCAAAGAAACTGCAATTTCAAGTTTGTTCACAGAAAAAAAAAATCTGTTACTTGGGAAGTTTCAAAATGGCAATTCTATCCCAGAGTCACAATTACCAAGGGAAAAATTCTCTCTCAGTTCAGACTTTGGGCAGCACTGTAGTATCATATATATCCTCTTGATACAGAAGCAGGTGTGTTTTACAAAAAGTGCATACATTCTTAGTATATCATTTTTGGATATGTGCCCAATGGCCTTATAGTCTCTTACAGGGTCTAATGAGCATGAATTCAACAATGATAGCAATGAGCTTACATGCATTTCCTCATAGCTCTCTTACATTCCATTTTATGTTTCTGATGTTACGTTGATAGCTTGAAGATCCAATGAAAGAGAAACTTGGACCCATATAAACAACATGCATGGGATATGTATATACATATATGTACATACATGTATGTATATATATCAAGAGTTAACACCGATGATTTGAGATTCATTAATGCTGAAAACAGTACAGTAAAAACTACGGTGACTTAGAAAAATGGTATTTTCTTCAGGACACATTGCTGAACACATGGCTACCTACCTGTTTTCTAAAGCATTATGTATAATTTCACCACCAAATATAGAACACATGAATACCAGGAGACAAGAAAAGCATTAAAACCCATTACCATCTTGAATACGCCAAGACCTCAAGTACATAGAAAAAGCACTGCAATCATGTTATTTAGCTTTATTTTTCTAATATAGGCCATAATTTAAGCTATATAAAGTTACCTATATAAAAAGCAATTTTTTTCAAGTGGTATCGCTTAGAGCATGGTTTTATATTTGGCTTAATCATTTTTTACCAGTTTAATTTATAAAGCTCGTAATCTTGCCAGCAGGGCTTCAACTTCAGGAACAGATTCGTTTTTAGAAACAGAGCCAAGAAGTTCCATTTCCTTTTTTCTGTTGCTTTCTACATTACAGGCTTCCTTCTTCTCAACTGCCTTGATCCTCCCCGTAGATGTATGAGTGTCTAGATTATAATTAAGCTCCTTGGCGACTGGAGTCCTTGTTGAGTTGCAATTGATATTGTAGTGTGAACGTGATCCTTCTGTCAAATGCACTTTCTGGTTTTCTATAGTAAGGAAGAGAGAAACAGAGACTTATCACTGTGATAAGGAAGGACTGCACATTATGAAACATTAATTTAAAACAATTATTCTCAAGTCCTCTTAAAATATTCAGAGAAAGGTAGGTTGGAAATAAATACATGTAGTTTAAGAATAAAATATAAATAGACAACCCTTTCCTTAGCATCCATGCTGATGTCCTTCTGGTCTCTGCTCAAATGCTCTACTAAGCAGAGAGGCCTTCTAGGACCATTCAACAGAAAGAGCGCCACCCCTTTCCATCACACATTGACCCCTCTTCACAGAACTTCTAACCACCAGACACATCATATACCTGTTTACTGGTCCACTGTCTGTCTCTCTACTAGGATGTGACCTCCCAGATGACAGGGACGTTGTTCTAAACATCAGGGCCTAAAACCGCCCTGGGGCAAAGTGGCGCTCAATAGGTACTGGGTAAGGAAATCCTCTCCATACTCTAGGACCCAAGATATACATTAGCTGCAATAATAATGAGATTTTTTTTTTTCCTTAAAACTAAAACAGAAAGGAAATTTTTTTACTAGGTCTTTAAAAACTCAATGATTTCCTTCAAAAGTAATACTGCATTTGGCAGGCAAATTAAATCTTACTAGCAAATCAAAACTATGGCCTATTCCATCAAATATACACACATATATTCACAGACTTGTATACATATGCACACATGTATTCTTTTATTGATAAGTGACACTGAGACCGGTGTGGAAGGCTGGAAGAGGAGAGTCGCAATAGCTCAGGACTGATGGCTCTGACTGATTGACTTTCACAGGGAATGCTGGATTTTCTTTTAATTAACTGACTGGCCTATCGCACAACCTTATGAGTTATTAGACCTCCAGCTGTTAAAAAACAGACACCCTCAATGTTCATGTAACCTTGAACAGGGCTTGAAAATGGCTTCAACAAACTTGACATGACATTTAAAGTTTTTTGCTTATTCGCTGAGAGATGTTCCATTATCCCAATAGTAATGACTTTGGAGCACAAGCAGTCACTCATGACAGTGTGTTTTATGTGAGTGCTGAAAATTCCAACCGAAAACAGCTTGTACATTAAAAGGTGGCTGCTGAAGATATTTACTGCCCTGTCATTTCCTGACCAGGGGCTTCCAGTGATGGATGAGTATTTTACACACTTTCCTGGACAATCTCAACAAATTTTAGAAGTATGATCACCTTTTAGCTGTTGGAAGAAAATAAATACAGTTTTCCTATCACCTCCTCTATCAGGTGGCCAATTGTTACTCAAAAATCAAAATCTAACAGAGCACTGATTTTCTTAGAGCTGTTTATGCTTTATAATTTATAATGTACATATTGTGTTTGCAGTTAAGAGGACAGAGGTCATAGTATTCCTGCAGTTGCCATGACTGTGCGAATTTATTATTATTTCTTTTTTATAGTATCCACCCTCCTGTCCCCAGAATGTCTGAGAACTGCATTTGTAGCTAAGTGGAAATCTTTGGTCAGCTTACTGTCACAGATGCTCCTGTCTTTTCCTGTCATTTGATTTCTGGTAAACGACTTTATCAGGAGGATGCCGCCAATGAAGTCACTGGTATTCTGATGCTGGGCAACTCTAGCTCCGGTTGTTATGGCAAAGACGACGGTAAGTTGGCTGAAATATGGGTGCATCATAGACACAAAGTATTCCATACCTTCTCTGGCTATGAATGGTTCAAGCCCAATTCCATATGTGGCAAAATGAAAAAAGGGCATGGGATTTTGAGGATTGAAATCCACACTTCTGCTTGGCTTTAGCAAGTTAAACTTTGTGTCTTAGGTTCTAATAATCAACATCAAAGAGTAGTTGTGAGAATTAAGGCAACCAATGTGGGTGACACTAGCTTCAAGATGCTTGTTTTCCACTTCTATAAAAGCTGCTGCTGCTTTTTTTTTTTTTTTTTAAGATTTTATTTACTTAAGAGAGAGAGGAAGCAGTGGGGAGGGGCAAAAGGAGGGAGAGAGAGAGAAGCAGACTCCCGCAGAGCAAGGAGCCCGATGGGGTTCTATCTCAGGACCCAGAGATCATAACCTGAGCTGAAGGAAGATACTTAAACGGCCGAGCCACCAAGGCACCCGTCTATAAAAGCTTCTTAAGGGATGCATCTATCACCCAAAGCTGACCGTTCTGACTTTCTGGTGACTATACCGGTGAGGCCTGAAACATCATTTTATTAACAGCTCGCATTTATATAGTACCTTTATTTATAACGCATTTGTTGCACTCTTAACATTACCCCCCTCATTTTATAGACTGAGAGGTAAAAGCAAAAGGAGGTTAAGGCATTTGGTTAGACTTAGTTACTGAGTAAATCAGTGGCAGAAGCCAAATGCTGTCTCTAGAGATACTAAGGCTGTCTTAAACAAATTTGAAAAGCTTTTTGCCAAAGAAAAGTGCTAAGTAATTCCAAGCTAAGTTTCACAATAATCATATCCTGTACTTATACCTCAAAATGCTTTCTGTCATATTTAATTCTCTCAATAACTATGTAAAGCAGACCACAGACCCATGTAAACTATCTCAGTACAGTATGTCCAAGGTCATACATGTGCTCCTTTTCTTTTTTGGGTCTTACTGAAATTTGTGACCGTGAATTTCAAGTATGACCTTACTACTATTGCAATTCCCTCGTCCATTCATTCTTCCATTCTCCTAGACCAATATTTCACACCTTCTCCTTTCTTATCAAATGTCCAACATGTTCTCCTACGCTGTCATTTAACTCATTCAGAGAAACAATCAGAAAAGAACTCCCATAAGCTTCCACCCGCCTCCGATAGCTACTCACTGCATATAGACTCCTTCCCTCTTCAGGGTCTCCTGTGCTCCCCTGAGACAATCCTTCACAGTGAGTACCACATACTACTGTCATTTGTCTGTTCAAGGACATTCCTCTGCCAGCTGTGTCTTTTCTCTACAGGAAAGGTTTCCTTCTTCATGTGATCACTCCCCTCAGCATACAAGTATGTTGTAATAACCCCAATCTTTAGAGAAAAAAAAATGTATTTGACTCCACATCCTCCATTTACTACCTCAATTGTTGACTGCCTTTACAGCAAAACATCTCAGAAGAATTTCCCATTCTTACTGTCTCAGTTCCTTTCTTCCTATTTTTCTCTTGAACCCACTCCAATCATGCTTTTGACCCTTTACTCCTCTGAAACAGCTCTTGTCAAGGTCACTAATAAACTGTGTGTTGCTAACAGCAAGGACTGTATATCCACTTAGATATTTTAGTCCTCCTTCACTCAGCCTATGCCAGATCCAAGGATGAAATGCCTAGCAGAATCCGGCTTTTCTTTAACTGTGGGCTCTTTGAACTCTTTGGAGGCTCAGGTGGATAACACTGGGCGGGTCAATGCAGGCAAGAGCATTTCCACCCTTTTAAGAAAACTCCAAATATTATTTTGTTCCTATAGCACGCCCACAGATAAGAGAAAAACCAAGCTGGCATTTAACTCCTCTGTGGTTTCAGGTGAAGAATCTTTTATGAGAAGCGACAGACAAGATGACACAAAACGGATAGCGGCCATTCCTGAAACCACCAAAGAAATAAAAAAGAAAGTGCACCAGGGCTTCTTTAAGACTGAACTTAGAGTTCTTAGATAACAACTCTTCACTGCAGCCCTTACATTTATCTCTCCACACCTCAGTAGTCTCCAGGTGGGAGACGATTGCAGTTTCTTTTTCTTCACTTTGTTCCCAGTCACGGGAGTCCCGAACTGTGAAGCTGAGGAAGTTTCATCTGAAATTGCAAAGCTGATAAAGTTGAGATGGAGGAGTCTGCCATCCCACTGCCACTAGCCACAATGTTTACAGGTAGAAGGAAGCTCCCAGGCTGGAGGCTCGTTCACTTTGATTATAATGCTGGTTCAAAGCTAGGTGGCTTTTGCCATTACTAGTAAACATCAGCTATTGGTGCCTTCATGTGGGCTGACATATAGATACAAATTCCACACAAAAACATGCACTTGGTTTCTAAATGGTTCGCTTCAAATATTGGGGGATGGCACAGTGCTTTAAGTTGGAGGGAACTCTCCATAGGTGCTCAAAGGCATAAAATAAATAGTAATTTGAAGCCAGTGGGCTCACTGCCTTTTCCCAAGAAATTGGAACGTTCCAAATACAAGATGACACACTTGGACACTTTCAATGAAAGATTTTTCTATATCCCACCAATTCAAATCCCTGCCAGTATACATTCTTAAATGGAAACTAAAACATATTAAGCAAAGCAGAATGGTTGCTTCACTCTCCAGAGAGAGGAAGGTTGTGCTATTATTTTATGAATCAAATCCAGGGCTTTACAAGATGTTAAAATGGATGTTTGTGAAGGGAAGTATATCTAGGACTATGGCCAATACACAGGACCATTGGTGATTATAGTACAGATGGCAAGGACCAGCTGCTACTCTTAGCAGTAGGTCAGTAAGGGAATCTAATCCACACATCTTGTTTCTAAGTTTCTGTGGAAATAAACTATGGGGATACATGCGATTTTCCTTTAAGACAAAAAAAAAAAGAAAGAAAAAAAGAAAAAAAAACCCAAAAATCCTAATTTCAGTTTAATTCCTCAAATGATTCTCATTCTAAGAATTGATTCTGGAGTCCCACAAGAGCTCCCCGCCCCACCTCCCCACCTGCTAAAACTGTATGAGAAGTTGAAACCTGTTCAAAAGTTGAATGGCTCTTAAATACAGAGAAACCCCTGGACTTAAACATGAGAATAAAAACCTTCAACTAGATTTAGGGCTGGATCCCACATGACCTCTGGCAGACTAGAGATGTGGATGACAACTAAACAAACAGAAGAAAGCCAAAACAAAAACACCTACCATCCCAAGCTCATTTCCCCCTTGTTTCCCCGAGTAACACGGGAAACTAGGAAAGTTGCTGACAAGAGAGTAAACATAAACAGACACGACTAGGCCTCCAGGTGAGGAACTCTTCCAGCCAACAGTTGCTATGCTTAAGCTAAGACAAGGCTGAGGCCCTGGCTGATGGCCCTTGGGGAAAACCCTCTCAGTGGCAGGAAATCTCAGTTATGGTTTAGAAAGAGGTATTATTCCCTTTTAAGTCCATATTGATCCCCCTTCACATTGTGGTTCTAATGGGCACTGGCTTCTTAGAAGTGCCAGCTCTCAGGTGGAATATAAAATTGAGCTCCTGCCTTTTGTGGTCACTGGTGAGCCTGTGGCAGCTTTGACAGGAGGAAGAATACAAGACTCTCGTGTCCTAAATTGACTGCCTCTGTTCAGCCTTCCTGAAGTTTGGTCTCTTTTCCCCGTTTTTTGTTTGTTTGTTTGTTTGTTTACCTTTTGCTCTTAACTATTACTTTGACCTACTAAGTAGCTGTTTGTTTCACCCCAGAAATGGCTTTACTTTGGTGTGAGGAAAAAATAACCCATAAATATAATTTTTAAAGCACTACTGGGTGTACATGATAGTAAAGTGTGTGACAAATATATGTTTTTAATCTATGCAATAACTGAAGTTAGTGCGGCCACCAGCAGCCCATCTCCCTGTGGTTTTCCTTACTGTTGATTTACTGATGCTATAAATAATTGTCTTCCCTTAGTTTCATTTTGCTGTTCATTTTACCGTTTGTATTGAAAATGTGTAAAAATGACAAAAAGAGCCAAAGGGCATTTTGTATACAGTCAGAATCTTTTGGGAGTGCCAAGAGACTCTTCTGGAAACCCATTACATAAAAGCAAAAAACAACAAAGCAATTACTCCCCCAATTCAAAAAAGACAAAGAGAATGATAAAAGGTATCTGAATAGAGGAAATAATTGATACTTGTTAAAGAAACATGTACAAAATGAAGCCGCTTGTGCTGAGCCCCATGTCACCAAGCCATGACTTTATATCTAACCAAACTGCAGTTTAAGCCCCATCCAGGAACGTAATTAAAGGTTACCAATCAATCTGGAATTACCTGACCAGCATAGTGAGGTCATCTGCCCAATTGATCCTTTGTCTCCTTCCAAAGGAAGGTGACCTTGCCTGAAATAATATACCCTTTCCTCACCTCACCCCCTTTCAGCCTATAAAAGTCTTCTATTTCTTACAGCTCCTTGAAGCTCCTTACTATATGTTAGATGGGATGCTGCCCGATTCATGAATTTCTGAATAAGGCCAGCTTGATCTTCACATTTACTCAGTTGAATTTTGTTTTTGAATAGATTTAGTGGCAGCAATGGGATATGAAGCGAACTTTTGGGAGCTTTGGAAACCACTAAAAACACAGGAATGGTACCCATGAATGTTTTTGAGTTTTTTCCTTGCCATTTCTGAGGGCTCCAAGTTCCTCTTGGTTCTGACTTCAGCTCTTGCATTGAGTTTCTAATCTAATTGGGTTTTGAGTCAGTTAGACATCTGGAGCAGCTAGCTGGTAGTTTAGGTCACAATTCTTATTTAATTGGTGGAAATTCCCGGCCCTTGATTCAGTCCCCAAATCCACATGGGAACTCTTAGTGGGAGTTAGCAGCTCCCCAGTTATGTGGAACCCCCAGTCCCCATTTGAAGTCTGATGCTTTAATACTTCCCCTGGTCCAAGGTTCCATGGTGGGAATAATAGTGGCCACACAGGGGCTTTTCTTGTCTGGGCTGCAGCAACATCTTTTGGTTACTGCTGGTGTATTAAGGCGCACACATTTGTCTGTCTTGTTTAGTAGCAGCCTTTATCTACACAAAAGGAGTCTGGGAAGCAACTTCAAAATTGGCAAGGAAAGGTCTAGCATTTAAAAGCTGTTACAATTCTTGCCACCTAATCTAAAGACTCATGTTAGGATAAGTTGGTCATGGGACAGGTCAGGTTGACCGGTTGAGGTTGTCACTGGACAACCTCAATTTCTGTGCAGTGAGGTACACAGCAAATACTACACAACCCACAGAGGTGCATCCCTTTTAAGTATTAGTTTGACTCCCAGAGATCCAAAGCCTTAGCTTTAAAAAAGAGATTTTTTTTTTTTTTAATGAGATCCTTAAATTTCAAAAAGTTGAGCATACCACCTTCCAGCATACCTGTTGAGTTCATGTCTAAGAACTATGGTTACAGAACATATAAATATCTACAAAAATAGCAAATTCTTACTAACAGCAACCAAGATCATTCATCTAAAAAGTGCACTCAAAATCAAGAGTTCCTGAATTAAACAGAATGGGGTATGTTCTAAAAGGTTTCAAGATTCCAAATTAACTCCACTAAAAAATTTAGAGCAAAAGGATCATGAAAAACTAAAGACATAAGAGGTGCCTAAAATAAAGGATGATAACACTGACAGGACTCCTACTGCTGTACCTTCCATTACCTGAGTACTCACATTGTAACTCTGAACTGCCTTTTCCACTCTGAAGAGACTATCAAACAGTTACCTTTACGATAAAACCACCAAAAGTTATGGGTGGTCCTTCTCAGATATCTCTCCTTGGTCAAAACTTGAAATAAGGGCCATAATGATGGAAATTTCCTAAAGGTAGGATCTCCTAAAGTATTCTGAAGAATTTAGTCACTATTGGGGCCTCTGACCCCAATCTGTCAGATCCTTATCAGCTTGTACAAATGATGGTGGGACCCCATGAAGCTCAAGAATGGATGTGGGAAGCAAAATGGCAAAACACCCAGGAAGATTTTCGAGATGCTTGATTTTTCAGCATGGTTCCCTCATGGACCAAATCTCACGAAATAGCAGCTAACTTTTTACAAGCCATTCCTAGGGTCTTCTGAGCCTGCAGGGATTGGTTTGTTACTCAAACACAAAAGCTAAATCCGTGGCCAACCTTATAGCTTGTCTGGAAGCTATCTTTCCTACAGCATTCAAGATTCCATACAATAAACATCACCCAAACTGCTCTTGTTGCCTTAGTAGTAGATACATTATCTCCTAAGTGGTTTGATAAAAAGGCAGAACCAGGATCAGAGATCACCAGTATGTCTGAACTCACATCCATAGCTGAATACTGTGTAAGGTACTTGGAACACAACTGCAAACAAAAGTCTACCGAGTGACCTTATAGCTACAACAGATCCAAGGTCACCTGAGATAACCCCTGGCTGCCCACACCATACTCTCTAGTCATCCACCATTAGAATGATAGCCCAAGGGTCAATGTTACATTTGTAATCAATTGGGACACTGGAAAAAGAAGTATAGTCAAAGGTCCTATGCAAATTCGTTTTTTTTTTTAATTTAAATTTTATTTTTTTTTTAAACATATATTTTTATCCCCAGGGGTACAGGTCTGTGAATCGCCAGGTTTACACATTTCACAGCACTCACCATAGCACATACCCTCCCCAATGTCCATAACCTCACCCCCCCTCCCAAGCCCCCTCCTCCCATCAACCCTCAGTTTGTTTTGTGAGATTAAGGGTCACTTATGGTTTGTCTCCTCCCAATCCCCTCTTGTTTCATTTACTCTTCTCCTACCCCCTTACCCCCCATGTTGCATCTTCTCTCCCTCATATCAGGGAGATCATATGATAGTTGTCTTTCTCCGATTGACTTATTTCGCTAAGCATGATACCCTCTAGTTCCATCCACATTGTCGCAAATGGCAAGATTTCATTTCTTTTGATGGCTGCATAGTATTCCATTGTGTATATATACCACCTCTTCTTTAACCATTCATCTGTTGATGGACATCTAGGTTCTTTCCATAGTTTGGCTATTGTAGACATTGCTGCTATAAACATTCAGGTGCACGTGCCCCTTCAAATCACTACGTTTGTATCTTTAGGATAAATACCTAGTAGTGCAATTGCTGGGTCATAGGGTAGTTCTGTTTTCAACATTTTGAGGAACCTCCATGCTGTTTTCCAGAGTGGTTGCACCAGCTTGCATTCCCACCAAGAGTGTAGGAGGGTTCCCCTTTCTCCGCATCCTCGCCAGCATCTGTCATTTCCTGACTTGTTAATTTTAGCCATTCTGACTGGTGTGAGGTGGTATCTCATTGTGGTTTTGATTTGTATTTCCCTGATGCCGAGTGATATGGAGCACTTTTTCATGTGTCTGTTGGCCATCTGGATGTCTTCTTTGCAGAAATGTCTGTTCATGTCCTCTGCCCATTTCTTGATTGGATTATTTGTTCTTTGGGTGTTGAGTTTGCTAAGTTCCTTATAGATTTTGGACACCAGCCCTTTATCTGATATGTCGTTTGCAAATATCTTCTCCCATTCTGTCAGTTGTCTTTTGGTTTTGTTAACTGTTTCTTTTGCTATGCGAAAGCTTTTGATCTTGATGAAATCCCAATAGTTCATTTTTGCCCTTGCTTCCCTTGCCTTTGGCGATATTCCTAGGAAGATGTTGCTGTGGCTGAGGTCGAAGAGGTTGCTGCCTGTGTTCTCCTCAAGGATTTTGATGGATTCCTTTCTCACATTGAGTTCCTTCATCCATTTTGAGTCTATTTTTGTGTGGGGTGTAAGGAAATGATCCAATTTCATTTTTCTGCATGTGGCTGTCCAGTTTTCCCAACACCATTTATTGAAGAGGCTGTCTCTGTTCCATTGGACATTCTTTCCTGCTTTGTCGAAGATTAGTTGATCATAGAGTTGAGGGTCTATTTCTGGGCTTATTCTGTTCCATCGATCTATGTGTCTGTTTTTGTGCCAGTACCATGCTGTCTTGATGATGACAGCTTTGTAATAGAGCTTGAAGTCCGGAATTGTGATGCCACCAACTTTGGCTTTCTTTTTCAATATTCCTTTGGCTATTCGAGGTCTTTTCTGGTTCCATATAAGTTTTAGGATTATTTGTTCCATTTCTTTGAAAAAAATGGATGGTACTTTGATAGGAATTGCATTAAATGTGTAGATTGCTTTAGGTAGCATAGACATTTTCACAATATTTATTCTTCCAATCCAGGAGCATGGAACATTTTTCCATTTCTTTGTGTCTTCCTCAATTTCTTTCATGAGTACTTTATAGTTTTCTGAGTATAGATTCTTAGCCTCTTTGGTTAGGTTTATTCCTAGGTATTTTATAGTTTTGGGTGCAATTGTAAATGGGATTGACTCCTTAATTTCTCTTTCTTCTGTCTTGTTGTTGGTGTAGAGAAATGCAACTGATTTCTGTGCCTTGATTTTTATGTCCTGACACTTTACTGAATTCCTGTACAAGTTCTAGCAGTTTTGGAGTGGAGTCTTTTGGGTTTTCCACATATAGTATCATATCATCTGCGAAGAGTGAGAGTTTGACTTCTTCTTTGCCGATTTGGATGCCTTTAATTTCCTTTTGTTGTCTGATTGCTAAGGCTAGGACTTCTAGTACTATGAATAGCAGTGGTGATAATGGACATCCCTGCCGTGTTCCTGACCTTAGCGGAAAAGCTTTCAGTTTTTCTCCATTGAGAATGATATTTGCGGTGGGTTTGTCATAGATGGCTTTGATAATATTGAGGTATGTGCCCTCTATCCCTACACTTTGAAGAGTTTTGATCAGGAAGGGATGCTGTACTTTCTCAAATGCTTTTTCAGCATCTATGGAGAGTATCATATGGTTCTTGTTCTTTCTTTTATTGATGTGCTGTATCACATTGATTGATTTGTGGATGTTGAACCAACCTTGCAGCCCTGGAATAAATCCCACTTGGTCGTGGTGAATAATCCTTTTAATGTACCGTTGAATCCTATTGGCTAGTATTTTGGCGAGAATTTTTGCATCTGTGTTCATCAAGGATATTGGTCTGTAGTTCTCTTTTTTGATGGGATCCTTGTCTGGTTTTGGGATCAAGGTGATGCTGGCCTCATAAAATGAGTTTGGAAGTTTTCCTTCCATTTCTATTTTTTGGAACAGTTTCAGGAGAATAGGAATTAGTTCTTCTTTAAATGTTTGGTAGAATTCCCCCGGGAAGCCGTCTGGCCCTGGGCTTTTGTTTGTTTGGAGATTTTTGATGACTGTTTCAATCTCCTTACTGGTTATGGGTCTGTTCAGGCTTTCTATTTCTTCCTGGTTCAGTTGTGGTAGTTTATATGTCTCTAGGAATGCATCCATTTCTTCCAGATTGTCAAATTTGCTGGCGTAGAGTTGCTCATAGTATGTTCTTATAATTGTCTGTATTTCTTTGGTGTTAGTTGTGATCTCTCCTCTTTCATTCATGACTTTATTGATTTGGGTCCTTTCTCTTTTATTTTTGATAAGTCTGGCCAGGGGTTTATCGATCTTATTAATTCTTTCAAAGAACCAGCTCCTAGTTTCGTTGATTTGTTCTATTGTTTTTTTGGTTTCTATTTCATTGATTTCTGCTCTGATCTTTATGATTTCTCTTCTCCTGCTGGGTTTACACTTTCTTTCTTGTTCTTTCTCTAGCTCTTTTAGGTGTAGGGTTAGGTTGTGTACTTGAGACCTTTCTTGTTTCTTGAGAAAGGCTTGTACCGCTATATATATTCCTCTCAGGACTGCCTTTGTTGTGTCCCACAGATTTTGAACCATTGTGTTTTCATTATGATTTGTTTCCATGAATTTTTATAATTCTTCTTTAATTTCCTGGTTGACCCATTCATTCTTTAGAAGGATGCTGTTTAGTCTCCATGTATTTGGGTTCTTTCCAAATTTCCTCTTGTGGTTGAGTTCTAGCTTCAGAGCGTTGTGGTCTGAAAATATGCAGGGAATGATCCCAATCTTTTGATACCGATTGAGACCTGATTTAGGACCCAGGATGTGATCTATTCTGGAGAATGTTCCATGTGCACTAGAGAAGAATGTGTATTCTGTTGCTTTGGGATGAAATGTTCTGATTATATCTGTGATGTCCATCTGGTCCAGGGTGTCATTTAAGGCCTTTATTTCCTTGTTGATCTTTTGCTTGGATGATCTGTCCATTTCAGTGAGGGGAGTGTTAAAGTCCCCTACGATTATTGTATTATTGTTGATGTGTTTCTTTGATTTTGTTATTAATTGGTTTATATAGTTGGCTGCTCCCACGTTAGGGGCATAGATATTTAAAATTGTTAGATCTTCTTGTTGGACAGATCCTTTGAGTATGATATAGTGTCCTTCCTCATCTCTTATTATAGTCTTTGGCTTAAAATCTAATTGATCTGATATAAGGATTGCCACTCCTGCTTTCTTCTGATGTCCATTAGCATGGTAAATTCTTTTCCACCCCCTCACTTTAAATCTGGAGGTGTCTTTGGGTCTAAAATGAGTTTCTTGTAGGAAACATATAGATGGGTTTTGTTTTTTTATCCATTCTGATACCCTGTGTCTTTTGATTGGGGCATTTAGCCCACTAACATTCAGGGTAACTATTGAGAGATATGAATTTAGTGCCATTGTATTGCCTGTAAGGTGACTGTTACTGTATATTGTCTCTGTTCCTTTCTGATCTACTACTTTTAGGGTCTCTCTTTGCTTAGAGGACCCCTTTCAATATTTCCTGTAGAGCTGGTTTGGTGTTTGCAAATTCTTTCAGTTTTTGTTTGTCCTGGAAGCTTTTAATCTCTCCTTCTATTTTCAATGATAGCCTAGCTGGATATAGTATTCTTGGCTGCATGTTTTTCTCGTTTAGTGCTCTGAATATATCATGCCAGCTCTTTCTGGCCTGCCAGGTCTCTGTGGATAAGTCTGCAGCCAATCTAATATTTTTACCATTGTATGTTACAGACTTCTTTTCCCGGGCTGCTTTCAGGATTTTCTCTTTGTCACTAAGACTTGTAAATTTTACTATTAGGTGACGGGGTGTGGACCTATTCTTATTGATTTTGAGGGGGGTTCTCTGCATCTCCTGAATTTTGATGCTTTTTCCCTTTGCCATATTGGGGAAATTCTCTCCAATAATTCTCTCCAATATACCTTCTGCTCCCCTCTCTGTTTCCTCTTCTTCTGGAATCCCAATTATTCTAATGTTGTTTTGTCTTATGGTGTCACTTATCTCTCGAATTCTTCCCTCGTGGTCCAGTAGCTGTTTGTCCCTCTTTTGCTCAGCTTCTTTATTCTCTGTCATTTGGTCTTCTATATCGCTAATTCTTTCTTCTGCCTCATTTATCCTAGCAGTGAGAGCCTCTATTTTTGATTGCACCTCATTAATAGCTTTTTTGATTTCAACTTGGTTAGATTTTAGTTCTTTTATTTCTCCAGAAAGGGCTTTTATTTCTCTGGACAGGGTTTCTCCAATATCTTCCATGCCTTTTTTGAGCCCGTCTAGAACCTTGAGAATTGTCATTCTGAACTCTAGATCTGACATATTACCAATGTCTGTATTGATTAGGTCTCTAGCCTTTGGTACTGCCTCTTGTTCTTTTTTTTGTGGTGAATTTTTCCGCCTTGTCATTTTGTCCAGGTAAGAGTATATGAAAGAGCAAGTAAAATGCTAGAATGGTGGCAATAACCCCAGGAAAATATGCTTTAACCAAATCAGAAGAGATTTCAAATCGTGAGGGGGGAGAAAGGGGATAAAAAGAGGTTCAGAAAGAAAAAAAAATGAAACAATTAAAAGAAGAAAATGAATAAAGAAAAAATATAAAAGAAAAAATATATTAGATAAACTAGTGAAATGTTAAAAAAGAAAAGGGTAAAAGTTTAAAAAATTTAGAAGAGAGAAAAATTGAAAAAGAAAAAAAAATTAACTGCAAGGCTAAAGAATCATGGGGAGAAAGCCATGAGCTCCGGCTTTGCTTTCTCCTCCTCTGGAATTCCGCTGCTCTCCTTGGTATTGAAACTGCACTCCTTTGTAGGTGAACTTGGTCCTGGCTGGATTTCTTGTTGCTTTTCTGGGGGAGGGGCCTGTTGTAGTGATTCTCAAGCGTCTTTGCCCCAGGCAAAGTTGCACCACCCTTACCAGGGGCCGGGCTGAGTAATCCGCTCGGGTTTGCTTTCGGGAGCTTTTGTTCCCTGAGCACTTTCCGTAGAGTTCCGGAGGACGGGAATGAAGATGGCGGCCTTCCGGTCTCCGGCCCGGAGGAGCTGAGAGCTCGGGGCCCCACTCCTCAGTGCACCCTCAGAGAACAGCGCCCAATTACTCCCTTCACCCTGGCCTGCGGCGCGCTCCAAGCTGACCGAGCCTGCGACCGGTTCAAGGTAACCCCGAGTTTAGAGCTCACTCCTCGGCTCTTCTCTGTAGCCGGCTTCCCTGTTCTAATACCTGTAAGCTCTGCGACACTCAGACACCCCCAATCCTTCTGTGACCCTGCGGGACCTGAGGCCACGCTGACCCCGCATGGGCTTCACCCCGGTTAAGCCTCTGGAGCGATGTCTCTCAGCGGAACAGACTTTTAAAAGTCCCGATTTTGTGCTCCGTTGCTCCGCCGCTTGCCGGGAGCCAGCCCCTCCCCCCACGGTCTATCTTCCCGTAGCTTTGGATTCACTTTTCCGCCAGTCCTACCTTTCAGAAAGTGGTTGATTTTCTGTTTCTAGAGTTGCTGTTCTTCTTCTCTTCGATCTCCCATTGGATTTGTAGGTGTTTGCAATCTTTAGATAAGCTATCTAGCTGATCTCCGGCTACCTGAAGTAGTCTCAGCCTGCTACTTCTCCGCCATCTTGACTCCTCTCCGGTCCTATGCAATTTCTTAACATCAGCTCGAATTAAGTAGCTCTTTGGTCAGAAGCTGAAAATCGGAATCTGATGGGAATACTTTTAAGTCTTTCTCCCCTTAGCTAAAATAGAACTATGTAACCAGAAGGCAAGAAAAACTTTCTAGCACCTTCATAAAAGGATTTATGAGTGGATCAATCTACTACGTTAAGTTGCAACCCAATTTCTTGAGGAATTAAAAGCAACTGTCCTTACCTTACAAATCTTTATAAAACCAGAGAAGTAGCTCCAGAAAAAATTTAAAGCCCACCTATTCTATCAATCCCCAGACCTCCTCAATTTATCTTGAAAGGATTGTAAATGTTGTAAAATTTGGTCCCAAGCACAGAGGAACTTGCATTCCTTCCCTGTGCCTTTGAGATCTACTAGATCCCTCCAGGAATTCTTCCCTAGGTCATCGCTTTAAAATATCAACTTCAGGAATATGAGTGGCTACAGATGGTGGATGTAGGAAGACCCTGAACTCACCTCCTCCATGAGCACACCAAATCTACACCTCTTTATAGAACAATTCCTCCTGAAGAACGGAGGGCTGAGTGAAGTTTCTGCACAACAAAAGAGCTCAGAGAATGAAAGAGAGATGGAGACAAAGGACCTGTGCAGGTTCATCTGCTATGGGACACAGGGGAAAAAAAAAAAAAAAGCACCACAGTTTAAGAAAGTAACTAGCATATAAAGGAACCAGCCCTAGAGCAAATGGCAGCAGAGCTGCTGGAACTCTCTCTAGGTCAGAGGAGCTGGCAAGTACCACTGTTTATTTTTCCTCCTCCACCTTGAGAGTGCAGATGGGAGCAGGGTCCAGGCTCAATAACCAGACTGCCACCTTTGGGATCCCTGGGCACCTAGCCCATAGCAGCCCCAGACGGCATGGTTTAAAAGAGCAACTAGAATATAAAGGATCTAGCCCTGGAACTTGGCCAAACAGCACGAGAGCTCTCCAGGATGAATGGGCTGCAAAGTGGTACAGTTTCCATTTCCCTTTCACATTTATAGTATGGACAGCCAGGGTTCAGGCACCCTAGCTGGCCTACCACCTCAGTGAACCCTGGGTCCGCACTAGACTCAACCACGCCATTCCCTGGCAACCCAATATGGCACACACTGGGAAACCCCTAATCAGTGCTCACTACAGCTTCAGCCCTCTCACCAAGATGACATAGGTACAAAATACCCTGAAATACTCCAGACCCGTACTCTGGTTCCAGACAATTTGCCTGGGCACCTTCAGCACAGAGCACCTTGGGAGATCCTGGCCTGTGTACTTCTGGGCTCCAACTGCCACCTGGGAAGAATGGGCCCTTGGCCTTCACATGCTTCAACTTTAGCCACTCTACCAGGGTGTACCCTGAATGGAGGGCCCTGAGATACCTCGGTTTGTACTCACTTCAGTTTTAGCTATCCTGCCAGGGCACCCTCCAAGGAGAGGGCCCCAAAACTACACTGGCATGCCCAGTTCAGTTATGGTCATCCCACCAGGGCAGCCCTAGCACAGAGGGCCCCGGGAACCCCAGCCCATGACAGCTCAAGCTCCGGCCAGCCAAAGTCACCAAATAAACACAGTCTACACAGGGAATGACCATACACAAGATTATTTCTTCAAGTTTAGAAGTAGCTTTTCTGCCTAATTCATAGAAATAAACACAGAAAGTCAAGCAAAATGAGACAGAGGTATATGCTCCAAACAAAAGACTAAGACAAGTGTAAGAAAAGGTAAATAAAATGAAAATAAGCAATCAACCTGATAAAGAATTCAAAGAACGATCATAAAGATGCTCACCAGACTTGAGAAAAGAGGAATGAATTCAGAGAAAACTTCAACAAAGTGGTAGAGAACCAATCGGAGATGGAGCATGTAACAAATGAAATAAAGAATACAAATGAAGGAATCAGCAGTGGATTGGAGGATATGGAAAAACAGATCAGCAATCCCTATGACAGGGTAATGAAAGCACCCAAGCTGAATAGCAAAAACAAAAAAATTAAAAAATGAGGATTAAAAAAAGGGATTGGTTAAGGGATCTCTTGGACAAGATCAAATAAACAAATGTATTAGAGGGGTCCTAGGACATGAAGAGAAAAAGGGCCAGAAAATTATTTGAAGAAATAATAGCTGAAAAGTTCCCTAGCAGAGGGAAGGAAACAGACATCCATTTTCAGGAATCAAAGAGAGTTCCAAACAAGATGAACCCAAGGAGGTCCACACTACAACACAAAATTAAAATGTGAAAGCTTAAAGGTTGAGAATTTTAAAAGAAGCAAGAGAGAAGCAACTAGTTATGTACAAGGAAACCCCATAAAACTATCAGCCGATTTTTCAGCAGAAATTTTGCAGGCTAGAAGAGAGTGGCATAATGTATACCAAGTGATGAAAAAACCTACATCCAGGGGCGCCTGGGTGGCTCAGTGGGTTAAGCCGCTGCCTTCGGCTCAGGTCGTGGTCTCAGGGTCCTGGGATCGAGCCCCGCATCAGGCTCTCTGCTCAGCAGGGAGCCTGCTTCCTCCTCTCTCTCTGCCTGCCTCTCTGCCTGCTTGTGATCTCTCTCTGTCAAATAAATAAATAAAAATCTTAAAAAAAAAAAAAAAACCTACATCCAAAAACATCCGTACGGCACAGTTATCATTCAGAATTGGAGGAGAGAGATAAACAGTTTCCCAGATAAATATTAAAGGCCACAAAAGTGGCCTTACAAAAAATGTTAAGAGGACTTCTTTAAATGTAAAACAAAAGGTCATAATTAGAAGACAATTATGAAAGGAAAAAAATTCCATGAGTAAAAGCAAATATACAGAAAAGGTAGTAGAGCATTTACTTATAAAGATAGCATAAAGATTCAAAGACAAAGGCAATAAACCAATTATATGTAAACAATTGGTAAAAGGAACTTGCAGAATAAAGAAACATAAAACATATACATAAAACAATTTGTTCAAAATTAAGTGACCATCAATATAATGTAGACTGCTATACACTTAGGATGTTATATATGAACCTTATGGCAATGACAAATCAAAAACCTGTAACAGCTACACAAAAAATAAAAAGGAATCCAAGAATAATATTACAGAAAGTCATCAATCATAAGGAAAGAATGTAAAAAAAAAAAAAAAAAAGAAGTACAAAGCAACCAGAAAATAATTAACAAAATGGCAATAAGTACATACCGACCAAATTAGTTGTAAATGGTCTAAATGTTCCAATAAAAATACATAGCATGGTGGAGTGGAAAATACCAAGACCCATTTATGTACTGTCTACAAAAGACTCACTTCAGGCCTGAAGATATATTTAGATGGAAAGTGAGAAAAAGGATATTTTATGCAAATAGACACAGAGTGGAAAAAAAAGGTACGGTAGTAATAATTAGAAAAAATAGATTTTAAAACAAAAACTGCAGTAAGAGACCAAAAAAAAACAAACAAAAAAAAAAACAAAAAAAAAACACCAAAAAAAAGGCTTTACATAATGACAAAGAGATCCATCCAACAAGAGAATAGAACAGTTGCTTAACTATCCATGCATCCAACATTGGAGCATCTAAAGATATAAAGCAAATATTAAGAGACATAAAGGGAGAGATTGACAGTGGTACAATAAATACAAGGAGACATTAAAACCCCACTTACATCAATGGATAGATCATACAGGGAGAAAAGTCAAAGCGCATGGAACATTCTCCAGGATAGATCATGTTAGGCCATACAACAAACCTCAATAAACTCAAGAAGACTGAAATCCTATTAAGCATCTTTTCCAACCACAGTGGTATGAAACTAGCAATCAATTAGAAGGAAAAAACAAGGCGGGGAAATGGCAGGCTAAATGATATACTACTAAACAACCTAAAAGTCAATGAAGAAATCAAAGAGGAAATAAAAATAAATGGAGACCAATAAAAATGAAAACACAATGCTTCAAAATCTTTAAGACACAGCAAAAATGGTTCTAGGAGGGAAATATAGACAGACCTACCTCAAGAAATAAGAAAAAGCTCAAATAATCTCAACTTTGCACCTAAAGGAATTAGAAAAAGAATAAAATGATGCAGAAAAACCCTTTAACAACCTTCATCCTCTGCTCATGATATAAACTTTCAACAAAGTGGGCTTAAAGGGAACATACCTTAACATAATAAAGACCATATATGACAAATACACAGCTACCATCATATTCAATGATGAAAAACAGAGATTTTCTTCTAAGATCAGGAATGAGATAGGAGGTCCACTCTCACTATTTCTATTGGTGGAAATCAAATAAAAGTCCTAGCCACAGCAATCAGACAAGAAAAAGAAATAAAAGGATCCAAATTGGTAAGGAAAAAGTAAAATTGTTTCTATTTGTAAATGACATGATAGTATACATAGACAACTATAAAGACTCCAACCAAATACTATTAGGATAAATCCAATAAGTTGCAGAATACAAGCTTAATATACAGAAATCTGTTGTTTTTATACACTAATAATAAAGTAGGAAAAAGAGAAATTAACAATTCTACTTACAATTGCACTAAAAATAAAATACATAGGAATAAACTTAATGAAGGAGGTGGAAGACCTATATACTCTGAATACTATAAAATACCGATGAAAGAAATTGAAGATGGGGCGTCAGGGTGGCTCAGTCGGTTAAGCATCTGGTTCTTGGTTTTGGCTTAGGTCATGATCTCAGGTCCTGCATGGAGGCTCAACCTGTGTCGAGCCCACAACCCCACCAAAATCTTTCCCTGCTCAAGCACACTCTCTTACTCTCTCTCTAAAATAAATAAATAAAATCTTTAGGAAAAAAAAGAAATAAATTGAACATGACACAAATGGGAAAAATACCATGTTCTTGGATTGGAAGAATTATTGTTAAAATGTCCATGCTTCCTAAAGCAATCTACATATTCAAAGTAATCTCTATGAAAATGTCAATAGCATTTTTCACAGAACTGGAACAAATCATCATAAAATTTGTATAGCTCCACGAGAGACCCCATATAGTCAAAACAATCTTAAGAAGAACAAAGCTGGAGGTATCACAATCCTAGATTTCAAGATATACTACAAAGCTATAATAAAATAATATGACACTGACATAGAAATGGGCACATAGATCAATGGAACAGAATAGGAAGCCCAGAAATAAACCCATGCATACATGGTAAGTTAATCCACCACAAAAAAGGCAAGAATATATGGTGGTGAAAAGAGTCTTTTCAGTAAATGGCATTGAGAAAACTGAACAGCTACATGCAAAAGAATGAAACTGGACCACTTTCTTATGTCCTACACAAAAATAAACTAAGAATAAATTAAAGACCTAAATGAGAGACCTGAAATCACAATACTCCCAGAAAAAAATATGGACAATAATCCCTTGGACATCAGCCTTAGCAATATTTATCTAAATACATCTCCTCAGGCAAGGAAAATAAAAGCAAACATAAACTACTGGGACTAAACCAAAATAAAAACTTTTGCACAGCAAATGAAACCATCAACAAAATGGTAAGGCAACCTACTGAGTGGGTGAAATACTTGTAAATGATATATCCAGTAAGAGGTTATTATAGAAAATATATAGAACTTAACACTAAAAAAACTCCAAATAATCTGATTAAAAAATCAGTAGAGGATCTGAATAGACATTTTTCAAAAGAAAATATACAGGGGCGCCTGGGTGGCTCAGTGGGTTGGGCCTCTGCCTTCGGCTCAGGTCATGATCTCACAGTCCTGGGATCGAGCCTCGCATCGGGCTCTCTGCTCGGCAGGAAGCCTGCTTCCCTTCCTCTCTCTCTCTGCCTGCCTCTCTGCCTACTTGTAATCTCTCTCTCTCTCTGTCCAATAAATAAATATTTAAAAAAAGAAAGAAAATATACAGACATGTTCAACATCACTAATTATCAGGGAAATGCAAATCAAAACCACACTGACATATCACTTCATACCCAAACCAAGAAATAGCAAGTATTGGCAAGGAAGTGCACTGTTGGTGAGAATACAAATTGGTATTGCCATGTGGAAAGTAATTTGGGTTCCTCAAAAAATAAAAAATAGAAATATCATACAATCCAGTAATTTCACTATGGGGTTTTTAGCCAAAGAAAACAAAAATACTAATTCAAAAAGTTATGCATCCCTATGTTTATTGCAGCATTATATGCAATAGCCAAGATATAGAAACAACTTGTGTGCACTGATAATAGTATATATATATATATATATATATATATATATATATATATATTTATCTATTTATCTATTATCTATATTATATATAGATAATAGATAAATAAATAAAGATATAGTTTATATGTAAAATAGAATATTACTCAGCCATTAAAAAGAGAGAGAGAGAGAGAGAGAGAGAGATTTTGACATTTTAAGAAACACAGATGGACCTGGAGTGTATTATGCTAAGTGAAATGAGTCAGAGAAAGACAAATATCATACGATTTTACTAATATGTAGACTCTAGACAGCAAATGAATGAACAAACAAAAAAAGCATTAACCGACCTATACATACAGAGAACAAAAGTAGGCAGAGGGGATGGAGTGGGGAGATGGGCAAAATGGGCTAAAGGAAGTGGAAGGTACAGAATTCTAGTTACAGAATGAATAGGTCACAGGGATAAAAGGCACAGCATGGGAATATTTAGTTAATGATATTAGAATATTGCTGCATGGTGACAGATGGTAACTTATGATGAGCACAGCATAACCTATAGAGTTGTCAAATCATGGCTGAATAGCTAAAACTAATGTCAGATTGTATGTTAACTATTCCTCAATAAAAATAAAATACCAACTTCAAGGAGGAAAATACCAGAAAAAAACAAAAACAAAAACAAAAGGAGACAGGGTTATTTTAAAACTTGGGCAAATGAAAAACCTTGCACGTTTCTCACAAATGTAATTAAAAGGCTTTTGCCATCTAAGCAGATGACCTCAAAATATTCTATCTACCAGAAACACAATTTGGATTCAACATCTTTTGTAACTAATGATTATAAATGGAAGATACAAGGTCTCTGTGTCTGTCTTTATGTTTGTTCTCTATGTATGTACTATAAAGATGTGGTATTTTCTACCTCTGGATAGTGTTATTAAAAGTAATTTTTATAAAAGAGCTCTACGTAATTGTCTTTAAGAGAATGAAGCCCTCATATGAATTAAGAACTCCTAAAACTCTCAGAAATATAGTAGAAAATAACCCAAATGCTTTTTTAAGTTAATATTATTTATTCATTTATTTATTTGAGAGAAAAAATGAACAAGAGAGAGCATAAGTCAGTGGAGGGGTAGAGGGCAAGAAAGGAAAAGACTCCTCACTGAGCAGAGAGCCCCATGTGTGACTCCATCCCAGGACCCTCAGATCATGACCTGAGCTGAAGGCAGACGTTTAACTGACTGAGCCACCCAGGTGCCCTAACCCAGATGCTTTTTAAGATCATGTGATCTGAGATAATCTCTGGTAAACAGAAGCTAGTTGAAATTTGTTGGATTCATTAAAATAGATGTGTCTTTAGAATTATAAGCATTAAAATGAATGCAGACATATATAACCATATATAACTTTATTCTACTTGAGTTTATTAGTCAAATTGGGTCATGTTATCTCTGTTACAAAATTTGTCAGCAAGAAAGAGCAAGAGATGATGGTTGAGTTTGTCTCAAGAAATTTTTGTGGGTAATTTAAACATAATTATTGAGAACAGTGAATTACATAGATGTAAGAGGGGGGAAAAGGTTTTAGGTCAACTTTTTAAATAGTGTCCCCAAATCTTTTTTGGAGCCTGAAAGCTTAAAGTCTGCTAAGTTAATTTAAATGATGGATAGACATTAAATTACCGACATTATTTCTGAAGCAGATTAAGTACTGAAACAATTACTGAATGCAGGTTTATCCACTTTTGGCTTCCTTTTACAGAGGAACTAAAGATGTTTGGATATATTAGTAAACATGTTATGTGCCACACTGAAGAAAGCATATGTTTCTACAAATTAAAAAATATTATTTGAAATTCGTCAAGCCACAGAATGCTCATGTAAAAGTTCACAATTGCTTACTTCTTTATTTTCACTAAAAATTACAGTTTTTAGTGTTAAAAATACCAATATATGTAATTAAAGCTGCTAGAAATATAAGGGAAACATCTCCATATGTAAGAAAAGTAGGATGTGTGTTTTTAGTAAAGGAAGGTCTGAAAAATGGAGATGTACTTTTGTTAAGGAAAAAAGTGATTTGTCCTAACGTGAGACTGGTTATATCAGAAGTGAAAGAGTTAAAAAAAAAAAAAAAAGGGCAAAATTGTAGAAGGTTTGAATCTTGGGAAAGGAATTTTATGGTAGTCAAGCTGGCTAAGATGTGAATAAGTTAAATATGAGTTTTAATATCAAAAGTACACTGGTACAAAATTACAATTGGCTTTCTCTGTTAAAAGGACAAACTTTTTCTGGACTTTGGGTCTGCTTTTATTAACGGATTGTGAAAGTTTCTTTAAGTAATCTGCTTTGGAAACAAAGACTTTGCATCTTAAGGCAAAAATTTACTATGCTTCATGTTAAACTTTATCTTTGGGTCTTTGATTACTTAAGAAAAACCGAGTCTTCTAAATTCCTAAAGTCTTCTAAGTTCCTATGTCCTGCTACAATATTATCATAATTCCACTTACCATTTTAAAATGTGTGTCACAGAAATAACCAGATTTCCTTGTCAATTTCATTATAATCAACTCTCATCACATCTTTTACAATGGGAATTTTTCAAGTATTTTGTCATTTGAAGACAGTTATTGTTTTACTCAGATGCTTTTGCAAAAGTGCTCCTGCAAAAGTGCATCGTCTTCAAGGAGATTCATATAAAGCCTTTTGACAAGTACCAGTTTCTGATACCTTTAAGATCATAAAAATTGAGCGGGGTAAGAAATTCCAGAACGAATAGAAAAACCAGATTCAAGCAGAACAAGTAATTAATACACAGGACTGAATGAACTAATAAGGAAGATGATTATAATTCTTTATGATGTTTTGTTTGAAATATTGCTGGTTCTTTAATGTTTTGCTTTATCAAATTTAAGGAAATCTTAAGTGAGCTATGACTTAGAGCAATTTATTAAAGTATATCTTTTTTTAAAGATTTTTTTAAAAAATTCATTTGAGAGAGAACGTACACGCCAGCAGGTGAGCACATGAGCAGGAGGGAGGGGCAGAGGGGACGGAGAGAGAGAATCTCTCAAGCCAACTCTGTGCTGAGTGCAAGCCCCATGGGAGGCTCAGTCTCGGGACCCTGAGGTCATAACCTGAGCCAAAATCAAGAGTGGGACACCAAATCGATCGAGCCACCCAGGCACGCCTAAAGTTTATCTTTCTAAATGAAGAGTGAACATTTACTTTTTCTTGGATTCATCCAGAATTTGAAAACTCTTGAATATTCTTTACATGGCCATATAACTGGTTATTTGCATAAATTCAGTAAGAATCTTTCTCTTCATAACAGGACACAGCTGGAAAGCATTGGTTATGCCTCCAGTGCTTTGACTGGAACACCACATTTAAGAGAAATGTGTACAGACTGAGCTATGACCAGACAGCTTTGAGGAAATGCCTGGAAAGATCAACCTGGTATCTTGCTTTGAGGGTTCCTAGCAGCCTTACCAGGTAAATAAGGATGGTCATTGCATGGCAGGCCCAGGAACCTGAGGATTTTTTTAGGGAACTTGAGAGGCATTCAAAGTACAAATTTTGTAGGTAAAATCTAATAGCATTTAAGAGGTCAATCTGAGATTCCTTATGAAACGTTCCATCAACGCAGTCTTTAATAAAAGTTTATATGGCCAATCACTATTCCTGCTCCACTTATGTAAATAATCAGACCAAGTCTAATGCAAACAAGCCACTTTTACTATGATTATCTCTGGTTAAAAAAAAAGGGGGGGATCATTGTAGAGAGAAAAATTATGTTTGTACCTTTGCAGATAATTCTAATCCTGTTGTCTTTGACGTTTTGTTTTACACCTGTAAACTAAGACTAGATCCTGAATTCTTTTCCTCACATATCTGGCTATGACTCAAAACTGATGTTTCCAATTTTCTCTCACTCTTCTGATGTGGAATAATTAAGAACAAATACTGTCCTTGAATCTCCTTGGAAGGGACTATGCCAGATCCCCCTCACAACCTAGATGGCAGCCAAACTTCAGGGACTTGAACTTCAGATACACATCTCACAGCCAAGGCAGGCTCCACCTGACATATAGGTCCGTGCAGATGCTGGCAACCTCTGAATCAAACTGATGAGGAAGAGCAGTAGCTCACATTGAGGTAGACGGCCTCCACCAAAGATGCCAGATCAATACTTCTTACTTTAATAGAAAACACTGTCTTCTTTCCTCTTTCTTTCCTTTACCCTGGCAATGGCCTTGAAAGATAATTCTATCACCCACATTTCCCTGGCCATTGCTGAGAAGGAGTAACTTATCAGACTGCTGGATTTGTCCTCAAAAACTCCAATCTGTCTACAATACTAAAAACATCAAGAGTGCCACCTTAGCAGAAATGGTGTATGTCCCAACAGAATTTATATTTGACTGCTATGATCCTCATTCTTCCGGGCATAGGAATGCCTAGGTGGCTGACATGCTCGGCCGTGGCGCTGAGGTTACTGAACTGTTTCCTAACTGGTCATAAACAGAGTAAGACACCTCATTGCTCAGCTTCCCTGAATTTACAATGTTGAGTTAGAAAAGATCTACCAGGAGGAGTTCATGACCATGTAGGTCCCCTACATCCTGGTTAGGACTGAATTCAAATAAGGCTATGATCTGGAACTTCTCCTTAATTCCTGACAAGCCCTGCTGAATCAGCTGCTAAAGCTGTAAAGCCCTAGACTGGTAAAAGCTGATCTTGATTATTGGATAGCTCTTGATTATCTTCAAAGAAGGAGGTATCTGTGCTATGGCCGCCACCTGCTGCATCTTGATCATTATTTCTGGGGAAGTTGAGGGGCGCCTGGGTGGCTCAGTGTGTTAAAGCCTCTGCCTTCAGCTCAGGTCATGATCCCAGGGTCCTGGGATCGAGCCCTCCATCGGGCTCTCTGCTCAGTGGGGAGCCTGCTTCCCCCTCTCTCTCTGCCTGCCTCTCTGCCTACTTGTGATCTGCCAAATAAATAAATAAAATCTTAAAAAAATATTTCTGGGGAAGTTGAAACACATAAGATCATGAGCAAGCCACGTGGCTTAAAATGGTGACTCCCGCACTTGATTCTTGGAGTCATCTGATTTTGACTGGTTTGGGTCCTAGGGACCATGGCTCCAAAGTACACTCCAGACAATGGGAATTATTCTACTTAAAATAATTATTGTAATCTCGCTGGAGTGCTCTGTTCTCAAGAGCTTTCAATGTATGTTCCCAGCCCCTAACCACCAAACAAATGACCCACCTAAGACTGGAATGTCAGAAAAGGAACAAAGATAATGGCCAACTTAAAAATTGTAAATCTGAAGTTGTTGCTAAGCAAGACCCATCATGAACTGTGAATACCACACAGAGGATCAACAAAAGCTATGAGAACTACAGAGAGGTAGTGGAGAGTGATACTAGTACTTAAATTTTGGTTGCATTGATGCAGGGCCATTGAGCACAAGGGTCAAGAAAGAATTTTTGAGATGTTTTATGGTGCAAAAGAGTGCTTTTATTATATCAGGGGACAGGACCCATGGGCAGAAAGAGTTGCACTTATGATTTTGGGAAGTAACTGATTATATATTTTTAAGTTTGGGGAGAGGTGGTGATAAGAGAAGTCTCTGAAGGGATTTCCAGGTTTCCATATGTTAAAGAACAGTTACAGGATCCTGAATGTCTGGCTATAGTCAAGTTAAAGTTGCTTTCAGTCTCTAGAAAAGCATTAACATTAAGGCAGCTGTGAGTTCCGTGAGCAATGTCACACTTTGCCTGTGTCAGGCATTTATCAATGGCCTCAAGTTATAAGGAAATATAATTCTATCTACATTTCTCTTGCCTTTGTTCTCCTCATCAACATCTGTCGGTTAAGTTGAAAGTTTAATCAAAAGGGAGGAACTTTTGCGGCGCCTGGGTGGCTCAATGTGTTAAAGCCTCTGCCTTCGGCTCAGGTCATGATCCCAGGGTCCTGGCATTGAGCTCGGCGGGGAGCCTGATGTGGGGCTTGATCCCAGGACCCTGGGATCATGACCTGAGCTGAAGGCAGAGGCTGGGGAGCCTGCTTCCCCCTCTCTCTCTGCCTGCCCTCTGCCTACTTGTGATCCCTCTCTCTGTGTCAAATAAATAAATACAATCTTAAAAAAAAGGGGGGGGGGAGGAACTTTTAAAAAAGTTAACAGGCCCAAAATGGAGTCACTTGTGCTGAGTCCCATATCAGCAAACCAAAACTTAAACCTAACCTAATAGCAGTTTCAGCCTCACTCAGGAATGTAACCCTTAACCACTCAATCTGGAATTACCTGGTCAGCACCAGTGAGGTAGTCTGCCCAATAGACCCCTTTCATAGGAAGATGACCTTGCCTGAAACAATTCACTGCTTCCTTGTCTCTCCCCTTTTCTTCCTGTAAGACCTCCATTTTGTACAGCTCATCGAAGCTCCTTTCTATGTGCTACATGGGATGCTGCCTGATTCATAAATTGCTGAATAAAGCCAGTTTCATCTTCAAATTTACTTAGTTGAACTGTTTAACATAATTAGAACTTTTTTTTTTGCTTTTTGGAAACCCATCATATATATACTTCTATTCAGTCTTGTTTCATATCATTGCCCTTTAGATATAAATTCAAGAAAGCACTTCCATTTTACAATTTCCTGTCCTGGGCCTTCCTAATTGCTTGTGAGGCTGGAAGGAACGCAAGATGCTGCAGGTACCTGACTACAGAGCATCCAGGTTAAGTCCAGCCTCTTTTTTTTTTCCTATAGTGAATAGTAATGTAAACCCTCCCATTCAATTCCTTATCTTTCTGATATGTAATCTGTTTGTAATATATTACTTGAATTGAATGCCCCTCTCTATAGTTGCTTCCCTTGTCCCCACATCTCTATTCAATTCTTAGAATCTTAGAAAATTTTAATTTGGTTTTTATCTACATCTCTCTATTGAGACTTAAGAGGCTGAAAATTCCTAAACTCAATGCAATTTGCAACATTTTAGAATATATATAATAAAAAATTGGGAGACACTGGAGTGGCAACTGGAGTTGCTTAAGTGGCTGCATCTTGATTTAGGCTCAGGTCATGATCTCAGGGTCCTGGGATCAAGCCCTGTGTGGGGCTCTGCGCTCAGCGGGGAATCTGCTTCAGGATTCTCTCTCCCTCTGCCCTTCCTCCCACTCACACTCTCTCTCAAATACATAAATAAATCTTTAAAAAAAAAAAAAAGAATTTGGTTTGCCTTTATGCAGTTTCCTGGGAGGTAGCCTCTAAACTCCTGGAATTTCCAGAGTGATAAAAGTGTGTCTGTCATTCATGGTAGGTCTCTAGATAGTTTATAGTAATTGTGATTCAGAATTGCGGGGGGTGGCTACATCCAAAAGATCAATCATGATTAGATTTTTTTTTTTTTTTAAAGACTTTATTTATTTGACAGAGAGAGGTCACAAGTAGGCAGGCAGAGAGAAAGGGGAAGCGGAGCAGAGAGCCCAATAAGGGGCTTGATCCCAGGACCCCGAGATCACGAGGTCAGCCGAAGGCAGAGGCCCAACCCACTGAGCACTCCAGGTGCCCCAGAATGCTGGGGTTTTGAGTCAAGTGATATAAGCCTGATCTTCAAGGAGGGGAGGAGGGTAGAGACTAAGTTCAATCATGTGACCAATGATTAAGTCAGTCATGCCTACGTAATAAGGCCTCAATACAAAGTCTAGACACTGATGCTGAGTTTTCCTAGGTGGCAATATGATATGGATTGTCACACACAGATGTGCTGGGGAAAAAGAAAATATGCCTGGGGACAACGGAAGCTTCATGTTTGGGACCCTCCTAGACCTCACTCCATGTGTGGTCTTTCTTTGGCTGGTTTTCTGACTTGTGTCCCTTTACTATAATAAAGCTGTAATAGTAAGCTGAGCTGAGCAGTAAGCTCCTGAATTCTAGGACTCATTGTCATGAATTATTGAACCAGAGGGTGTAGTGCAAACCCCTGAATTTATAGCCAGCTGGTCAGAAGTGAGGGTGGCCTGGGGACCTCCAAGCTTACAGCAGGTGTCTGAAGTGAGGGCTGTTTTTCAGAGGACTGTGCCCTCTAAAGTTTGGCTGAACTCTGGGTAGTTGGTGTCATAAGTCATTATCAAATGTTACTCATAACTTTTAATACTATATAATTGATAAAGTCAGTATCATCATGTTACCTTGATATATGGCTATTCTGCAGTTCTCACACTTTCCCTATACTTCACTCATTTGATTCTTGTAACAACTCTGTGATAGAGATGATATATTTACCTTGTTTTACATACAGCTGAAGTAGCAGACATAACTTTCAGGCAAGGCCGGAGACAAAACTCAAGTCTGCAGATGGTTTGTGAGCATGTTCTCTCATGGTAATGCCCTTTACTGTGCTTATTCTCCCACATTTTGATGATTATTTTTAATCTTCTTTGGTAACTTCTTCCACCTTCCTAGCCCCTCTCAAATGGAAATGTGGCCTTGTGTGGCCATTTCTCATGGTTAGATACTTGGCCCACTTTTCTGTCCATTCTACGTTCTCTTCACCAAGCTCTCACAGCTCCAACCATCTGTGCTAATAAGAAGATTCCCACATCTGCATCTGCAGCTCTAATGGCAGAGCCTTAACCCTGTGTTCATCTTGGGTTCCTGAAGCATTTCTGCCTTGAATGACCTACCATTATTTCAAACAACACATTTTCGAACAAAACTCACATCCAAAGCAGCTTCCTCTTGCTACTAACATACAAAAACCAACCACAGCATGTTTACCAATCCTGTTATCTGTTCCTGACAGCAGTCCCATGCTACATGTACTTGTGGTCACAGTGTGAGGCTTAGCAGCTCTTAAGTAAATATTTCTCAAGTATGCATTTGCCTGTCAGTTAATACCAGACAGTAAATAACTTGGTGTTTCATGGAGAAGAGGTAGAGAAATAACACTGGGATAAGGTTTGATATTATAGTTATTGAATACATACTATATTTCTGATAAACCCCTTTACATGTTATTTAAAAATTTTTGTAACAATTCTAAAAGATAGGTATTAACAATCTGGTTTTATAACTGAGGAAATGGAGGTTTTGAGAAGTCCATAAACTGTGAAGTCCACAGAGACTTTGCTGTTTACCTCTGGCAAGCTCAGTCACAATCTTACCCCTACGGCTCTGGGGCACATGATTAGACCACGGAAAATAGACCCATTGTGAAATGAAGAGCACTTCACTGAGATGAGGGTTTGAGGAAAGGCTGATTTCCAATGCTAAGGACTTGGAAGCTATCTTGGAAAATAACCAGCTAAATAAATACTATGGGACTTAAATACTTTCCTGAAGCCATTTCTAAATAGTATCTTACAGTGTGTTTTCAAGTATTTTCCTTTACTTATCTTCCCTAATTCAACACTTTCAGATATTTCCAATGTATAGATGTTCCTTCTAAGCAAGTAACTTATACTATTTTGACTCCATTTCATTTTGACTCACAGAGTCACATAATCTCAGGATTAGAAAGAGCCTGAATTACTTGGTAGAATTGTCTTCCAATACTTGAATTCAATTTATTCAGCATCCTGTTATGTGGTCATCTTATCTAAGTTTGAAGACCTCAAGTCAGATCCTCACAAGATAATATATTTTTCCTTTAGACAGGTCTAATAATTAAATGTTTTACCTTACCTTTATCTAGTGCTTATCTCCCTGAAATCTTCATCACTGGCCTACTGATTTTTTTTTCATTAGGGATGTGGTAAGGGTGTCCGATTCCTCTTCCACGCACTGGCCCTTCCACTATTTAGAGAAAGTAATCCTATTCCCCAACCTCTTTGCCAAGTCTAACAGCCACAGCTTCTTCAACTGTTCTTCCAGAGATCATGAGGTGAAGTTATGATTATGTCAATTTATTAGTTAATTCAATGAGGGTTTAGCCACCATGGTAGGTGCTGAGTCCCTCAAACATTTAGGATCCTATCACTTAAATTATGAAAATACAAAATCATATTCATTTAGTAGTTCGAAATTGGGGGGGGGGGTGTACAAACCCAACTACCATACCGAATACCATAAAATAATAGAATTCTATGCTCCATAGAATAATTTTGAATCCAAACTTTAAAACATTACAGTGTGGACTTAATAGTGAGGTTGGTT
The DNA here is from genome assembly GCF_002288905.1 of Enhydra lutris kenyoni. Lineage (NCBI taxonomy): Eukaryota > Metazoa > Chordata > Mammalia > Carnivora > Mustelidae > Enhydra > Enhydra lutris. The sequence goes on from NW_019154099.1 coordinate 16,740,734, forward strand.
TTCAATATGTGCCTAATAAAATCTTCTTAAACAATCTATTTTTATTCATTGGAGAATTCCATCCTGAGACACATTTGTGTTGAATACTATTTTAACCTCAAATAATTTAAGGTATGATTGTATTCATAGAAATGTTCCTTTACTTCTCCCTAGCCTATTATTAAATATTAGTCATATCTAAAAGATAGTAATATCTTCAAAGATAAAGAAAAACAAGCTCATATCCATGTGAATCTGACCTAACTTGCTCTGATGTAAGCTCCATGAAGGCAGAGACCTTTGTTTTATTCACTGGTATATCCCAAGTACTTAGAACAGTGCCTCCCTTATGAGTGTTCAATACATAATTTCTTGACTGAACCTAAGCATGGCATAATTTTATTATCCTGTTTCACTTAATGTTTTCTATTAGTCCTTTCTGAAGAAAACACTTTGGAATAACATTACCTGGGTAACAAACTGAGGACATATCATTTTTGTTTAATACATATTTTTGTACTTTCTGGCCCTTTGAAGACCTAGCATTGAGTCCAAAACAGCACGGTCCAATAGAAATATAGTGAGAGCCACAAAAGTGGGCTATATACGCCACTTAAAATTTTTTAGAGGTTACATTAAATAGTGGGAAATAATCACCTGAAATTAATTTTCATAATGTATTCTCTTAATCAAATGTTAAATATTATTATTTTAGCATGTAAGCAAATTTAAAATACATTAATGAAATCCTTGCCTTTTTTTCTTGATTTGTTATGCACTAAGTCTTCAAAATCAAAGATGTATTTTATACTTATAATACATCTCAATTCAGACTAGCCACATCAGGCCATTGGCTACTGTACTGGATAGCGTAAGACTAGAACCTGGGGTTTCTCCCAGTGCTGTTACCTGTAACATTTTTGAGTCAGATCCTTATAGAAAATCTTGGTGACTTTATTTCAAGTTGGATATTCCTCTATCGGAAAGCTGGTAATTATTAATAAAAATGGTTTAGAAATTATGACAAAAATAAACTAAAAAGTTTTAAAAAACTAAAGTTTAAAAGCTTTAGTTAAAACTTAAAGTTCAAATTGGAATAATCCGTATCCTAATGGAAATTAACATTGTTCATATTTCTGTATTCTCTAAAAATACTTCTACACCTTATTTTTAAGTCACCGTATAAGAATATGTAGTTCACCTGGCTAGAACAAAAAAGTTACAAGATCAAGATCCTAAGCTCGCTCCATCCTTGTACATACTGGCAGACTTGGCTTTGCTCTGTGGTCACAGATTGTACACTAACTGTGTGGTTAGTTATCAAATAAACATTGCCATTTAAATTACATGGGGAAATAAATTTCAGATATAAATACATTTCTTATGCTGGCAAAAGCCCCACAAAATATATAACCTGTTGAGATTAGGACGATGAATAAAAGATAACCTATTAATGAAATCCATCATTAAAGAAAATGCATTTCCCAACGTCATCTTGTAGCTACATGAAAAACAAGTGAAAGAACGCAATGTTCCAAAATTTAACACTTCACTGTGATTTTGTTTTACATAAAGAAGGAAAAGTTATGCATTGCTTGGTAATCTGGAGTTATGTAGCTGCCATGAGAGGTAGAACAGATGATGGCTAAGATGTAGAACACAGTCGTGAAAGCTGTGTGCCAGTAATGGCAGTGCTTCCTGTTGCTACCGGCCAAGTTCTGACACATGTTTTTCCCTCCACCTAAGCAGAGGGAGGCCAGGTTACCTTTTAGGGACTCTGCTTTTACTTCATCATCCAGTACACATTTTAGGAAGTCAGTGAAAATTAGAAGGCTCTACCTTATTAAATGTGACTTTCCTTTCCAAAATGTGACTGCCCTTTATTTCTTGCCTTTCTTTCTATTTTTATTCAAATTGGAACATGGTCTGTAATGGGGGCTCAAGGTGCACAGAGTTGCCACTCAGAAAGGGATAGACTCGCCTTTTTTTTTTTTTTTTTTTTGATAGTTCTATTCATAGCCCAGCAGCATTATCTTGTACTGGATTGATGGTAATAAGTTTCGTTACGAAATCTGACACTACCTCTAAGATTTTGGTTTCATGTATTTCTAGAAAGTGAGTAAAAAAAGAACTCTGGCATGAGTCACAGGCAGTGCCTTAAAGAAAGCAGCTCAGGCTGGTACACGACTGCCTCCTACTGTCAGTTGGAGGAAAATGAGAGCCTCCAAGGTCTTCCCTCAAACTTTTTACACCTCACTGGCCCACTTGCTCCAAAGTACAATTTTGCATACTATGCCCTTGGACCAGTAACCTGGGAAGGTATCCTGATTTTTAAAAAATTTCTCTGAATTCTTTCCCTGCTTAGATATTAGATCTGTGAGAAAATTCAGCGAACACTCTTAGTATGGATCTTACCCCCCAAAAAAGGGAAAAAACTGTTTTTTCACAAAATAATATTTGTTCTTTTAAAGATCTGTGTCACATGTTTTCCTTAAGTTTTTCATTTTTCTCTTCCCCTTTTCTTTTAAAGGCTTACTGCATACTTATCTGGAAAAGGGAAGAGGAAAAAAAAATCTATATTAAAGTCTCTTAGCAGCTTCGTCTAAATGATAGATATTAACAGTTATGAGTTAAAATAATATAGCGGAGCTTTAACAAGTCATTAAATCAGAAAAAAAAAGCATAAAATCTTTGTTATATATCTAAACATCGAAGGAGTACATGACAATTTAACGAAAATGTAAACTACCCATTTCTAGAACTAGCATTTCTGGATCAATGATTTGGATGCTGGTTTTAGAGTCTCTTGTGCTGAGACTGAAATTTGACTTCTGATGGTTTCAGCTGAGTCAAAGAATATCGATCTGCATTTTAAAGGTGAGATTTTTGATCGGCAAAGTAAGTCAGGCAATGAGGACCTTTCTTAGAAGCTGCTCCCTTTTAATGAGGAAACAGGAAAAGGAATAGGTCAATGTCACTTCAGTTGTTTTCTTGCAAATAAAACACTAAATTTGGCTCCTAAGAAACCCCAGGCTGCCCTGAGATCTTTGAAAAATTGGTTTCTGTAAACAACTCATTTTGAATGCAGCATGGCTGGGCCTGTGAGCTTCCTCAGACTCTATGGACACACAGTCAGATCTGACCATACAATTCCCTCTTTCCATTTATTGCTATAGATTCCTGCTTTAGGCTTTTCCCACCAGCAGGGACTGTTTCCTCAAAGACCTGCTTCTATTCGTCTTCCCAGGGCTTTGGAGCACCTCTTGTCTCTATGGCAACATGAAACACAAAACACTGGAAATGTACCATACAGCAGACAGAAAAGAAAAATTAAAGTGCAGTACTCTTGGTAAGCTCAAGAAGGTGCTGACGGCAGGAAAATGGACAGAGAACAAGCTGTAGCAATTGTTAGTAGTTCCATTTCTCATATTCTCTTTAAAGAGCTACAAGTGTTAGCACAGAACCTTAAAACATAGGGAACTTTACAAACCACATGGTATTCGAAATAAAAAAAAATATTGGAGATCCACATGAGCCATAAATAAGTAGCAATTTATAGTTCACTAAACTATTGAGATAAAAGTTCTCCATTAATTGAGATACGAAGTATAAAAAGAAAAAAATAAAATATTCCAACATGGTATATGTCAAAGACAAAGGAAAAGATATTCCAATCACATGGTAGAATGCTCTTTTTTATTATTCAACCTCAGTATAAATTGTTTTTAGTCTTTTTCAGTTTGGGAAATTGTATTAAATGTAGAATCCATGTCCATTTATCTCAGTGGTTCAGAATAATCAGAGTTTAATTCCAACCTTTTCCATGGTCACAAACAGCATCCTTAACTCTGATGGAGTACATGACATACAGAAAGGCTGTTCAATTTAAATCTGAAAATATTCATAAAAACACATACATCTATGCATTATCAAAGACATATTGCTTATACAGACATCTAATAAAAAATACACATCACTAGTCTGTTGGTATTTTAAAAATATTTCAGGAAAGCCAATCAAATAATGCTGCATGTTGATGCTGGAAGCTTGCTATGAACTTCAGAATGTCAACTAAAAAATGCCATAAACGTTACTTGGCTATTGAGCCTCAGGGCAGGGGTCTGCTGATACATACATAATACAACAGATACATGTATCTGCTGATACATCTGCTGAACTCACTAATGAACAAAGTTGGTTCTAAAACTCTATTCTTTGAGCCATTACTTCAACAATTAGACTAGTAGAACTTCAGGGAAGATAGTAACAGTATGCTTGCATTTTGAACTCAATTCTTAGAATCTGAGATTTCTTTCCACAGCCTGCCTATGGTATTTATTTATCTATCATCTATTTATTGATTTAGATTTATTTATTTGAGAGAGAGAGAGAGAAAGATAGCAAGAGAGAGCACAGCAGTGGCGAGGGACAGAGGGAGAAGGAGAAGCAGACTCTTTGCTGAGCAGGGATCCTGACCTGGTGCTCAATCCCAGAACCCTGAGATCATGACTTGAGCTGAAGGCTGATGCCTAACAGACTGAGCCACCCAGGCGCCCCTTATTTTTAAAACCCTATCAATTGAGATGCATCTATAAGCTACAGCCACTAGAGGTCAGACATTAATACCTGTCACCAACCATTACATTTAAGGGGGCGTTATAGGACCTTAACTTTTAGTGACTTAAAATATCAAAATCCTAGAGGAGAACACAAGCAGTAACCTCTTCGACATCAGCCACAGCAACTTCTTTCAAGATATGTCTCCAAAGGCAAAGGAAACAAAAGCAAAAATGAACTTTTGGGACTTCATCAAGATCAAAAGCTTCCGCACAGCAAAGGAAACAGTCAACAAAACAAAGAGGCAACCCATGGAATGGGAGAAGATATTCATAAATGACACTACAGACAAAGGACTCATATCTAAGATCTATAAAGAACTCCTCAAACTCAACACACACAAAACAGATAATCACGTCAAGAAATGGGCAGAAGACATGAACAGACATTTCTCCAAAGAAGACATACAAATGGCTAACAGACACATGAAAAAATGTTCATCATCATTAGCCATCAGAGAGATTTAAATCAAAACCACATTGAGATACCACCTTACACCAGTTAGAATGGCCAAAATCAACAAGACAGTAAACAACAAGTGTTGGAAAGGATGTGGAGAAAGGGGAACCCTCTTACACTATTGGTTGGGATGCAAATTGGTGCAGCCACTTTAGAAAATAGTGTGGATATTCCTTAAGAAATTTAAAATATTGCTACCCTATGATCCTGCAATTGCACTACTGAGTATTTACCCCAAAGATACAGATGTAGTGAAAAGGGCCACCTGTACCCCAATGTTCATAGCAGCAATGGCCACAGTCGCCAAACTGTGGAAAGAACCAAGATACCCTTCAACGGACGAATGGATAAAGAAGATATGGTCCATATATACAATGGAGTATTATGCCTCCATCAGAAAGGATGAATACCCAACTTTTATATCAACATGGACGGGACTGGAAGAGATTATGCTGAGTGAAATAAGTCAAACAGAGAGAGTCAAATATTATATCGTTTCACTTACTTGTGGAGCATAAGGAATAACACAGAGGACATGGGGAGATGGAGAGGAGAAATGAGTTGTGGGAAATCAGAGGGGGAGACAAACCATGACAGACTGTGGACACTGAGAAACAAACTGAGGGTTTTGGAGGGAAGAAGGGTGGGGGGGTTGGGTGAGCCTGGGGGTGGGTATTATGGAGGGCACGTATTGCACAGAACACTGGATGTGGTGCATAAACAATGAATTTTGGAACACTGAGAATAAAATAAAATGGAAAAAATATGGAACAGAATACATTCTTTTACAACTATCACACTGTAATAACAATATGTTTGCTAGTTTATTCTGTTTCTAAAGGTCCTGGACTTTTCAGTACCTTTCCATACTGGTTCTCACTGGAAGAAAAAAGAAATTCCAATTAATGGAATCAAGAAACCATTGAGCTAATGGAATCCCATGACACGAGAAGGCATCCTCTGGAGTAGAACATAGAAGCAATGTGCTCTGCAGTTTCATCAAGTCCACTTGGTCCCCCCAACATTCTAACATGTATCATTTTATTTCTCTAATGAAATGTGCCTATTTTCTCCAGAAATACACAAGTCCTGTGATCTTACATGTTTATGGCCCTACTTATCAGAATCAAGAATTACTTATGATTTTGTCCAATGAGTTTTACTATGTGACAAACTAAAAACATTTTGTTAAAAAATAAAATTTTCAGTATGACCCCCAAAGAGAGAGAACTCAGATTCAGTTCTAACAAAAAGATAGTCACTTTTCCTCCATTATTGGTAAGATACTTGTTTGCAAGCCCCTGGCCCCCATTTTAGGTTATATGTTACAAAAGACTAATAATACAAACAACGTGAACGTGTTTGCACATTTACTAAGTGCCCCAGCTGTAGGCAGGGCTTTTTCGGCAGCTCTAGACAGCCCAGTGAAGGATGATTTTTCTTCTCTCCATTTCACAGCTGAGGAGGAGAAGTTGAGGGACTAAGTGACTGGCTCCAGGACAGGAGGCGAGTTTGGGCGGAGCTTCCATGCAAGCCCCAAACCTCTGATTCAGCTCCAGGCACCCAACTACAGCTGTGGTATTAACTTTTTTTTTCTAAGATTTATTTTTTTCTTTAATTAATTAATTAATTAATTGGGCGGGGGGGGGGTAGTGAAAGAGAGCATGAGCTGGGGAGGAACAGAGGGAGAGGGACAAGCCGACTCCCTGCTGAGAGGGGAGCCTAATGTGGGGCTTCAGCTCACTACCCTGAGAACACGACCTGAACAGAAACCAGAGTTGGATGCTTAACTGGCCAAGCCACCCAGGCACCCCCATTATATTTAACTTTTGAAAAAGAAACTATAAATGCTGAAGGAAGAGTAGATAGCATTCCTATATTAATACAAGGAGTCAAAGATAACTTATGTGATACTTCCTTTTTACCAATATTGTTTGTGACAAATGCCTTAAATATCTATTGAGCTCTCTAGTTAAACGGAATGGGGAGTGTATTTTTTTCCCAAGGCTTTTGCTTGTTTGGTATAAAGTACGACCTATACTTAAAACTGCAACTAGTGACTCACAGAGGAAGCAAAATGTGTGGCCCAGATTCACCGGTACATTAGAAAATACTCGAAGCTAGTTATTTTGACAGTATTACACATTAAAGAAAAACACTCTACATTTCAATACTACCCAGTTGGTGCTGAGAGCCCAGAGTTATAAAATTATCTTCTAAAAACAAAGAAATGAACACCCAAACCTCAATCTATCCAAAATGTTACAGTTTTAGCATCTCATTTCCCCTCACTGTTAATCCGCGCTTGGGAACCTACCATTCCTTTAGGGAATGGCATGATTCCTTAAACTAAGACATGCATTTTAACTTCTTTTAGCTGTACTTAGGCAGTGAGCTATGTCATACTAGCCCCCGCTAATCCTCAGTCCTAACCATTGTCTATAATAACCTAGAACCTGTCAGATCTCATCAAATGCTCCCTGCACATTCCCCTAAACAGGTGGTGATGTCACTTTCCAATGAACATTCAGTGTCCCTCTCTCATGTATTGTGTACCCTGGTCTGCTTGGTGGTAAGGGTTTTTTGTGTCCTTGCCTCACGTGAGAGTCGAGTGAGATCACAAACTACTTGGAGGGTCTGTTCTCCTCCTCCCTTGTGGTGTTAAAGCAGTAGTTCACGCGCATGTGGGACACTGCGTCTTAAGACTCTACATTCAAGAGGGCAGAGGCCATGTCTCCTAATTCTTTGGCATACTGCAGGATGCAAGATGAACAATGTGCTTTCATTTATTTGGGAGTAAACACAGGGAGCCATGTTGTGTAACTGTCAAGAATGTAGCAAAGAGGGACGCCTGGGTGGCTCAGTTGGTTAAGCCGCTGCCTTCGGCTCAGGTCATGATCCCAGCGTCCTGGGATCGAGTCCCACATCGGGCTCCTTGTTCTGTGGGGAGCCTGCTTCTCCCTCTGCCCCTGCCTGCCACTCTGTCTGCCTGTGCTCGCTCTCTCTCCCTCTCTCTCTGACAAATAAATTAAAAAAAAAAAATCTTAAAAAAAAAAAAAGAATGTAGCAAAGAATGTGCACATGTGATTCTTGCCTACAGGAAACCTAAAATCTATCACATCAATATATTGGTATCTACAGAGATCTTTGCTTATTATCTTTTCTGTATAGCAAGGACAAATGGCAAAAATCAAGGTGTTTTGTGTAGTCACTTATGCCTTTTTAAAAATGCATTATTGAGGGGAGGGACGGCTGGGTGGCTCAGTCAGTTAAGTGTCTGTCTGCCTTTGGCTCAGGTCATGATCCCAGTGTCCTGGGATCTAGTCCCACATTGGGCTCCTTGCTCAGCTGGGAGCCTGCTTCTCCCTCTGCCTGCAGCTCTCCTTGCTTGTGCCCTCTCTCTCTCAGACAAAGAAATAAATAAAATCTTAAAAAAAAAATGCATTATTGAACCTGGTACCTGTTAAGACTTTTAGCAAAATTAGGATCCATGCCTTGCAAATACAAAACACAAATGTATAGTAAAGTCCTATGGGTGTGCTAGATTTCAAAAGAAAATGCTTAGGGCTTAGTGGGGGTGTCATTTGTGGTAGTGGACTACACATGAAGGGAACACAAGAAATGTGAGGGTAACAGGGCCTAATTAGTGGAAATCTAAGGAAAGTTTGTGAACAAGGCAATTTGGGGGATGGAAAGACAAGAGACAGGAAGAGGGAAAAGTAAGCTATGTAGAAGTACAAGTCTGGAGATAATCGAATAGGGCCTGGTTTACGAAGGGGAAATGGACAGGATTTGCAGAACACATGAAGAAGAAAATAAACTTGTAATCAGAAATTCAGAGTTTGAAACACTTTTGACCCAGATGTGGTTGACGATAATGTTCTTTCAAAGGAGTTCACTGTTATTTATTTCCCTTGTTGCTAATGCTGTATTTTTTTTTCCTTGTTGCCAATGTAATAATAAATGCAGAAGAATGATTTGAATTCATCATCCTACCCGAGTCTCTCAAAAAACTGGTGTTCCAATTTCCCCTTTTCTCCATAGTTAGTCCGAACCAAGGTCAGAGTGCTTTGGCACAGGAAGTCACTTCTGAGGAACCCCTGGCCCACACACTCCATTGTCTATCTCATAGCACCTTGTTCTTTGCCTTCACTGCATTTTCCATTGGTCTCATTTACTACATTTGACACAAGAAACATTTCCCGGGGTCTTTATCTGAATTGTGGGGACAATACTACCATTTAGTGCTCGCAGGCAGGGCAAGCTGCTTTAATAACATTTTCCTAGTTAATGCTTACATACTCTATGAATTTGTTATTAATATCCCAATTATACAGGGAAAAAGTCAAGGCGGAGAGGTCAGCTACTCTGTGGGACACCATGACAATGTTTCTAGTTTTACTGCTGTGACTCTCTTCTGGGTCTCCTGGAGAGCAGAGGGCTCGGATGATCTCCTCAAGCACGTTAAAGACCCTTTGGCGGGAGGCAAGTGTAGCTTTATTTCCTTCCCTGCTGTCTCTACAGATGTGATTTTAACTGAGCTAACTGTCACGGAACAACCTTTCTATTTACCAAGGTGCACGCTCATTGATTTGTTATTTGGGTTTACATGAAAGAGGAACAAAAACAATTTTCCCTGGTTCATCTGTTTGGTTGCAAACTCTACATCTGTAGATCAGAGGGTGCTCTATTAGGGAGTTAATTTATATTTAAAAAAGAAAAATTGTAAGGGTTTCTTCTTAGCTCTATCATTCACTTTTTATATGTGGAATGATGCATTTCATCTCTAGACTTCAGCACCTCTCTTTGTTTACTGGAGATTAAATAAACCAACTCTACAAAGGACTTTTATGACCAAAACAACATACGCAAGAAGTCTTTGATAAATACAGACCATCATACAATTCTAAGGCCCTGTAAGGTGTCCTCTAATCACAAACCTTCAAAGTGGCTGTGTTGGGGCGCCTGTGTGGCTCAGTGGGTTAAGCCTCTGCCTTCAGCCCAGGTCATGGTCTCAGGGTCCTGGGATCAAGCCCCCCATCAGGCTCTCTGCTCAGCGGGGAGCCTGCTTCTCCCTCTCTCTCCCTGCCTGCCTCTCTGCCTACTTGTGATCTCTGTCAAATAAATAAATAAAATCTTTAAAAAAAAAATTGGCTGTGTTTGGGCCTCTTTTCTGGTTACAGCAGATGGATTCTCCTGAAGTCCTAGGACTCAGGGTGAAACAGAGCCATGGATGCTTTTGGAATAATTGACCAAGACATGTCTTTTAATGTTTTTTTTTTTTTTAAAAAAAAAAAAAAAGAAAGAAAAAGGAAAAAAAGACAAAAAAAAACCCAAAACAAAACCCAAACTGGCTTATGCTTACAGGTAGTACCATTAAATTCACAGTGAAAGTGATAAATCCAGGGATGTGTATTTATGTGTTAATTTGCTGGGGATAAAGTGGGTGGATATCCAAATGCTGAATATATCCGAAGAGAATGGCAGCTGTAATACTTATGCATTAAAGCTCTTTGTCATTTAAACTAATCTGACATCTTCCCCCTAAAGCATGATGACAACAATACATTTAAAACCAAGTTTGGCTGAGGGCTGCTGGGGGCTGGGGGGAAGGGATAGGGTGACTGGGTTATGGACATTGGGGAGGGTATGTGCTGTGATGAGTGCTATGAAATGTGTTAGCCTGATAATTCACAGACCTGTACCCCTGGAGCAAATAATACATTATGTGTTAATAAA